>NC_137929.1:22569222-23151722 GCF_963969265.1 Rhamphochromis sp. 'chilingali'
AGCAGGCACGCTCCATTTTACGTAACTATCTTTAAGTCCCGGTAGAACTGCATCCACATAAGCAAGCGCAATAATTTTTTTTTTTTCATCTGAAACTGGAGGAAGTGTACTTCCAATTTATGCATTCAGCTTGTCCTAGGTCACGGTTTCCTTCCACATATGGCTTTGCAAAAATTGTCTAAAAAGCATTTGCAGCAAAAAAAACCATAATATCCCAGAAACACGCTTTGCCGATCCGATCAGCTGTTCATAACACTTCCTACATTGAAAAAGATGTCAGCGCGAACGATCGCATGTCCGCCATTACCTGCCCCAGGGGGCGATTTTAGCCAAAAATGAATCAAAGCACCCCCAAAGATTTCTTACCTTTTTTTGACAATATTTGCTGTTTGTGTGACACACTACTAAAAATATAAAAAGCATACAGAACTTGGTTGAGACGTAACATTTTAACAACAAAAGTATCGATAACCTCCCCCCCTCCCAAAATGGTTTGTTCCAGCTCTCCCCTGCTCTGACTCTTGCACCCTTTCTGCCAGAGCGATGGTGGCTGAGACACAGCGGAGCGGAGGTGTAAGTGCCTGGCTTAAAACAGGACATGTTGGCTGCATTTAACCTTCAGTTACCCTTTATATAGTTAAGGTAGGAGTCAGACCATGTTTCTTTTTAGCTGAAAAACATTACACCCAGGTAATCTGCTGGGTTGAAAACGTGTTTTCTGACAATGTTTGCTACCCTACAATCCGTCCTGCTCTGTAGTAAATTCAGCGACATTTGACCGTCCTGTTGCTCCCATTGAAATTTATACAGCCTATTTAAAATCTAAAACTTAAAATTGTCCGCAGCCTACTGTTGTTACCACTGTCCTATTTGAAATGGATACTAACTAGCTAACTGACTGAATACCCATTAACCTTATAACTCCTGTTGTGTGTGTGTGTGTGTGTGTGTGTGTGTACAGAGACAGCCAGGTTCATAATGGATATAAGGAAGTTTTTTCAAAAAAAGGAGCCACATTCAGGTAAAAGTGTAAAATCAAATGATCCGTCAATCAAGAATAATGTTGGATCAGTGTTTCAATGTTTATATCTTTTATTAGATGTTCATGTGGTTTGGTTATTTGCCTTTTGGTTGAAAGTACACTGAGAGAGGACTTTTTGTTAGCGATCTTAATAGAATTTTTTTCATATTAATGTAATTTTTCATCTAATTGAATACAATCTATTTGTGTATGATTGTCAGTCCAAAGAGGGAGAGAGGAAAGAGGGAACATGAGGAGAAAGTACAAGGTCAGGAAGAACCAGGTAAGAAAACAGACAGGAAACAGTGACAGGCACAACAGAAACTGTTTAAACTGACAAAGAGAAAAAAAACTAATTTTACTCACACAGTGTCGAAGTTGTGTTCTCCCTATATTAACCCTCCTGCCTTCTTGGGACCTTTTTGTGCCACTGCTATGTGTTAAATGGCTGCCATTTCCACTGTGTTCAGTGGAATATAACCAAACTTGCCACAGGATAGTTTTTACCTGTCAATGTTAATATTCCAGTGTGAATTCCTTAAATCAGCCTAAAATTCCTGAGCAGCAGAAATCCCCACACCCATCACCCTGGGGACCATTTTCTGCCCATTGACTTCCATTATAAACGCTATTTTTCAACCCCAAATTATCATCATATGATTTTATTTTTTCTTCTTTTCTTGGATGTCAATGAAGACTCAGGGCCTTGAAGTTTTAATTTTTAAATTGCAAAAAAAATGCAAAAAAAATAATGGCAGGTCAAAATGTATGTTGGTGCCAATCTTTGGTCCATCTAAAGGCCTACTTATAATGACAATCACATATTACTTCAACTGGTTTTTTGTGGAAATATTTAGTTTCGTTTTTTGGTTTTTGGGGCTTATAACACAGGGCGCTCATGTAATAACACTGGGATTTGAAGGGTTAAAACAACGAAAATATAATTAAAACTTTACATGAATATTTCAGGGAGAAGTAGTTTTACAAGGTTGGCTAATTTAAAGTGGAATAAAATATGGATATATGGTCTTTTTATGGCGTGGCTGAGAATGGTCCCTAGGGTGATGGGTGTGAGTTTTTTAAAGGATGGCAGGAGGGTTAAAGCTGCTATACAGAATCTGCAAAACAAACTGGGTTGAAACATTTTTGACCCTCTTTAACAACATTCCAACATAACATTATCATTGATTGGGGAGATTAAAATTAATTATATATTTTTATGTGGTTCAGCCACAACTCTACTAAAACCTCAGCCAGTAATAGGTAGACCAACTTTTGGACCGTCCACTTGTCTGTATGACTGCCGCAGTACATACGTCACATTTGTGCAATCAGAAAGTGCCAAACAGCCCTGGTGGAGTGAGGAGCTGTAAAGAGAAGCAGATGCTCTGTTTATATTCGAAAAATGTTTTAAGCTTGTTTCAAAGATTCTGTACAGCAGCTTTAAATGTTTTCCAAAAGCACACATACACTTCTCAGTGTTTCTCAAACTTTTTACAGTGTGTACCACCTGATAAAAATGTCAAGCTCTCCTAAGGACCACTATGAAAGCATGAAAGTCATAAATCTTACAACACAAAGTTATTATTATTAAATTAGTAAAATTAGTGTCTGCAGTAAAGATTTTTTCATACATTGTATACATTCTACAACAGACGATGAGGACAGGGAGGATGCAGGGACCGAAAGAGACAGGGAAGAAGTCTCATTGTATACATTCTATACAATGTATAGAATGTAAAGATACACTTTACTCATGTAAAGTGTATCTTGGCTGGCTGGGCAGCTCTCTGGGTGCTCAGCACCCCCAAAGCTCTGATCCTAGAATCGTCCCTGACCTGCCCGAAACAGGAACTGACATCATTTCACGGACATGTAGTTTTTTTTTTTTACCATCAGGGCCTCATCAGCCTAAACTGGTGTTTTTAAAAGTTATGTTTGGCTTTATGACTTTCTGAATAGTTTCTGGGATGCTTAGAACTCAAATTGCACTGCTGGAAATAGTTTATTTTGATGCACATGCTGGGTTTTTTTTGGTTTTTTTTTGCAAACTTGCATTATAATATTTATTTTCGTTTTTCCTGCAGTATATAAAATTGGTGTATTTCAAAAATAAAACTATGAAGACACTCAAAATGAATTTCCTGTGGTGGGAAACTATTTTGTGCAACTTTTTTGTATTTAAAGTTTTGAGGGATAAGCCTCTTAAATTTCTCTAACTAGAAAAATATTTTAAAAAAACAAAAACAATTTCCATTTTTTTGTAGTTTATTGCACTTTTTTTTACAATTTATGTAATTACTATGCAGTTGATGCAGACATATTATTAAAATCTGGGCTATAATGGTTGTATTGATGTATAGCAACTTGAAATGCTCCCAAATGCCGATCTGATCAACTATTCATAACTGGAGGAGGTTTAGAAAAAAAAGTGCTTTTTGAATGTGTGAATGAGGCAAGTTGTACAAAGCACTTGTTCTCAGAGTAGAAAAGTGCTATAGAAGAACCATGTCTGAGTAAAATGATCTCACACTTTTTTCTCTCCCTGGGAAACGCAGCAGCTGTACCTTTTACAAGCAGATACACTGTGACAAACTACACACAAACAGTTTGTGTGTTTATACTGATTTCTTGAGCGCTTCAGTTGACACAGATATACAGTCTGAAACAAGCAGAAGCAACAAACAGTTTACTTTCAAATCACCAAAAGATGCATGAACAATTCCTGAGTAGCACTGGAGAATTTCTACATTTGAGAATAATTCATGACAAAAAGTTACTCAAGCTTAAGAAGAGTAAAGTTGTTATACAGATGAAACACTTTATAATGAATGACTGTGGAAAGCAATGACCACTAATGAACACTTCAGAATTGTGCTGTTATTTTAAAGCAGGAATCAATGTTATGTACAAATGAATATAAAAGCAATGTGCAACAAGGGTGATATTGCCAAGGTCCTGGCTCGGAGACCCAGTGTTTTTGTTTTTTGTACTTTTACTTTTGATTTTATTATGAATCATGACTGTTGGTGTTTTGGTTTCCCAGTGTTTATTCTGTGCTCCCTCTGTTTTGTGTCATCCCTGCCTGTGTGTCCCCTCTAGTGTAGTCAGGTCTCTGTGTTAAGCCCGCCTCTGAGTCTGTGTCTTTGCGTGTGTGTGTTTCCTGTTTTACTTTGAAGGTCTGTGTCTGATGTCAGTGTGTTTACGTTTCCCCTGTCCCATCGTGTCTGATTACTCCCAGCTGTGCCCTCCTTCTGCGTCTCATTCTCTCGTTATCACTCTGTGTATTTAAGCCTTGTGTCTGCGTCTGTTAGTTGCTGGTTCATCTGTGTTATCCCCCCCCGTCATCTGAAGTGGTTTCCCTGCATCTGTCTACGTCTCCTTGCATCTCCATTTGTGTCTCTAGGTTTCAGGTTTGTTTAATGTGTAGTTTTCCCAGTTTGGGTCCAGGCTCAGTTCTGTTTTTCGCCACCCACCCCTTTTTGTATTTTCAACCTCCATTAATAAAGCTCCCTCACATCAGAAGTGCCTGCATCTTGGGTCCTTTAATAATTCCACACAGGTTGCCCCGCGAGCCTTGACAGATATATGAGACCTTATGTTGTATCGTCTGATGAAAGAGTTTCAGATGTATTTATATTAACTGGACTCTATTTTATTTATATATGTTGTATTTGTTCAAGACATTTAGCATCATGTTTGTTTGGCGACAAAGATTTTAAATGAGCAAGAAAATATTAAGAATTAATAAAACAGAACATACAAATGTGCAATTACAGTAGCATTGTTTCTTCACTGCAGAGTTAGAATTGCTGCATCATATCATTAATATGATACAGCATCATTTCCAGTTACATAGTGAGTCCGTCTGGTGGCAGCATAGATCGTGTCTGTCTCGATCGCTCTTCTTTTTGCATTTGGTTGAAATGTCACTGCAGCATATTTTGGGCCATCAGAGCCATGAATCTGATTTGAATAATCATAGCCAGTGTTCAGTTTTTTATTGATTGATAATACAATAAGTTAAATAGTTCAACAGAACCCATCACCAATTTATTGATCTTGAGGCTAATTTTTGGTAAACAAAAACAGAAGCTCCCAGAACTCTTGCTAAGTCACCAACAACAAGGACAAGCTGAGACAACTCGGCTTATTTTTATCTGCATAGATAGCAAGGTTTCAGCCAGAGGAAATGTTTCATATAAGTGTGAAGTCAGCAGTAATAAAAAACAGGTCTTTTGCAGGAAGATGAAGTATAATCATGTGGGTTTTTTTTTTTTTTTGTCTGTTGATCAAGACATATAAGAGCATAAGATAATACATACAGTATCCAGTCACAGTTATATCCATGTTCCACATGAATGTAGTCTTTATTTTTCCAGAACATTTGTAGTCACAAAGTACCGACTGTTTCTGTTCAGGTCGTGTGCAGATTTCCATTTGATTAACAATCACATTACATGTTTGTTTGGCTAAATAGACTTTGATGGACAAAGTAAGAACTCAGAATTAACAGGAAAACACGTGAAAATTCAGTTAGCATTGGTTCACCACAGCAAAGTATTTTTTTTTCTAACAAGAGTTTTTCATTTCCACACCTCATCAGGCAGTTCAAGTCGCCTGCTGATTCTATCTGGTGGAAGCATAGATAACATTCGGCTCGATCTCTCTTCTTTTTGGTTTTGGTCGAACTGTCACTGCAGCATAGTTCACCTCATCAGATCCACGATTCTGTGAAAAGCACATTCAGTGTTCATTTATTATGAGTATTATATACATATTAATTATAATTATAGACAAATATAAGCAATAACAATGAAGTGTTTATGTTACATTTCTAAAGGAAAGAGGACAATTAGTCAACAGCTACTTGGAACATACAAACTATAAATCTTATTTCTCCCTTTATACGATGTCATTTTGCACTGTAATGCTGTACAGGCACATTTTGTTTAAGCGCTGCTAATCAGAGCATAAAAGTACATTTTTAGATTGACTCACCGTGCTGTGGTCCGGATTCTGTTCTTCTTTATTTGCTGATCCACAAAAAACAAATTAGTGTTATTCTATTACATAAACCAATTATACATTTGTGAAGAGCAAAGATTATAAGAGCGATTGTGTAGCTGTAAAAAGTACCCATCTGAAGTTTCCTGTTTTGAACAGCCAGACCAGTGATGACCATTAAGAGGAAAACAGACAGAACACCCAGGGTGACACTCGTCAGCTTTGCTACTTCATGAGCCTCTAATACAAAAATAAAGGTAAAAAGCCACACGGCTGAAATTTATTTCACATTCATGTGTTTTTAGTCATCTGCGCAATAAAAGAAATGTTGACTTACGTTTAGAGATGCAGTCCATGTCATCCTGAGGCTCATCGGTGCCTATTGAAAAATAAAGCCTTGATTTTTTTAGTCCTCATTTCTATATTTATCTTAATCTATAACCACCATAGTCTTTGTATACAGCGTGTTGACAATAATTACATTGCATATGTAATATAAATTAAAAGAGTAATAACCGAAGAATGAGCAGACAAAGAATTTACAACAATTTACCTCCAACCTTTAATTGCATGACGCTGAAATTTAGACGTGCCTCTGAGACAAATCCACAGAAATACAGCGCAGAGTCAGACACATCCACTTGTTTGATTTTGAGAAAGACATCAGAGGTTGTTTGTGTCATTTCAAATTTTCCAGGTTGAAATTTAGTATTGTACTTAACAATGCTAGCCACTGGCTTAACAGCAATAGAGTTGGCTGTGGTTCCGTTGACCAGTCTGAACCAGAAAGTCATAACGTCATATGTGTAAATCCTGGGGCACTGCAGAGTGACAGTTTCACCTGCCTGCACCTCTGAGGTCTGAAACCTCTGAGCAAACTTACAGAAACAAGAAAGAGCTAAAGCTTGTATCACGTTCATCATCGTGCACATGACTGCTGCCCTGCAATGTCCGCAGATGGTGTGTTCACCAGGAAGGGTGCTCTCAGTGTGATAAATGTAATAGAGGTGGGAGTTTTGTGTTGCTTTCAAAGCTAAATGCGTTTAGGTCATAGAGTCATGACACACGTGTTTAGTCTTAAAGGGCTTTTTGCAAGATTATTTTTTGTCTTTACTTTAAAGAAGAAGAAGAAGAAGAAGAAGAAGAAGAAGAAGAAGAAGAGTGATGTTTCATTTTTTCTCAGCTTTAAACACATGCATTATTAAAAAGCTGGTTGTTGTTAAAATGCTGATAGTGTCAGGGTTGGCTGTGTGGCAGGCAAAGGGTAGACCCAAAAGAAGGGAGTTTTATTGCTGTAAAGTTATAAACCATAGCTAAACACAAAACTCTAAAACTAGAAACTAAGAACTGGAAACAAAAAGCTAGAAACTAGGATAAGCGATGGAAACAAGGGGAACAAGGAAACACACTGCAGCAGGAATGACACGACAATAAGCAGAGGAAAACAGGGAAGACAGCTGGAAATAATCAAACTAACAGGACAGTAGGAAGCAAAACTGAACACAGGATGAGAGCTTGTCAAAATAAAACAGGAACCACGCAGACCAAGATGCACAGGCTTGACACTTGGGGAAGAAACAGGCATGGGTGATAGACATGACGGGCAGGGGAGAACACAGACGACACCAAAACAACCAGAGCACAAAAGGGAACAGATTAAATGAAGAAGAAACTAAGAACTAGAAAAACAAATGTTTAAACTAGGAAGAACAAGCAACCTGTTGTTATATGACAAAGTTGGGTTTTAACTTCCATTTGATTTACAGCTTCATGGGCCATAGTACTTGTATTTTTTTAAAGAATACATCAAATAATAATCAAATAATGCAACCTATAAAGGACAGAAGGTAACTGAAAAAACGGTTCTCCACCATGAACAACCAATCACACCCACTCCACTGTGGTCTGAAACAACAAGATGATTAGTTTGCAGCCTGCTGCTGCACCCATCCGCACTCCTTTTGTGCCTGGCAGCAGCTTGTGCCTGTCGGGGGCCTGCCACACAGTCACTGGAGGTGGAGGTGCGTCAGGGTCTACGCCTGCCGGAGGTGGAGGAGGAGCTGCTCCAGCCGGAGGTAGATGAAGAACTGGATGGTGGAGGAGGCGTGCGAGGGGCTGCTCCAGCTGAGAGTGGTGGATGAGCTGTGTGAGGAGATGGAGGTCCACGTGCCACAGAGGGCTGCTCGGCCTGAGCCTGAGGTCAATTAGTCTGGAGGACCTGCGCAGTCCGAGATTGGGGAGATGCAGCATGACACCGGCCGAACCACCTGGAAGCCTCAGTGCACTTCAACGGCTGCTGCGCCGCCGCTGCCACTGGATACGCGGGTGGTCACAAGCTACGACACCGGCACCGCTGGATGCGCGGGCGGCCACCAAGAACGACACCTCCCCATTGCTGGGCCAGAAGCTGGGGGCGCCAACGGTCCGGGCCAATTCAATCTCTCGCTTGTAGGGGGAGGGAGTAGGTTCACCTGGATGTTTTCCTCGGCCTCAGTCGGGTGATGGGGGTATGTGGCGGGGCGTGGTCTGCAATGCAGCTGCAGGCGAGATGCGCTGCTGGCAGCTGGAAAGCTGCAGCCGTGTTGTAACAGCAACATTGAGTGTTAATAAAGTGTGTGAGATTCTGAAAAGCATGAACATGTGGACGGGTCTGTCATAGTTTTGTTACACGAATCAAGGCTTCTCAAATCACTAGAGCTTGAACACCAACACATAAAGTGTTAACAAAAACCCAGATGAGCCCAGAAACCCCAGGTGGCCCCAACAAAAACAAAGACCAAATCGCAGTGCATGCCATCAGTACGCCAAGCCTGAAACATACAGGAAGACCAGTGCCCAAGGCCCCTGCTGAGAACCAACAGAATCCAGACAGCACAAACAGCCAAGAAAAGGAGTCCAGCAGTACAAGAGTCAAGAGCAGTGAACTGACCAAAGGCTCACGAAGAACACCAGCCAGCTTAATGTGACACGATGAGATAGAGATGATGCTCTTATCATGCTACACTGACACATGGAAAGAACCATCTATTAAAAGGAGGGATTTTACAACAAATACAGCAACAGTGGTTTACAAAGAGATTCTGTAATTACCCTTTCAATAATCTTTTAACTCTTGTATGATTTGTGCAAGTAATAATACAGGCATTCAAAGGCTACAGGCAGCACATCCACACCCAGATAAGTCTTTTTATCATCTACACATGGACTTTGACATTGAACTCAGGCCATGTGAATGTAAAGAAACATGCTTGGTGTTTGCTGAGATGTTTTCAAAATAAGCAGCAGATTTCCTTTCTTGCAAATAAGATGCAAAAACCTTGCTCAAAGAAACCCTTTCAAAGTGGCGAATTCCAGATAAGCTCAGCACTAGTTTTGAAACAGTAGGTTAAGGCACAATGTGCATAAAAAACCCCACACCCATACAAACCAGAAAAGTGATAAGAGATCTTCAAAGACGATTCCAGATACTTCTGTGAACCCAGACTGAGGTTAAAGTCAAAGTTGAACCGCTCAAGATTCATGCCAGCAATTACAAGAGGATTCCAGAACCACAAAACCTACTCAGAGTTTTAAAGATTTGCACACTGATGCTGAGGAAGACAACAAGGTTGATCAACGTGCTTTGCCCTTTCAATCTACAGCTGCGTTGGAACTAAAGTCAGAGTGATGGGTGAAAAAGTGCCCCAACAGGAGCTTATCAAGCTCCAACTATGTGACACACGGGGGGAAAGTCTGTCACCAGGTATCAGCAGCTAAACACAGACAATACCTGTTTAGGATGGTGTGACCTGAGAGGTTTTTCAGTTGTGTTGTGTTTTCTGTGATTCGTGATCATTTTCACATATATCAACATCCACATAAACACAAACGCTGGAAAGGCTTGAAGAATCACTCAAGGTGCTTTCTTCCTGAGAGTTTCAGCTTCTTCTCTAGTCTTAAATTTTATCCAAATAAAATTGTGCGTACACTATTTGAATCTCACAACTACTTCACTAATAAATTCTTAGTGCATATTCTGTATGGCAAGTAGACCTACTTATAATCAACCCTAATAACAATAACAATTACTGCTGTGAGTTCATTTGTCATATCAACCACACTAAATTCCAGTTCTCTGTGGTCATTTCATTCCCACAAGTGATTTTGCGAGGCATCCAATATGCTTTGAACTCCCACAGGGTGTATTTACTCCTTCAGAGATAAATGTGACTGATTGTTTCTCCCCCTGTCATGTGTTTGCTGGGAGCAGTGATAATTATAAAGTCCAAGTCTGTCAATGAAGGAGCTCTCCAGGTCTCCAACAGATTCATGCATGTAGTGCAGACATTGATGATTTAATTGCCAGTCTTCTGTCTCCTACCACCAGCACTGAGTCAATGGGCATGACAGAGCTGGCCTTCCTGATGAGCTTATCCAACCACTTCCTTTCAGCTGCAGATAAGCTGCTGTTTCAACAGGAACTCTCTGCAGGAGGGGGAGATACAGGAGAGGTGGAGGAAGATCTCAGTCTGGGCGTCTATTGTCTCATGTAGTCTGGAAGAAGAGTGGATGGTGGGGTGGGTGCAGTTTTCTCTGTGGTGGGGTTGGGTGGACTGTCCCGGGCTCTGTGGGGCCGGGGGGAGCTGCTGCGCTGGGCCCCGGTCTGGATGGGCCTGGGCCCCCTTTCCCTGGCGGGTCGCGGAGTATGGGAGTGCCTACTGGGGTCAGCGGGGGAGCTGGCCCCAGGGAGGGGTCACCTGCCCCTCCCTTCCTTCACTCCCCATCTCCAGCTGCCTCCCTCTTCCCGCTCCACCACAACCACCCACACATGCAGGGCTTTGGAGTAGGGGTATGTCACCAGGGTGCAGAGGAGGCTACCCCCCCCTCTGTCCCCTTCTGGCTGCCTCTGCCTCAATTTTATCCCACAACTTAGACATTCACATTACTCACACTCTCATTACACATACATATAGGATCTTGGGGGTGGGCACGATACACGGAGTCCAAATTACCATCAGGTTGTATACCTCACCCCTGGCGTCGTTGCCCACCTCTCAATTTTGAATACACGTAGACATTGAGGGCTAGCAGGAGGGACCATGCGCTTACCTGCTGCTCTCTGGCAGGTAGCTCCATGCCCTCCTGGGTTTTAATTGCACCTTAGAACACACATGCATCAACACTACAATGAGCGGGTGGAGGGAGGTTTGGAGTCTTCTCTCACCCCCGTTCTCTGCGGCCTGCTGGAGTGGGGGGGCTAGGAGGAGTTGGCCGTCCGACTGCAGTCTGGAGTGTGGGGCCTCCCTGCTGCTGCGGAGTCGGGGCGGTCTGCCTCCCCCCACCGCAGGGAAAAGGGTAACACCACCTGGGTCTGGGTGCAGTTCCCCCTCCAGGGGCAAGGGTACCTAGACCCGGTTCGTAGAGTACGCTTGGGGAGTGTGATCGTGTGTACAGCGTCTCTTTATGTCTGTCTCCACGTTGGTTGAGTGTGGAGTAAGTGCATATGAGAGCATGAGGGGGGGAATGGATGTTTATCTGTGTGTGCCTGTATGTCTGTGTCTATATGTCAGGTTGGGTATCAGACGCCACCTCTCTGGGGACATCTCAGGCCCTCCAAGGTTTGGAGGCCTATCTCCACCCACCACCACTTCCCCTGCCAGTGGCGGACTCCCTCAGGTGTCGGTGCGTTGGTGGTTCTTTGTGTCTGGGGGTGGGCGTCCGGGTACACACCGGCTCACTCCTTGGCGGCCGCTTATCGGGGCCTGGAACCTGGGGCTCGCTCGGGCCACTTCGGAGGTGGGGTGCCCCCGGCCTCTCGGCCTGGGGCTCGGTCACTCAGGCACGGCTGGCTGCTGGCGGAGCTCACGGGCACGTCACTGCAACTCCCCCTGGCTTCTGCTCCGCGGCTGCTGAGTGAGCCCTCACCTGGGACTCTCCTCAGCTCTTACTGGGACAGTGGCGCGGCTGCCCCTCTGTTAGTCTTCCTTGGTCTCTTGTGTTCTGGGGGCCTCTGGATGTCTGGAGTTTTGATCTCCTCCATACCTGCTTCATACCCTGGAGGACGGGGCTGTGGCCCCCCCACACTCCCTAGCAGATCGTTACATGGAGAAACCTTTGGAATGCAAGCATGCTGATCCACACAGGTATGCACACAGGTGTACACACGGGTATTCACAGACGCGGACTACAGCTTTCTTGGCTGCTGCCTCAAAGCACATTGTGCGCTGTCTATCTTGCGTGCTGCACAATATCGTTTATTATTTAGTATCTACTGATATCTACTGCTAGCTAGTTTATTGTGATGGTGCTGTTTGTTTTTTTTTATTATGTTGCTCTTTGTTGTTTGCTTTCTCTTCTGTTTTTTTTTTCTCCATACAGGTGATCCAGGTGGGTTTTTTTTGTTTTGCTTGTTTTTTTTTTTTGTTTTTTTTTCTTCCCCCCCCTTCTCACCGTCTCTTCTCCCCTTTGGTTTTCTTTCTCTCCCTCTCTTTCTTTCATTCTTTCTCCCTGTCCTATCCCCCAGTCATGTCTGTCCCGTTTGTAGCAACTGAAAATAAAATAAATTCATAATTATAATAAAGGTCAATCAAATGGACCAATATGGCAAGGCCATGATGATCCACTTGGTAAAATAAATCCGCTTGGCATCTTTCTTGGCCTTAAGACAACAATTCTGATGGCTAAAGATCCAAACGGGACACAAAAAAAAAAAAAAAAAAAAAAAAAAGCTGCTGTTTCAACAGATACCATAGAAGATGGCTGATGCCACCACAGAGTCAGAAAAGGTCTTCAGGAGCACCTGCTGAACTCCAAAAGCTTCCTGAGCAGGTAGAGTCAGCTCTGACCCTTCCTGTAATGAGCTTCAGTCCACTATCCCACTGTCAGTTCCCCAGATGTTCACTGGTGTCGGTGTGGTGGGTCTGCACCTGTGGAAATCCACCACCAGCATCAGCATGATGGTAAGAATTCCCAACCACGGAAAAGAAAGATCCTTTATACCCACTCTATCCACACAATGAGTATAAAGGAGCTGTTATAATCCTTGTGATAAGACTGTTCATGCAGTATTGATGTCTTTACAAAGGCTTCAACAATCTTTCAATAAATATCTGAAAATCTGTTTGATTTTGGTTCTTAGTCAATTTGTTTCACATCACATGCCTTACCCAGTCTGACACGTACTTGCGGTAATCCTCTCTAAATAAGATGATTAACCTTTACAAGCTCATTGAGTATGAGGAACAATTTAAAAGACTCAAAGAGGCCAAACTTAGTTTTTGCTGCTTTCTGTCAAATGAAACCAGCCTGGCCTTCAGAGTAGAGCCTCTTAGTGGATCAGTGTTTTTTCCTCTAAAAGCATGTCACCCTTTTCAAATGCATTAAAGCAGTTGACCTAAACAGCTGAAAGAGAGATGTGAAACTTTTATGTGAAAGCAGTTCAGCTATTTTTGCGTGTGGTTTCATTGCAATGCTCAAAGCCTTTGATAAACAGTGTTGCTACAAACTTTGTTTGTTCAAATGTCAGGAAAGACAACTTCTCTTTTCTCATACAAGATAATAGAAACTGTGAAACAATTACTAATGTCAGTGTATTCAAACTAAAATCACGTTTGTGTTTTATATAAAACTTGATGGAATTAATTTAAGAGAAACATACCTTACACCATAGCTCCAATGATTTAATTATTTTTGTTTTTGCATATAAGACCAGTGTAGCCCAGTCATAGATTACTTATTGTTATAATTACACAGTAGCTGTTCTTTATACCTGACTGTTAGGACCTTCAAGCCTTTAGTTATATTCATTATCAGTTAGAGCCCCTCCTCATTGTTCTTCTTCTTTGGTGCAACCCTATGAATACAGTGTCCCCCTTGGGCCCCTCCCCTTACAATTCCCCTGTGGGAGAGGAGCTGGAGCGAGCAAGTTAAATAATAATAATAAAAAGAAAGACCTCCAAGTAAATACTTGGAGGTCTTTCTTTTTTTTACCCTTCTTTGTCAGACACAACACAGAAACACACCGGTTACACCAGCAAGAAGAGAGTTTTGTAAATAATGTTTCTCTTAGTATTTGAATTAATGATGTCATGTCATATTTGTTGTTAGTGCGGAAATCTCCCTGTGGTGCAGACTTTGTCCATTTATCCATTTATCTGTCTTCAAAGGGTGCATGGCTGCAGTTTTAATCACTTTCATTAAATAATTGTAATTATTTTTCTAAAAATCCGCAAAGTCTGACATTATGTAATCAGTGTTGGGAAGGTTACTTTTAAAATGTATTCCACTACAGATTACAGAATACATGCCCCAAAATGTATTTTGTAACGTATTCCGTTACGTTACTCAATGAGAGTAACGTATTCTGAATACTTTGGATTACTTAATATATTATCATGCTTTTTACAACTACATGAATGTACTATTGCTGTGTGATTTATTGCTATTACTGAAGGTCTGCAGCTCCGAACCGTAGTAAAGGGACCTCTGGCTAATACGTCGGGTTCGTAGCCGAAAAATAGCTTTACTTTGTTGTCTGGGTCAACTTTGCTTGTGAGGCGAGAGACAGAGAGAGGCATTGAAAGGCTGCTCCAACAGAACTTATTGTTTCGGAGGAAACAAGCCAAACATACTGTGGCAAGCTCAGACAAGGAGGAGACAGAGGTGTCGTTTGGTCTTGCTACCCCGAGTTGCCAGGAAGCACAGCCGTTTATTTTCCAACAGAAACACACCGCTGTTACCAAACTGCTCGGCATAGCTTAGCACAACAACAACAACAAAAAGGCGCTCTCTCACCCAGGAAACACACAGTCGCAGAGAGAAAGTGTCGCCCTGTAAATATGGCAACCGTAACGCTGCCGCCTGGAACAACAGAACGTAGCTGTCAAACAAAACCTAAACAGTCCTGACCCGCCACAATATGAAACAGGGAAGTACCGCCATGTAATCCATTTATTTCAACAAAGTAACTGTATTCTGAATACCACCTTTTTAAACGGTAACTGTAACGGAATACAGTTACTCATATTTTGTATTTTAAATACGTAACAGCGGTACATGTATTCCGTTACTCCCCAACACTGTATGTAATCAAAACAAGTAGATGAGGTTTCACAGCTTCTTTTTAAACTTCACTATCTGCTGGCAGCTTAAGCAACATGAATTTTACTTCTCTCTCAGCTGCAGGCTCTCTGTCTCCTGCTGGTTTGAGGTTGAGGTAAATGCAACAAAAAATCTAGAATCACATACTGAAAAAAGTGCCTGATCATATCTGTTAAAGGACAGTGTACAGCAGCTTCCTGCATACAGTGGCAGGCAGTCTATGTAGCAAACAAAACAAATAGGGGCTGATGGGGTGAAGATGCAGCCAAAAGTAGACAGGAAATAGAAATAAAAACAGGAAGCAGCAGGGAAATTAGTTTTTTCTGTTGGTAGTATAAATAACATGAGTTTCTGCTGCAGGCCTCCTGCGTCTTTTTACTGCTGATTGCAGTGCTGGATCCTTCAGGGTGCCAGGGTCCAGACTCTGTAATTAAAAGTACAGAAATAAAATAACTGAACTGGCTCAAAGCTGCAAGCATCAAAATATTCAAACATTGCAGCATACTGTATAAAAAGGCTCCCACCTCAAATTGTTCTGGATTCTTATTTTCATGTTCGTTAGCTGATAATTCAAAGACATGATCATCAATTCAGTGAACAATACAGTGACATTAAGAGATAAAACTTTGTGGCAACATTTGTATTTTTTCATATAGTTGACATTTCACCAAATAAGAGAAACACAGAGTTGAAGTAAAAAGTACCTGATTTCCCGTGTTGAACAACCAGACCAGTGATGACCATTAAGAGGAAAACAGACAGAACACCCAGGGTGACACTCGTCAGCTTTGCTACTTCGTGAGCCTCTAATACAAAAATAAAGGTAAAAAGCGACACGGCTGAAATTTATTTCACATTCATGTGTTTTTAATCATCTGCACAATAAAAGAAATGTTGACTTACGTTTAGAGATGCAGTCCATGTCATCCTGAGGCTCATCGGTGCCTATTGAAAAATAAAGCCTTGATTTTTTTAGTCCTCATTTCTATATTTATCTTAATCTATAACCACCATAGTCTTTGTATACAGCGTGTTGACAATAATTACATTGCATATGTAATATAAATTAAAAGAGTAATAACCGAAGAATGAGGAGGCAAAGACTTTACAATAATCTTACCTCCAACCTTTAATTGCATGACGCTTAAATTTAGACGTCCTTCTGAGAAATATCCACAGAAATACAGCGCAGAGTCAGACACATCCACTTGTTTGATTTTGAGGAAGAGAGCAGAGATGTTTTTTGTCATTTCAAATTTTCCAGGTTGAAACGCAGCATTGTAGTTAACATTTGAACTAGACGCTTGCTTAAAAGCGATAGAGTTGGCTGTGGTTCCGTTGACCAGTCTGAACCAGAAAGTCGTAACGTGTAAATCCTGGGGCACTGCAGAGTGACAGTTTCACCTGCCTGCACCTCTGAGGTCTGAAACTCAGAACCTGAGACAGCAATCCAGCCTGAAACTGTGGAAACAATGAGATGTTTAATTGCTCTACATGGTGCTACACCTGTGAGTGAAAAGTTACTAATAAGCAAATGTGTTTAAATTATTACAGGTTAAAAATGCAATAAAAGATTAGCTAATGATGTCAAGGAGTAATAGAGCAAACTTACAGAAACAAGCAAGAGCTAAAGCTTGTATCACGTTCATCATCGTGCACATGACTGCTGCCCTGCAATGTCCGCAGATGGTGTGTTCACCAGGAAGGGTGCTCTCAGTGTGATAAATGTGATAGAGGGAGGAGTTTTGTGTTGTTTTCAAAGCTAAATGCGTTTAGGTCATCCAATCCTGATAGCAGGGGACTTCAATTTAGCCATGGATGATATACTGGATCGAAGCACTCCCTCACAGCGACACTCTAGATCAGCTTCGGTCGCTATAAAAATGTGTAGGACCTTGGGTTTGGTGGACGTATGGAGAGTATTCAACCCATCCGCAAGAGATTACACCTTTTATTCTGCCCCCCACAACACTCTGTCAAGAATAGATTATTTTCTTGTGTCAAATTCTATCATGCCCTCAGCAATGTCCTGCTCTATTGGTAGTATACACGTTTCTGACCACGCCCCGGTGCTCCTACATCTGAGCTCATTTGGTACCCCCCCCCAAGTCTCCCAGATGGAGGCTAAACTCAAGCCTTTTACATGATCCCAACTTTTTCCACTCCTTGAGAGAGCAGATCAATTCTTATATAGAAATCAACCTCTCTACAGCTCCCAGTGCGGGTGTAGCATGGGAAGCTTTGAAAGCTTTTATTAGAGGGTTCATCATCCAGCATGCCTCATATAGGAAAAGAACTGCTCTGTCCAAGCAGATAGACCTGGAGAGGAAGATTGCCATAGCTGAAGCCGCTTTTAAGGCAGACATGAGCTCGGCAAATCTGACCCACCTAACTAGACTTAAATATGAGTTTAACTCAATTTTGACTCAGAAAATGGAGTTTTCTCTATTTCGGGCTAGGCAGAAATACTTCGAAGATGGAGATAAACCTGGCAAACTGCTTGCAAGATATATTAAACAAAAAGAAGCTCAGACTATCATAGCAGCAATTAGAGCACAGGATGGCACTATGGTGTCAAAACCCTCTGAAGTGAATGAAGCCTTCAGAGATTTCTATATGCAACTCTACTCCTCAGAAATACAAGCAAACTCTCAGGAAATTAACAGTTTTCTCTCCCCCCTCAACCTCCCAACTCTCTCTAGGACACAGGTGGACTCCCTGGACGCCCCAATTTCAAAGGAAGAGATCTTAAGGGTAATCAAAAATCTCCCAATTGACAAGGCCCCTGGGTTGGATGGGTTTACAGCAGAGTTTTACAGGAACTTTGCAGAGGAGCTCTCCCCTTTACTCCTGCAAATGTTTGAGGAAGCCCTGGATAAGGGCAGCCTGCCACCAACACTGTCAGAGGCACTTATTTCCCTTGTCTTAAAGAAAAACAAAGACCCGCTTGACTGTAAGAGTTACAGGCCAATAAGCTTGATCAATTGTGATTGCAAAATTTTAGACAAGTTACTAGCAACCAGATTAGATAAGGTCATGACTTACTTAATACACCCCGACCAAGTTGGCTTTATTCGGACTCGCTGCTCTGCCGATAATATTAGACGCCTAATTGATATTATGTGGGCAACCCAGAATAAATCCCCTACGGGGGACTTTTCTCCAGCTATAGCCCTCTCCCTAGATGCAGAGAAAGCATTCGACAGGGTGGAGTGGCGTTTTCTATTTTGTGTAATGGAAGCATTTGGCTTTGGCCCAAAATTCATAAGGTGGGTCAAACTTCTCTACAACAATCCGAGAGCATCAATACTAACGAACCGTATTATATCACAGTCCTTCGACCTCCACAGGGGTACAAGACAGGGCTGCCCACTGAGTCCTCTGCTTTTTGCTTTAGCTTTAGAGCCTCTGGCAGCGACAATACGTAGAGACCTTGATTTTCCAGGTATCCAGGTCCACAATAATAACCACAAATTGATGCTCTATGCTGATGATGCCCTGGTCCTAATATCACAGCCAGAACGATCTCTACCTGCTCTCTTGAGAATTATTAACCAGTTCTCTAATATATCAGGATATAGAGTAAATTGGTCAAAGTCTGAAGCGCTCCCTCTGACAGCCTTCTGCCCCAAAACCCTGTTCCAGCCAGGGGATTTCAGCTGGCCTCAGACTGGTATTAAATACTTGGGCATTACATTCCCCCGTTTGTTACACAACATAGTCCAGGCTAATTTTGAACCTCTATTGGACAAGTTCAGAACCGACATAATTAGATGGTCCCCTTTGTTCCTCACCCTTTGGGGTAAAGTTAACATCATCAAAATGAATTGTGCTCCAAAATTTAATTACCTACTACAAACACTCCCGCTAAAAATCCCATCAAAATATTTCCATCAATTTGACAGATTATGCAACCAATTCATATGGAATAACAGACGCCCTAGAATAAAGCTTAAAAAGCTACAGCAACCAGTGGAGTCGGGTGGCCTGGGGGTCCCAAATCTACTATTTTACCATTATGCTTTCAGTCTGAGACACATGGTTCACTGGGCTCTCCCTCCAGAACGAGCCCCCCCCCGTGGCTTAGTCTGGAGAGTACTTTGTGCTCACCACTCCCTCCGATGCACATTTTAACCACCAAGCTCCCACCAGATATACAAACCCACCCCATTCTTTCTTTCCTGCAGACGGTCTGGAAGAAGGTGGCCTTGCTACTAAATTTTAACTCCCACCTTCACACTGAGGCTTCCATATGGCTCAATCCCAAACTCTGCATTAATAAATCGCCGTTTTTCTGGAGACTGTGGGTCCAGAGAGGGATACTTGTTCTCGGAGACCTGTATCAGGGGAGGATTCTCAAGTCCTTCAACGACCTTAAAGCACAGTTTCAGTTGCCACAAAGTCAGTTTTGGAGGTACTTGCAGCTCCGGCACTTATTGCTCAAAACCTTTGGTTCCTCCTCCACACCACCTCCAAATATTGAATATCTCAGCTACATCAAAAAAATCTTTGGGGGGGGTCGTGAAGTCTCTAAATATTACTCAATGCTTGTTACGGGCACGAGTAAAGGACTACCTGCCCTCCGGTTAGCTTGGGAATCTGACCTTGGTGTGGCTTTTACAGATCAGGAATGGACTGCAATGTTGCAGAATAGTAAAAAGGTGTCCAGGGAACTTAGAACGAGACTAATCCAATTCAAATTACTACACCGAATTTACTGGTCGCCACACAGACTGTATAGGGCGAACCTCATTCAGTCCCCTGAATGCTGGAGATGTCAGACTGGGGTAGGCACATTGACCCATATGATTTGGAGCTGTCCTAAAACCCAAATCTTTTGGACTGAGATACATGACTTTATCAAATCAACCATACGATGGGATATTCCTTTTTCACCAAGACTATTTGTGTTGGGAGACCCATCACTCCTTAACTATGCTCCACCTAAGGCTGCTGAGTGGGTACAGACTGCATTGATGCTGGGGCGTAAACTCATTATCTCCCAGTGGAAGGCCCCCTCCACCCCACCTGTCTCTGTATGGCATATTCAACTAGGGAGACTCGCTGCACTAGAACAACTCTCATACAGGCTCCTGAATAAAGTGGAGAGTTTCCATCTGAAGTGGGATCCATATCTGTCCAGAATAAAACGAACAGACTAGACCCTAGAGTGGGATAGTCATTGGAATTCTGATGAAGCACTCTCAGGGATGTCAGAGTGTGGCATGCAGTAAGACCCACATAGTCAAAGGCTGGCTGTTTTTGTTTCTTTTTTTTCTTTTTTCCTTTTTTGTTTGTTGTTGTTTTTGTTTTTCTTTCCATGCTTTTGTTTATCTCTTGCTTTGTTTGCCCCCTCATTTTGGTTTGGTATTCTCTACTGTTCTGCTGCTATGCTGATGTTTTTTTTATGCGATGTAATCTGTCTCCGCAGTGGACTGTAGTGTTCTAAAAAGTACAATAAAATATTAATCATAAAAAAAAAGCTGGTTGTTGTTAAAATGCTGATAGTGTCAGGGTTGGCTGTGTGGCAGGCAAAGGGTAGACCCAAAAGAAGGGAGTTTTATTGCTGTAAAGTTATAAACCATAGCTAAACACAAAACTCTAAAACTAGAAACTAAGAACTGGAAACAAAAAGCTAGAAACAAGGAGTAGCGATGGAAACAAGGGGAACAAGGAAACACACTGCAGCAGGAATGACACGACAATAAGCAGAGGAAAACAGGGAACACAGCTGGAAATAATCAAACTAACAGGACAGTAGGAAGCAAAACTGAACACAGGATGAGAGCTTGTCAAAATAAAACAGGAACCACGCAGACCAAGACGCACAGGCTTGACACTTGGGGAGAAACAGGCATGGGTGATAGACATGACGGGCAGGGGAGAACACAGACGACACCAAAACAACCAGAGCACAAAAGGGAACAGATTAAATGAAGAAGAAACTAAGAACTAGAAAAACAAATGTTTAAACTAGGAAGAACAAGCAACCTAAACAAAATATCAAATGAGACCTAAGAAACATTTACTATCTGTCATGGGAACCAAGAAAGATAGTAAAAGTCAAAGAGTCCTTGAGTCAACACTTTTATGACAACAAAAGACATGTTGTTATATGACAAAGTTGGGTTTTAACTTCCATTTGATTTACAGCTTCATGGGCCATAGTACTTGTATTTTTTTAAAGAATACATCAAATAATAACCAAATAATGCAACCTACAAAGGACAGAAGGTAACTGAAAAAAACGGTTCTCCATCATGGACAACCAATCACACCCACTCCACTGTGGTCTGAAACTTACAACCCAAGACAGAAAATACAGCCTGAAGCAGTAGAAACAACAAGATGATTAGTTTGCAGCCTGCTGCTGCACCCATCCACACTCCTTTTGTGCCTGGCAGCGGCTTGTGCCTGGCGGGGGCTTGCCACGCAGTCACTGGAGTTGGAGGTGCGTCACGGTCTACGCCTGGCGGAGGTGGAGGAGGAGCTGCTCCAGCCGGAGGTAGATGAAGAACTGGATCAGCGGATGGTGGAGGAGGCGTGCGAGGGGCTGCTCCAGCTGAGAGCGGTGGATGAGCTGTGGGAGGAGATGGAGGTCCACGTGCCACAGAGGGCTGCTCGGCCTGAGCCGCTGCCACTGGATACGCGGGTGGTCCCAAACCTACGACACTGGCACCGCTGGATGCGCGGGCGGCCACCAAGAACGACACCTCCCCATTGCTGGGCCAGAAGATAGGGGTGCCAACGGTCCGGGCCAATTCAATCTCTCGCTTGCAGGGGGAGGGAGTAGGTTCACCTGGATGTTTTCCTCGGCCTCAGTTGGGTGATGGGGGTATGTGGCGGGGTGTGATCTGCAATGCAGCTGCAGGCGAGATGCGCTGCTGGCAGCTGGAAAGCTGCAGCCGTGTTGTAACAGCAACATTGAGTGTTAATAAAGTGTGTGAGATTCTGAAAAGCATGAACATGTGGACGGGTCTGTCATAGTTTTGTTACACGAATCAAGGCTTCTCAAATCACTAGAGCTTGAACACCAACACATAAAGTGTTAACAAAAACCCAGATGAGCCCAGAAACCCCAGGTGGCCCCAAACAAAAACAAAGACCAAACCGCAGTGGACACCAGTGTGCCAAGCCTAAAACATACAGGAAGACCAGTGACTCTGAGCCCCAACAGAGTCCAGACAGCACAAACAGCCAAGAAAAGGAGTCCAGCAGCACAAGAGTCAAGAGCAGTGAACTGACCAAAGGCTCATGAAGAACACCAACCAGCTTAAAGTGACACGATGAGATAGAGATGATGCTCTTATTATGCTACACTGACACATGGAAAGAACCATCTATTAAAAGGAGGGATTTTACAACAAATACAGCAACAGTGGTTTACAAAGAGATTCTGTAATTACCCTTTCAATAATCTTTTAACTCTTGTATGATTTGTGCAAGTAATAATACAGGCATTCAAAGGCTACAGGCAGCACATCCACACCCAGATAAGTCTTTTTATCATCTACACATGGACTTTGACATTGAACTCAGGCCATGTGAATGTAAAGAAACATGCTTGGTGTTTGCTGAGATGTTTTCAAAATAAGCAGCAGATTTCCTTTCTTGCAAATAAGATGCAAAAACCTTGCGCAAAGAAACCCTTTCAAAGTGGCGAATTCCAGAAAAGCTCAGCACTAGTTTTGAAACAGTAGGTTAAGGCACAATGTGCATAAAAAACCCCACACCCTTACAAACCAGAAAAGTGATAAGAGATCTTCAAAGACGATTCCAGATACTTCTGTGAACCCAGACTGAGGTTAAAGTCAAAGTTGAACCGCTCAAGATTCATGCCAGCAATTACAAGAGGATTCCAGAACCACAAAACCTACTCAGAGTTTTAAAGATTTGCACACTGATGCTGAGGAAGACAACAAGGTTGATCAACGTGTTTTGCCCTTTCAATCTACAGCTGCGCTGGAACTAAAGTAAGAGTGATGGGTGAAAAAGTGCCCCAACAAGAGCTTATCAAGCTCCAACTAAGTGAGACACGGGGGAAAAGTCTGTCACCAGGTATCAGCAGCTAAACACAGACAATACCTGTTTAGGATGGTGTGACCTGAGAGGTTTTTCAGTTGTGTTGTGTTTTCTGTGATTTGTGATCATTTTCACATATATCAACATCCACATAAACACAAACGCTGGAAAGGCTTGAAGAATCACTCAAGGTGCTTTCTTCCTGAGAGTTTCAGCTTCTTCTCTAGTCCTAAATTTTATCCAAATAAATTTGTGCTTACACTATGTGAATCTCACAACTACTTCACTAATAAATTCTTAGTGCATATTCTGTATGGCAAGTAGACCTACTTATAATCAACCCTAATAATAATAACAATTACTGCTGTGAGTTCATTCTCATATCAACCACACAAATTTTTACTTATCGTCTTAAATTCCAGTCATTTCATTCCCACACGTGATTTTTCGAGGCGTCCAATATGCTTTGAACTCCCACAGGGTGTATTTACTCCTTCAGAGATAAATGTGACTGATTGTTTCTCCCCCTGTCATATGTTTGCTGGGAGCAGTGATAATTATAAAGTCCAAGTCTGTCAATGAAGGAGCTCTCCAGGTCTCCAACAGATTCATGCATGTAGTGCAGACATTGATGATTTAATTGCCAGTCTTCTGTCTCCTACCACCAGCACTGAGTCAATGGGCATGACAGAGCTGGCCTTCCTGATGAGCTTATCCAACCACATCCTTTCAGCTGCAGTTAAGCTGCTGTTTCAGCAGATACCATAGAAGATGGCTGATGCCACCACAGAGTCAGAAAAGGTCTTCAGGAGCACCTGCTACACTCCAAAAGCTTCCTGAGCAGGTAGAGTCAGCTCTGACCATTCAATTAATGAGCATCAGTCCACTATCCCACTGTCAGTTCCCCAGATGTTCACTGGTGTCGGTGTGGTGGGTCTGCACCTGTGGAAATCCACCACCAGCATCAGCATGATGGTAAGAATTCCCAACCACGGAAAAGAAAGATCCTTTATACCCACTCTATCCACACAATGAGTATAAAGGAGCTGTCACAATCCTTGTGATAAGACTGTTCATGCAGTACTGATGTCTTTACAAAGGCTTCAACAATCTTTCCATAAATATCTGAAAATCAGTTTGATTTTGGTTCTTAGTCAATTTGTTTCACATCACATGCCTTACCCAGTCTGACACGTACTTGCGGTAATCCTCTCTAAATATGATGATTAACCTTTACAAGCTCATTGAGTATGAGGAACAATTTAAAAGACTCAAAGAGGCCAAACTTAGTTTTTGCTGCTTTCTGTCAAATGAAACTAGCCTGGCCTTCAGAGTAGAGCCTCTTAGTGGATCAGTGTTTTTTCCTCTAAAAGCATGTCACCCTTTTCAAATGCATTAAAGCAGTTGACCTAAACAGCTGAAAGAGAGATGTGAAACTTTTATGTGAAAGCAGTTCAGATATTTTTGCTTGTGGTTTCATTGCAATGCTCAAAGCCTTTGATAAACAGTGTTGCTACAAACTTTGTTTGTTCAAATGTCAGGAAAGACAACTTCTCTTTTCTCATACAAGATAATAGAAACTGTGAAACAATTACTAATGTCAATGTATTCAAACTAAAATCATGTTTGTGTTTTATATAAAACTTGATGGAATTAATTTCAGAGAAACATACCTTATACCATAGCTCCAATGATTTAATTATTTTTGCTTTTGCATATAAGACCAGTGTAACCCAGTCATAGATTACATATTGTATATTGTTACACAAAATGTATTCTTTATACCTGACTGTTAGGACCTTCAAGCCTTTAGTTATATTCATTATCAGTTAGAGCCCCTCCTCATTGTTCTTCTTCTTCTTTGGTGCAACCCTATGAATACCACCTGCAAAGCCAGGCTTCTACCTTTCTACCTATAAAACCCGGAGAGCAGCCAAATGGCTGGTAGGCTTTTAGCTAAGCTTTAGCTTCAGCCAAGTGGAAGCTAAATTGGCTAGTCATTCATATGTATATTAGGTTGTTACCTGGGAATTCTGGAGGGAGGGGAGTGGGGGTGTGTGATTGAGGGCGTGGGGGAGCTGCTAAAAGCTGTGCACTTCCTTTTGTGTTTCATCTTGATGCATTCTCAATCATCCAGGGAAATAAATCTCCAAAAGTCACCAACTTGGAGTGTTTCAGTTTGCCATCTTAGGGAGAAATCAACACACATGGGTGTATGTCCTTTGTTGCTGAGATTTATTGATAAAAACAGTACAAAAAACCAACCATTTGTACACATATTTACAAATAATAATAAAAAGTGAGTGAGTACATTTCAACATTTTCAGCAATCACTCACAATCCTGGCACTGCCATGGTATCCATGGGAGGTCCATGAACCAATGAACATGCTCCGTTTGCTGTGCATGTTGAATAGTCCATTCTTGAATGCTATGAAGCATGTCAAGAGTGATGAAACACAGGAAGCTCTGAAGGCGACTCGAGATACTTCTCCTGGCCTTAGCCGTTGGCTCTCCATCTGCAGCGTACGCTTCTATTGGGGTGAAAGGGAGACAGGTCCCCACCTGTTCTTCACGCCACACTGTGCCATCTTTCGCTGTCTCAGTCCCCAAACAAGCTCTCTTTTTAGGTGCAGAAGCAGTCTCCTCATCTGCAGTGTGAACAAATTCAAATTGTGAGCAATGGGAAGGTCAAACAAAATCACAAATGCATGCATAGATACTAATTATAATTCCAGTATCTCCTCCTCTGTATCAGAATAATGTCTGTAATATCTTACTTACTAACTACATCCACTTACTTGTTTGAAATGAAAAAGGAAATAACATGAAATGAAACTAACCGGAAGACTGATCAGACAGCTCTGAGTCCGAATCCGGCTGAACTTCTAGGTCTTCTCCATCCGAGTCACAAGGGTCGACTTCCCTCAGGATCATTTCCAAGGCCTGCTGAGTGGTGAGTCTTCTCTGCATTTTCTTTCCTTGGAGAGGAGGTCCGTACACCACAGAATTCTTCAGGGTAATGAAGGATTAGGCTAAGTGCAGTGAGATTGTAGCATATATATAGGGCTTGGCTTCCTGATCAATGGTCCACTACCAAAAGGAAGCCAAGCCCTGTCACCCTTTACAACAAAACAAAATGTTGAAAGTGGCTGAGTTTATGCTACTGACTATGGGTCTGAGTGGGACAGCTTCCTTGTGGATTTTAGGAAGTCCGTAAATGCAGGGTATGGCATCCCTTGGGTAAAGGCGGTGATATGTAAGGAGAGTAGTCTCCTCAGTGACAACAATACCTACGAAGCCTTAAAGCGAGACCCCACAAGCAGCTACAAAAAGAAAGTTATAGCTTGCCTTCAAGACTTTGAAAAGGACAAAATTATTGACCGCCTTACATATCACCATCTTAAGGATAAAGGACACTCTTTCGAGGATGCCAATGTTCACATTTTGGACAGAGAGGACAGATGGTTTGAAAGAGGAGTGAAAGAAGCCATCTAAGTCCACTGTGAGCGACCATCTTTGAACAGAGGCGGGGGTTTACGACACCAACTCTCTGCCATCTATAATCCAGTTTTGAGATCCCTTCCCAGACGCCTTAACGCCCACTCACATCCTGGGCCATCTGACCTCAGGAATTCGCATGATAAGGTGGGGCCAGGTTTCACAATGAACTCACCCGAAACTCTGGCTGATTGGGACCCACACCCAGTTTCACACCTTGGCTCAGGCGATTAGAGGATCATCAGGGGGACCCCCTCTGTGGGGGGATACTCCCACTAGGTTTATATCTGGGACTCTCCACCATTTGACCTTAGAACTGAAGAAGCTTCTCGGATGAGAGGTGAAACGTCTTCAAGTAACTTAAGGAAGTCCAGACGCTTTTCTTTGCAAGCTCCTTTGACAATTAATGATGTCATGTCATATTTGTTGTTAGTGCTGAAATCTTCCTGTGGCGCAGACTTTGTCCATTTATCCATTTATTTGTCTTCAAATAAATCACTTTCATTAAATAATTGCTTGTGAGAGAGGCGAGAGACAGAGAGAGGCGTTGAAAGGCTACTTCTACGGAACTTATTGTTTCGGAGGAAACAAGCCAAACATACTGTGGCAAGCTCAGACAAGGAGGAGACAGAGGTGTCGTTTGGTCTTGCTACCCCGAGTTGCCAGGAAGCACAGCCGTTTATTTTCCAACAGAAACACACCGCTGCTAACCAAACTGCTCGGCATAGCTTAGCACAACAACAACAACAACAAAAAGGCGCTCTCTCACCCAGGAAACACACAGTCGCAGAGAGAAAGTGTCGCCCTGTAAATATGGCAACCGTAACGCTGCTGCCTGGAACAACAGAACGTAGCTGTCAAACAAAACCTAAACAGTCCTGACCCGCCACAATATGAAACAGGGAAGTACCGCCGTGTAATCCATTTATTTCAACAAAGTAACTGTATTCTGAATACCACCTTTTTAAACGGTAACTGTAACGGAATACAGTTACTCATATTTTGTATTTTAAATACGTAACAGCGGTACATGTATTCCGTTACTCCCCAACACTGTATGTAATCAAAACAAGTAGATGAGGTTTCACAGCTTCTTTTTAAACTTTACTATCTGCTGGCAGCTTAAGCAACATGAATTTTACTTCTCTCTCAGCTGCAGGCTCTCTGTCTCCTGCTGGTTTGAGGTTGAGGTAAATGCAACAAAAAATCTAGAATCACATACTGAAAAAAGTGCCTGATCATATCTGTTAAAGGACAGTGTACAGCAGCTTCCTGCATACAGTGGCAGGCAGTCTATGTAGCAAACAAAACAAATAGGGGCTGATGGGGTGAAGATGCAGCCAAAAGTAGACAGGAAATAGAAATAAAAACAGTAAGCAACAGGGAAATTAGTTTTTTCTGTTGGTAGTATAAATAACATGAGTTTCTGCTGCAGGCCTCCTGCGTCTTTTTACTGCTGATTGCAGTGCTGGATCCTTCAGGGTGCCAGGGTCCAGACTCTGTAATTAAAAGTACAGAAATAAAATAACTGAACTGGCTCAAAGCTGCAAGCATCAAAATATTCAAACATTGCAGCATACTGTATAAAAAGGCTCCCACCTCAAATTGTTCTGGATTCTTATTTTCATGTTCGTTAGCTGATAATTCAAAGACATGATCATCAATTCAGTGAACAATACAGTGACATTAAAAGATAAAACTTTGTGGCAACATTGTATTTTTTCATATAATTGACGTTTCACCAAATAAGAGAAACACAGAGTTGAAGTAAAAAGTACCTGATTTCCCGTGTTGAACAACCAGACCAGCGATGACCATTAAGAGGAAAACAGACAGAACACCCAGGGTGACACTCGTCAGCTTTGCTACTTTGTGAGCCTCTAATACAAAAATAAAGGTAAAAAGCGACACAGCTGAAATTTATTTTACATTCATGTGTTTTTAATCATCTGCACAATAAAAGAAATGTTGACTTACGTTGAGAGATGCAGTCCATGTCATCCTGAGGCTCATCGGTGGCTATTCAAAAATAAAGCCTTGATTTTTTTAGTCCTCATTTCTATATTTATCTTAATATATAACCACCATAGTCTTTGTCTACAGAGTGTTGACAATAATTACATTGCATATGTAATATAAATTAAAAGAGTAATAACCGAAGAATGAGGAGGCAAAGACTTTACAATAATCTTACCTCCAACCTTTAATTGCACGACGCTTAAATTTAGACGTCCTTCTGAGAGAAATCCACAGAAATACAGCGCAGAGTCAGACACATCCACTTGTTTGATTTTGAGGAAGAGAGCAGAGATGTTTTTTGTCATTTCAAATTTTCCAGGTTGAAACGCAGCATTGTAGTTAACATTTGAACTAGACGCTTGCTTAAAAGCGATAGAGTTGGCTGTGGTTCCGTTGACCAGTCTGAACCAGAAAGTCGTAACGTCATATGTGTAAATCCTGGGGCACTGCAGAGTGACAGTTTCACCTGCCTGCACCTCTGAGGTCTGAAACTCAGAACCTGAGACAGCAATCCAGCCTGAAACTGTGGAAACAATGAGATGTTTAATTACTTCAAAAGAACATGAGGCTAAACCTGTAAAGTTACTAATAAGCAAATGTGTTTAAATTATTATGGGTTAAAATGCAGTGCTAGATTAACTAATGATGTCAAAGAGTAATAGAGCAAACTTACAGAAACAAGCAAGGGCTAAAGCTGTTATCACGTTCATCATCGTGCACATGACTTCTGCCCTGCAATGTCCGCAGATGGTGTGTTCACCAGGAAGGGTGCCACAGTGTGATAAATGTAATAGAGGTGGGAGTTTTGTGTTGCTTTCAAAGCTAAATGCATTTAGGTCATAGAGTCATGATACATGTGTTTAGTCATAAAGTGTTATTTTGAAGTTATTCTATATCAAAGTGTCAATCATATAGATTTCACCTCTGTCATATTCTCAACATTTATAACTGAGCTACTCGTGTATATAAGAGGTCTTTCTTATACTTTGTAAACATTGTAATATTGTAATATTTAATTTAGTCCAGTCTGTTACTGTTCTTATTGTCTTGGAGCAATAGTAACCTTCATCATCCTGAGTGTTTAACTTTTTGATTATTAATATTCTTTGTTTCATTCACGCCTCTTCTTTAGTTTCCTGTGTAGCGTCTCCTGTGTGTCCCCAGCCAGCCATGTCCCTGTGTTGCAGTTTGTTACTCTTGTCTCTGTGCTCCATGTTCGCTCTGTCTCCCCTCTTTGATTCTGTCTCCTGTTTCCTTTTTGTCTTTGATAGTCCTGTGTCCTTTGTCCAGTGTTGTGAGTTCTGCTTTCCCCTGTCTCTTTACGTCTGACTAGTCTCAGCTTACGCGTTCAAATCAAAGTGTCAGAGCTGCAGCAGTCAACAATCTCTTTATAATTATATCCCAAATATCTATACGTGTATGCAGTCTCATATTATCTGGCAATAGTGTCTTTAGTCATTTGCTCTTGAACTCGGCTACAAAGCTCTGCTGTCTGTAGAGGCCTTGTGATTCCACTTGGTCTCAGGCCACAGCGAGCTCTCTTCCTGTGGTATGATGTCTCTCACTCAGCCCTACCTCCCCCTGGAGTATTTGACTCTCCTTCTGAGTACAAATAACAGTAATTTTCCATTTTTGACCAATTCAAATAGGAGGCAGTATTGTCTCAAAGGTCAGAGCCATAAGGTCAACTCCAGTCATTGTGCCTTTTTCTCCTGTTGCCTGCCCAAGGATCAGAATTATAGCATGGGGGATAGTGAGCTCCTGCCAATAAAACTAGCCTGGGAAGAATGGCGTCACTGGCTGAAGGGAGACGAACACCCATTTCTCATTGGACAGACCTGAGACCAGTCACTCAGTGGCAAACATTTTTCCTTTGGTTTCTGCTCCCTGCTGACATTTTTAGCTCTAGCCACATTCTTCATTCCTTCCATGTAAATAAAGTCTGGTAAACAGTTTAATTGTGTGCACTGAGTCTGCATTTGGGTCCAAGCCTTGTCTGAACCACGGGTTCATAAAAAAATTTGTGATGTTTTTTCCTGTATACTAATGTCACTTTTAAAAACAGCATTTTCAAAGCACTCTCTACTTGCGAGCAAAAAGACCCCATCCCTTTCCTATTGGTGAATGTAATGTAATATGACAACCAATCAAAAAATTATATGAGAACATGTGGCAGTTGGTTGTTTAGGAAGAGGGGAAAGATGTGGGAGTGACGGAGGTGAGAGAGATGGTGAGTTTTGAGATGTGAGAGATTTGTGGCATTTAGCATGTTTGGAGTGTCTCGATTATTATACTATCTTATGCCACGTTATACCTCTTATTAAAGATTGTGAAATCATTATGTAGTTTTAGGTTGCATTATTAGAAGACTTAGAAGAAGGTGATGACTAATAGACTGATTTGTATTACATTAGACTGCTGATTTATTGTGAATGAATTACATTGTTTATGATGCATTATACTGCTGAGTTATTAGAAATGCTGTTTGTGTAGAATGATGGCCTTTCTCTACTGATTACTGTCATGCCCTGGGTCATTTTGACCCAGCATTTTCAGTTCTTACATTCCTTTATATTATGGTTTGGTATTCTGATCCTTTTGTTATACTTTGTTTATTAGTATTATTCTATGTTCTTTGTGAGGGGTTAGTTCTTGGGTTGTGTCTCGTGTTTAGTATAGGTTCAGTTCAGTGTCAAGTCTGTGTCTGTTTCTTGTTTCCTGTTTTATTGTGAAAGGTTGTGCCTCATGTCAGTGTGTCTAGCTTTGCTCCCCGCGTCTCGTTAGCCCAAACCCTCTCAGCTGTGTCTCCTTCCTGTTTCTCATTCCTTGATGACTCCCTCAGTGTATTTAAGCCCAGTGTTTGTTTGTGTCAGTGTCGCGTCGTCAATGTCTACTCACCCTCAGTTTCCGCTGTGTGTTCTGTTACCTGTTTTTGCCTGCCTGTTAGTTTATATTTTCCAGTTTAGTTAGTCTTCTGTTTGATCAGCAGCCTGCAATAAAGCAGTTTATTCTGAGTTTACTTTCGCCTCCGTGAGTCCTGCATTTTGGGTCCTTCCTCTCTGCCTGCCTGCACAAAGCCATGACAGAACGATGCGACTATAACCTGGACCCAGCGGGCTTGCCCGCATCATGAGCTTAATGAAGCGGATTTCCCACACAGAGGATACTAAGGCGATGGCAATTGGGATAAATGCTATCAAAGCAATCCTCGAGAGGAATCCACATTTCCGCCAACTCGGGGTTCATGGGTTTGTTGGATGAGCTGCACGAAGCCCACGAGGTTATTCAAGCTCGGGAGCTAGCAGCCTTTGCTCGCTCCCAGTACTCCATGCCGAAGTCGCAGCAACCACAGTGGAAGGAGCTCGCTATGAAGCCGTATGAGCTCCCCGCGACACAGCAGTGGCAGAACATGGAGCTTTCTTCAACGGCACGACGACCGTGGCAGCAGGATAGTGATCCTTCGCTGCTGCCACAGGATGACCCACCCATTCTGGTTGACTCCGACTATCGTTCACCTGACTCTTTTCTGGCAACAATGTGGTCGGGGGAAGAGGAGCCAGCTTCCACTAATTCGCCATTACCGGTCTCCTCTACATCTCCAGCCCCTGTTTCCAGGAGAAAGTGCCCCACCGGCGCTCCACCCCTCAGCCGCATTCCAGAACTTCCGAACCGCCAGTTGTGGTGAGTGAGAAAGACTCTCTCGGTTCACTCCCTAAGAGCAGGAATGCAAACACCAATGTATCTGGTTCCACAGACTCCAGCTCAGAGGATTTAAGGACTGATTTTCACCCAGATGCTAGAGTTGAGGGGCTAAAGGACTTATGTTGTGTTACTTTTCCTAATCTTGGGGCAAATCCCTCTGAGACAGCCAGCCCGGATTTTGTTAACCCTGAGTCAGTTTCTCCTCTATCCGACAACCCCATATCTGACTTTTCAGGCTGTGCCAAAACTGAACTTAGAGGTCTCAAAACTGTCTCAGCTGACATATCCGTCTCAGACACTGATAGTTCAGATGCTGTTTATTCCCATTCTTTGGACGTTAAAGACTCTTCTGTTTGTGCTCTTTTGGGGGCTGGGAATATAAAAACTATCATCCCGGAGTTTCATCCACGCCTGCAGCAGCAGCAGTTTCATCCACGCCTGCAGCAGCAGCAGTTTCATCCACGCCTGCAGCAGCAGCAGTTTCATCCACGCCTGCAGCAGCAGTTTCATCCACGCCTGCAGCAGCAGCTGCTTCCGCCTCGCCTGGTCCAGCTTCAGCCTCTTCTGCCTCGCCTGGTCCAGCGGCAGCCTCTTCCGCCTCGCCTGCAGCCGCCTCCTCATCAGCTTCAGCGTCGCCTGGTGCAGCCTCCTCATCAGCTTCAGCATAGCCTGGTCCAGCTTCTGCATCAGTCTCGCCTGGTCCAGCCTCCGCATCAGCCTCACCTGCATCGGCTTCAGAATCAGAATCAGAAAGGGTTTTATTGCCAAATGTTGAGCGGGTTTACAACATTAGGAAATTGCTGCGGTGCTTCAGTGCAAACATACTGTTATAAATTAAGCTTAAATAGACATGAAAATAAAAATGAGAATAAGAATTAAAAGTGCTAAGTAGATAGATATATACAAGATATATACATGATATATACATGAGTGCAGGTGGTGATCAGTGCCAAACATGGAATGATGCAGTGAACACAGCGTAGGGTCATGTGTTAGTGGTGGGAACAGTCATACGGTTATTGTTCATGTGTTCAACAGCAGAGGGGAAGAAACTGTTCTTATGGCGAGAGGTTCTGGTGCGAATGGACCGGAGCCTCCTGCCTGAGGGGAGCAGGTCAAACAGACTGTGTCCAGGGTGAGAAGGGTCAGCTGAGATCCGAGCTGCACGCCCCAGTGTCCTGGAGGTGTACAGGTCCTGCAGAGATGGGAGTCTGCAGCCAATCACCTTCTCAGCAGAGCGCACAACACGCTGCAGTCTCTGTTTGTCCCTGATAGTGGCTCCAGCGTACCACACGGTGATGGAGGAGGTGAGGATGGACTCGATGATTGCATGTGTAGAATTGCATCATCGTCCGTGTTGGCAGGTTGAATTTCTTCAGCTGCCTCAGGATGTACATCCTCTGCTGGGCTTTCTTTATGACGGAGGTGATGGTGGGCTCCCACTTCAGGTCCTGGGTGATGGTGGTACCCAGGAAGCGGAATGAGTCCACAGAGGTGAAGGGGGTGTCAGTCAGGATGATGAGGGGGAGTGGAGCTGTGTGCTTCCTGAAGTCCACAATAATCTCCACTGTCTTCTGGGCATTCAGCACCAGGTTGTTGTGGCTGCACCAGGACACCAGACGTTCAACCTCCCTCCTGTAGGCAGACTCATCCCCGTCCGAGATGAGTCCAATAACGGTGGTGTCATCTGCGAACTTGATTAGCTTGACAGACTGGTGGGTGGAGGTGCAGCAGTTAGTATACAGGGAGAAGAGCAGGGGAGAAAGAACACAGCCCTGAGGGGAGCCGGTGCTGATGGTCCGGGAGTCCGAGACATTCTTTCCCAGCCTCACGTGCTGCTTCCTGTCCGTCAGGAAGTCAGTGATCCACCGGCAGATGGGATCAGGCACATTCATCTGGGAAAGCTTGCCTCGGAGATGGTCTGGAAGGATGGTATTGAAGGCAGAGCTGAAGTCCACAAACAGGATCCTGGCGTAGGTTCCTGGGGAGTCCAGATGCTGCAGGATGAAGTGTAGGGCCATGTTGATGGCGTCATCTACAGACCTGTTGGCTCTGTATGCAAACTGCAGGGGGTCCAGGAGGGGGACCGTGAGGGTCTTGAGATAGGAGAGAACCAGGCGCTCAAAAGACTTCATGACCACAGATGTCAGAGCCACGGGTCTGTAGTCATTTAGTCCAGTGATCCTAGGTTTCTTGGGGACAGGGATTATGGTAGAGGACTTGAAGCAGGCAGGCACATGACATGCCTGCAGTGAGGAGTTGAAAATGCCAGAAAACACTGGGGCCAGCATGTTTGCACAGTGTCTGAGGGTGGCAGGAGCATTCAGACTCTTAAACTGCTTCCTCACACCTTCTTCATGAATATGAAGAGTTGTGGTGGGAGGAGGTGGTGTGAAATCCTCTTTTGTGTGGGGTGAGGAGGGGGGTGTTGTAGGTGAAGTGTTTGAAGGTGGTGATGGCTCTATGGAGGGGGGAGAGGTGGGCGAATGAGTGTCCAAAGTGTCTCCATTGTTGGGGCCGTTGGAGGTGTGAAGGCTGCCTGATGGCTCGTCAAAACGGCAGTAAAAGTCGTCGAGGGTGTTGGCCAAGAGCAAGTCATCAGTGGAGTGGGGGGTTTTAGGCTTGTAATTGGTGATATTCCTAAAACCTTTCCACACAGAGGCCGAGTCATTCTCTGAGATCTGCTGCTGCATCTTCTCAGAGTGCTGATGTTTAGCAACGTCCACTTCTTTAGTGAACCTGTACTTGGCCTCTCTGTAGCAGACCCTGTCTCCGCTTCTGAACGCTTTTCTCTTTTCCAGCCACAGCTTTTTGAGTTTAGGAGTAAACCAGGGTTTGTCATTGTTATAACTCACCCTGGTGTGTGATGGCACAATGCTGTCCTCACAGAAGTGGATATAGGAGGTGACAGTGTCCGTAAACTCGTCCAAGCTGTTAGAAGCAGCCTTCATTGTGTCCCAGTCTGTAGACTCCAAACACGTGCGAAGCTCCTCCACAGCCTCGTTGCTCCACAGTTTTTTGGTCCTCACGACAGGTTTGGAGAGCTTCAGCTTCTGTCTGTACGCGGGGCTTAGGTGGATCATGACGTGGTCAGAAAGTCCGAGTGAAGCGCGGGGCACCGCACGATAGGCACCGCTGATCGTGAAGTAACAGTGGTCTAATGTCCTCTCCTCTCTGGTCGGGCATTTAATATACTGCTTGGATTTGGGAAGCTCATGGCTCAGATTGGCTTTGTTAAAGTCCCCAAGAGCAATAATGAGAGAGTCCGGGAATGTCCGCTCCATGTGCAGTATCTGCTCCGCGAGTGCGCACTGAGCTGCCTGCGCATCCGCATCTGGCGGGATGTAAACAGCGGCCAGGATGAATGAAGCAAACTCCCGCGGAGAATAAAACAGTTTGCAGTGAATAAAAAGGTATTCCAGAGAGGTAGAGCAGTGCTGAGCAATCACTGTTACATCTGTGCACCAGCCACTATTAATGTAGAAGCAGACACCTCCACCTTTGGTCTTACCAGAGAGAGAGGCCTGCCGGTCCGCGCGCAGCAGATGAAAGCCCTCCAGCTTGAGCGCGCTGTCCGGGATGTCCTCACAGAGCCACGACTCCGTAAAACATAAGACACAGGAGGAGGCAAAGTCTCTGTTCATGCTTCTCATCAGGGCCAGCTCGTCTATTTTATTCCTGAGTGAGCGTACATTGGAAAGGAAGATCCCAGGAAGAGCAGTTCGCAGTCCACGTCTCCTCAGACGCACGAGTGCGCCGGCTCGCTTACCTCTCTTTCGGCGTCTCACTTTCCTGATCAGAGTCTGCAGTAAATCTGCCGCAGATGCGACAAATATTGGAAGTAAATCCACAGGTGTTGTAGTCCTGTAGTTAAGAAGCTCTTCTCTGGTGTAAGAATATCCAGAGGAGTGCCCAGACACAGAAGTTATGCACAAAAACAAAACAGAAGTAACGCACTGAAGCACCAGCTTTGCCTGGTGCAGCCTCTGCTTCAACTTCTGCCTCTGCCTCGTCTGGCCCAGCCTCTGCCTCTCCTTGTGCTGCAGGGGCCACGCCGTCTTCAGGTCCCCAACTGCCACCTCAGCGTCGCCGGCCACTTTCCAGGCCTTTGGTCGGACGTCATCGCCGTCGAGGGTGGCCCCCTGAACGAGGCCGTCACCGCCACAGCCTTTGGCGTGGTCGACCTCCGGACCTGTTCTTTCACTGCCGCCACTGCCTTCAGTGTGGTCGGCATCCGGACCTGTTCTTTCACTGCCGCCACTGCCTTCTGCGTGGCCGCTCCCCGGATTTGTTCCACCGGTGCTGCTACTGCTGCTTTTCGCGCGGTCGGCCCCCAGAACTGTTTGCCCGCCGCCGCCGTTGCCATCCGCACGGTCGGCCCCCGGAACTTTCCCGTGGAATCGTGTTGGATCTGGTTCTGTGTTGAACTGTTTTCTTGTTTATGAACTGCTCTGGACTCATGCTCCTTGTTTTCTGTGTTGTTCTTCCTTCAGCCCAAAGATCAAAGAATTGAGAATTTAACAAAACACATAGTAAGTGAAAAAGGTGAGTGAAGAAGAAAAGCTCTGTGCATCATGGGAAGCTCCCAGCAGCCTAGACCTATTGCAGTATAACTAACCCTCCAGTTTTGTGCACCCACATCCCTCTTACTTTAGAGTTTTCTGCCCACCATCTTTGGAACTCCCTTCCTTCTGAGATAAGAAACATCACTTCCCTCCCTCCTTTTAAGTCCACACTAAAAACTCACCTGTTCACATTAACCTATTCCGCATAAATTTTTCCATCCTGCTAGTTTAATTTATTTTATTTATTTGCTCAATGTTTTATTGTTATGTTTGTTGTCGTTGTTGTTGCTTGTGTACAGCGTCCTTGAGGGTTTTGAAATAAAATGTATTACTATTATTATTTTATTATTAACTCTGTAAAAACAGAAAGTTTTCAGCCTAATCTTAAAAGTAGAGACAGAGTCTGTCTCCCGAATTCAAACTGGGAGCTGGTTCCAAGTAAGCCTGCAGTGTGAGAGCGACATGCTCTATATGAGGATATTGCACTACGAGGTCTTTAATATAAGATGGGGCCTGATTATTTAGGACCTTGAAAATGAGTAGAAGGATTTTAAATTAACTTCAGGGTTTAACAGGGAGCCAATGAAGAGAAGCCAGTATGGGAGAAATATGCTCTCTTTCTAGTGCCTGTCAGAACCCTCACTGCAACATTTTGGATCAACTGAAGGGCTTTTCAGGAAACTTTTAGGTCATCCTGATCCAACCTTCTCTGGCCTAGAAGTAATCCATGCATGAACTAGTTTCTCAGCATCACTCTGTGAGGATGTTATGCTGTTGTACATGACAATAAAACATTATTGCAACTTTACACCTCTGATGAACAAAATGTCTTGACAACACATTCACTGTCTCTAAAGCAGAGTGCTTGCACTTCTTATTTTAACTGCATATGAACATTCACACTGACAATTGCAGGAAGTGAAAACACTTTATTTATATAGCACATTTAAATAAAACAGGCCTGCTGTATAACGGACAACTGAAATCATTTAAGCCATTGACAAACATTAAAAACATTAAAATACAAATATGAAAAATAAAAGCAATTTAACAATTAAGAAAAAATGAGAGCGATTTGGACATTGGCGTAACAATGCAAATCAGCCGTGGGAATGTTAATTTCTTTAGAGTAATCTACAGGGTGAGCCATTTATATGGATACATCGTAATAAAATGGGAAGTTTGGTGATATTAAAGTCCTGTTTGTGGCACATTAGTATATGTGAGGGGGCAAACTCCTCAAGATGGGTGATGACCATGGTGGCCATTTAGAAGTCGGCCATCTTGGATACAACTTTTTTCAATAGGAAGAGGGCCATGTGACACATCAAACTTATTGGTAATGTCACAAGAAAAACAATGATGTGCTTGGTTTCAACATAGCTTTATTCTTTCATGAGTTATTTACAAGTTTCAGACCACTCATAACATGTGTTCAATGTCCTGCCAATTGTGTTGGATTGTCAATGCAACCCTCTTCTCCCACTCTTCACACACTGATAGCAACAAGGGAAGCAAAACTCTACTATCAACAAGTATTTTTTAAGAGTAAGGGTACAGCCTCTTACTGGAACCATTTTTTATTCACCAGAAGGATGCCACACCTTTCCTCCCCATTGTGATACTTAAACCTCAACTGACTGTTTTGATCTTGTCTACATGCATTAAAAAAGTTGATTTAAACAACCAAAAGAAAAATGTGAAACTTTAATGTGAAAGCAGTTAATGCTATTTCTGTATGTGGGTTTCATTTTATAGTGTTGTCAACACAGCAGTAAACGGGGTGGGCCGCTACACATGTTCAGATATCAAGGGAGAAAGCTATTCTTTTTGTCATACATACATACATACATACATACATACATACATTTACTCGATACTGGATACAATATTAAGTAACATTCATAAGTAGATCAGCAAGTGGAAAGCTTTTTCAAGGAGCACTCCCATTGAAATCAATAAGAACATCTGATATTTCTTATTATTGGTGAAGTCTTACTGTTGCATAGACTTTGTTCATTACCTGCAACATCTGTCTTGTTCCTATAAAACCAAACAATAGGTAGGCCAGGTTTCACTATAGCATTACTGGCTGCAGAGGCCTTGTGATTTCAGCTGCTCTCAGATCACACTGTGCTGTTTCTTCCTGTGAAGTGATAAGTAATTTCACTCAGGCCTCTCTTCCTCCCCCTTCAGACCATTTGACTCTCACTCTAAGTATGACAGCCATCAGGTTCCATACTTTCTGTTTACCACACATTTAATAAAAATAGGTAAATAATAGGTTCCTTTCGGATGAAAATCAGAGGAAAAACAACTGAAGAAACAACCATAAGAATGTAACTTTTGATAGATATATGGATTTTAGTAAAACATTTTTTGTTTGTTTTAGTAAATAACACTACAGAGCTAATATCTGTTGGCAATTTAATCAACATGAATTTCAGCCTCCCTCATGTCGTCTGACTCTTGTTGTTTTTGTGTGATTTGAACAGAGCTATAGCTCTCTCAATGAATAATTTGGAGCCATAAGTTTTTTAAAAAGTGGCTAATCCAGTCTGTTAAAGGCCAGTATATGGCAGCTTCCTTCATACAGTCATACGGGAAGACAGTCTTTGTAACAGGCAAAGCTAAAAGGGGCAGACAAAATAAACATTCAACAAGCAAAACTCACAAAAAAACCCAGGGAAAACAAGAGGCAGAGTATGACTTCATGCTGATTAAGCGCACTTATCAGGGCGCTGGGCAATGTGATTTTATTTTGTATTTTTGAGTTCGTATGATGTACTAGGATATTAAGTTCTCGTGTTATTCCTTAGTGTGTCTTGGGTTTTAGTTAATATTATCTTCCATGCTCCCTCGCTTGTGTCATTTTCCCGTTTCCTGTCTAATTCTCTCTTTTCCGCTATACTTTTAGTTATGTCCGTCCTTTGTCCCTCTTATCTGATCCCATGTTCCTCTCCTTGTGTTCCCAGTCTGCTATGTATTTCATGTCTGCGTGTTCCACATCCTATCGTCAAGCTCGTGTTGTCATTTCTACATCTCATTATGTTTCCTGTTTTATTTTCACAGTCTCGTTTTCCATTCTCAGTGGGATTAGTTTTGCTTCCCTTGTGGCATCATGTTTATTTGTGTCAGCTGTGTTTGCTATGTGTTTCCACTTCCCTCGTTACTCTTCTGTGTATTTATGTCTTCTGCCTCCCTTTGGGGTGGCTGTGGCTCAGGTGGTAGAGCAGATCAGCTATTGAGTGGAAGTTTGGTAGTTAAACACTTGGCTTCCCCAGTCTGCATGCCAAATATCCTTGGGCAAAATCTTAACTAAATACTGCTCTCCGATGTGGCCATCAGAGTGTGAATATTGGTTAGATTGCACTTGATTATAGAAGGAAGTGATTGGGTGAATGAAGCATGTTGGATACAGCACTTTGAGTACTCTGGCAGAGTAGAAAAAAGTGCTATATGAGAATCAGTCTATTTACCACTTTGTTCATTTTTGGGTCCCTTGTCCATCTTATCCTATTTCTTTCTAGTCAAAAACTACATTGTCAGGTTCATATTGTTGAACACACACACGCACGCACGCACGCACTCTCACACACACACACACACACACACACACACACACACACACACACACACACACACACACACACACACACACACACACACACACACACACTTACCTACACAATGCACAGACTGATACTCTTTATTCACATGTATACCTATGTAAGACGTCATATGTTAATAAACCTATGCATATTCATGTAACCTCAATAAAGAGCAGTGTTACGAGGGAGCAGACGAGAGCAACTAAGGTCAAGCGAAGGAACAGCGCTCGTCCGGTTCTCTCCTTCATGCATGAGTAACACAATGAACTTTGCCTACTTGTGTCTTGCTTTGCTGTGTAGTAAAATTTTCTCGTTCCAGCGGTGGGGTTGTGCTAGACAGACCCATCATACATGTAAACTACAAAGACTACAACAGAATAAGTGAAAATTATTTTCTTTACAAATAACTCTCACTAAACTAACACAGCCAATCACTCAACATGTTTGTTCTCTTGGCTCATATTGACTTCATAGTCAATGATGTTTTTGCTTTTTTAAGACCTTAACTTAACATTGCACTCAAAAACAAACAAATCCAAAAAAAAAAAAGTAAGTTCAAGGACCAAATTGCATTAGATTTCTTCACGTCAAGGTAGGGGTGACATGGAAGTGGCCCCCGGGTCACGAGTTTGAGACCCCTGCTTTAAATGAAACATTCAGGATGCCATTGTTTCGTCATTTATATCTGTAGAGACCTTGTTTCAGTTGTGTGTGACAAATCACAATACCTTTGTCTTTTTCTTTTCAGGAGAGAGCTGACATATCAGGACAAAATAATAATCATAACAAAAACATCATTGTACACACAGAGAACGCACTTTATCTGCCAACATAATAAACAACGTGAGTTTCCACTTTTCTCTCTATTGCAGGCCTTCTGCTTCTTGTTTTGGCAAGAAGCCACAATGCTGCAGAGTCCAGGTGAAGAGAGCCCTCATCCTGCAAATGAACAGTTTAGAGTCACATACAAAAACAAAAGCAAAAAAAGAGACTGTCATTGCACCCATCTTATTCCTGACAGTCTGGTGCCTTGTAAACAGATAATTTTGGACTTTTAAAAAGCCATGACTGAGTGCACATCTGAGTGATACTGCTGAACAAGTACAAAATTGCTTTCCTTGAGTGTCATCTACTTAAATCAGAGATATCAGAGAAAAATCTGATGAAGCTCTAAAAAGAGTAGAAGAAATCTAACATCAAATAGGATAAGACAGCTTTGCTGGCAATACACGGTTAATGTTGCAAAATCATACTTTATATATATATATATTTCTTTTTTTTGAAATTACTCCTTTTTTCTATCATAAAGGCTATCACAGTTATAATTTACCTGTAACACAGCTTTTGAGTAACAAAAAATGTGCTCCATCTTGGTTCTTTCAAGATGCAGCTCGTTCTTTGAGGCTAAAACACAAAGTAAAAAGTTAGAAGTTTGTACATGATTGTTACAGATATATGAGGATGTTTAATAAATCACTTGTTTCTGTACCTGCATGAAGCTGCCTGACTTTTATAGCCAAAGCAGCAGAAGTCATCATGAAGAAAACAGCCATGCTGATAAACATCACAGTGCCAGCTTTTGTATTTCCATTACACTCTTCTGCAGTAAAGATTGAAAAGGTATTTAAATGGTGTTAGAAAGTTACCCTAGCACGCCAAACTGTTTAAGTGGATGTTTATCAAATGCAAATACAAGACCAATCAGACCAGGAGTGACATATTTAGCCGCATGTTCTCCTTAAATTGCTGGCAGTGGTGTTTCCTGAAAACCCTCTCCTGTCTGATCATTTCCTGATAACATTTACATTTACAATAATGGATTACACAGCAGTGGAGAGTAGACTTTATCAAAGTAGATGTCTTTCTGAAAGCAAAGACATCTTAACTCAGTTTAAAAATATAATCCACCCACTGTTATCATCCTCAATGCCCTGTACCAACACAGAGCAGAGCAGCTACCTGAACGCTACTCCAAAACAAAGGTTATTATCGTTAACGAAAACTAACGAAATAACGAAAACTAGAAGTGAAAAAACATTTTCGTTAACGGAAATAAAAATAAAAACAAAAAAAGGAAAACTAACTAAAACTGTAATGAGTGTTCACAAAACTAACTAAAATTAACTGAATTTATAGCAAAAATGTGTTTAGCTTTCGTAGATGTGCGTGTCATACAATAGTCAAGGGTGAAAATGAAGTTTAGTTTCCAGATTTTTTTCTTGCTGTGTCTCATTATGGCAGCAGGTGGCCAGTACGTTAGTCGAGTCGTCTGTGTTGCTGCGTCCACGCGCAGAATCATGTCAGGAAAAGTCGGGAGAAAGCGCCAGAGTCCAGTTTGGGATTACTTTGAATATGACTGTGTTTTGGATAAAGCAAGTGTCTTGTAGTGGAAAGAGACAAATTATGAGGGACATTTCTAAAGGGAAAAAAATCCCACAAACCTTAAAGTGCACTTGAAAAGCTCACACAAGAAGGCTAACCTAGCCTACCTTGAGAAGGGAGCACACTCAACCCTCATCCCCAGAAAACAGAAGCTAACCCCAGGCAAGGCAGCGTGATGCATCCCGAGACAACAGGACTGGGATATCTACACAACTGTGGGAGTCAATTGCCTTCAAAAAGTTTATCAATTCACTTAAACCAAAATTACGAACACCCGGTGCTGCAAGAGTTAATAGTCTCATTGGGGCCAAGATATACATTTTATAGTTGCCTGGTATCAATGGTTGTTCATCTGCCTTATTTATTTATTTAATTAAAGAACCCATAGGTGGAAATGTGAGTTGTCTGTCTCTGCGTGTTAGCCCTGCGACAAACAGGCGACCTGTCCAGGGTGCAGGGTATGGTAGCTGGAATAGCAACATACCCAAGGATAAGCAGAAGAGCATGACTGATATGATGAAACTGGGATTTTGTTACACATAATTATTGCAAACACAACTAAAACTATAACTGAAACTATTTAAAACTAAACTGAAAATAAGGATTTTCAAAAAAAATAAAAACTAAACTAGCAAACAATTGGTAAAAACTAATTAAAACTGATATAAAATTGAAAATCTGAAGTCAAAACTAAATAAAAATAAAAACTAATGAAAATTGCAAAACTATTAAAACCCTGCTCCAAACGAGGTCGATTATCTTGTTAATAATGTTACCTCCCTACTACGTACAACTCTGGATACTGTAGCTCCTGTGAAAACTAAGGCCTCAAATCAGAAGTACCTGACTCCGTGGTGTAATTCTCAAACACGTACCCTAAAGCAGATGACTGGTAAGCTGGAGAGGAAATGGCGTGTCACACATTTAGAGGATCATCATTTAGCCTGGAGAAATAGTTTGCTGCTTTATAAGAAAGCCCTCCGCAAAGCCAGAACATGTTACTATTCGTCACTGATTGAAGAAAATAAGAACAACCCCAGGTTTCTCTTCAGCACTGTAGCCAGGCTGACAAAAAGTCAGAGCTCTATTGAGCCAACCATCCCTTTAACATTAACTAGTAATGACTTCATGAACTTCTTCACAAATAAAATTTTAATCATTAGAGAAAAAATTACCCATAATTATCTCACAGATGTAACATTATCTACAGCTACTCTTAGTACCATTGATGTTAAGTTAGACTCTTTTTCTCCAATTGATCTTTCTGAGTTAACTTCTTTTAGACCGCATTCCTACAAAACTGCTCAAAGAAGAAGAAAGAAGAACCTTCCTTTCATATCAAAAATCCTTGAAAGAGTAGTTGTCAAACAGCTAACAGATCATCTGCAGAGGAATGGTTTATTTGAAGAGTTTCAGTCAGGTTTCAGAGCTCATCACAGCACAGAAACAGCTTTAGTGAAGGTTACAAATGATCTTCTTATGGCCTCTGACAGTGGACTCATCTCTGTGCTTGTTCTGCTAGACCTCAGTGCAGCGTTCGATACTGTTGACCATAATATCCTATTAGAGCGATTAGAACATGCTGTAGGTATTACAGGTACTGCGCTGCAGTGGTTTGTATCATATCTATCTAATAGACTCCAATTTGTACATGTAAATGGAGAGTCCTCTTCACACACTAAGGTCAATTATGGTGTTCCACAGGGTTCGGTGCTAGGACCAATTCTGCTTACATTATACATGCTTTCCCTAGGCATTATCATTAGAAAACATAGCAAATATTTTCACTGCTATGCAGATGGCACCCAACTCTATCTATCTATGAAGCTAGATAACACGTTCTTTAATTCAGATAAAACTGAGGTTATTTTACTCGGCCTTGAAAATCTTAGAAATATGGTATCTAACCAGATTCTTACTCTGGATGGCATTACCTTGGCCTCCAGTAACACTGTGAGGAAACTTGGAGTAATTTTTGACCAGGACATGTCCTTCAATGCACATATTAAACAAATATGTAGGACTGCCTTCTCCATTTGCACAACATCTCTAAAATTAGAAATATTCTGTCTCAGAGTGATGCGGAAAAACTAGTTCATAGATTTGTTATTTCTAGGCTGGACTACTGTAATTGATTATTATCAGGATGTTCTAAAAACTTGCTGTAAAGCCTTCAATTAATCCAAAATGCTGCAGTAAGAGTACTGACAGGGACTAGAAAGAGAGAGCAGATTTCTCCTGTATTGGCCTCCCTTCATTGCTCACTGGTAAATCCAGAATTGAATTCAAAATCCTGCTCCTCACATAATAACATACTCATAAATATCTTAATGACCTTATGTACCACATCACCCTAATAGCGCATTCTTTCCTTTTTGCTAAAGCATATACTTAGGGCTGGACCAGGTGACCCTGAATCCTCCTTTAGTTATGCTGCAATAGGCATAGGCTGCTGGGGGATTCCCATGATGCATTGAGATTTTCCTTTTCAGTCAACTTTCTCACTCACTGTGTGTCAATCCGGTCTTTAAGTCCGATGACATTAGCCGTGCCTGGGCTCAAACTCTGCTGCAGGTCCCTAACTGTGGCATCACTGAGAGTTAAAAACTGTCTAAATCCTTTCATCTGTAATAAAATGATCACCATTGCTGCTCTAAGTTTAACATCCAGGCATCCACGAAAACGGAGTTTAAGAAATTTAGCAGAGTTAGAAGTTAGCAGGAAGTTAACTTGCTACTTTGCATCTACGTGATTGCTAGCGACACAGCTATGTTAGCATAATATAAACAGTGAAGCTGGAGGATGAACGCTAACTTTTTTCCACTCAATAAAAGTTAAGGTGAGGATTCCCAAAGGTTCAGGACAAATGTAATCGCATGTCAGGATGCTGTAAACGGACTGAACTTCAATTGGAAGAACAACTGAGATAATCCATGAACAATATGAGCTTAGTTATCAATACACTGCTGCATGGGCTAAGCTGTAGTTATATTGTAAGGTTTTAAAAAATGAGCTTTAAAATGATTAGCGATAATAAAAAACGAGAGGGCCTGCCAGTGATCACTGACTGCTTTCAGGGGCTTGTTGAGATTAAGTAGAACAACAAATAAAGCATTAAAACATGCAAAGAACACAAAAGCCTTATTAAACGTGGAGTCGTTTGGGCCCGGAAGCAGGATTCATCACGTCATCACTTAAAGACCGGATAGACCTCTCTGCATTGAATCATGCTTGATATTAATCTCTATCTCTCTTCCACAGCATGTCCTCTGTACTGTCTTCCTTCTCTCATCCCCAACCGATCGCAGCAGATGGCCCCGCCCCTCCCTGAGCCTGGTTCTGCAGGAGGTTTCTTCCTGTTAAAAGGGAGTTTTTCCTTCCTACTGTTGCCAAAGTGCTTGCTCATAGGGAGTCATTTGATTGTTGGGATTTTCTCTGTATGTTTTATTATAGGGTCTACCTTACAATATAAAGCACCTTGAGGTGACTGTTGTTGTGATTTGGCTATATAAATAAAATTGATTTGAAAAATGTAATTGATTTGAGTAGTTACGATTATGTATTTCAGTTGCACATAAAAGTTTCATACATTTGGATTTGATAGTTAAAAAAAAGATGTAATACACTTGGTCAATCAAAAATTAAAAATGAAGTAACCTAAATTGATGTTAAATATTTTTACACAGCAAATGTATTTAAAACAAAATATGTGGGTTTATTTGCTAGATTATTGCTGTGTTTTAAAACATAAAAAACAGATGCTTACTTTATCTTTAAATGGCAAATATACAACACATTGAGTTACACTGTTACACTGTTACACTCTTTATGTTAAAATCATATAATCCAAATTTGATAGTCTAATATAAGATTTTAGATACGCTGACCTGTACAATAACTGTTGATAATAAAATATAACTTAATAAGTAACAAAACTTAAATAGTGCTGAACTAAATCTAGTGAACTACTGTTTAATGTATCGGTCTCCTTGAAATAATATTGACATGGGATTAATTAATTAAAGAAAGTCACTACACAGGCAATAACAGATATAAGATCTTGACTAACCGAGCCTGATTATAAGAGTAACTTAATTAGCTTTAAGCTACATCGAGACAGGCCATCAGATCCATAATAATATTTACTTATATGGAAAGAAGATTATAAATAAATACACTGAAAGACATGGAATTACATCACCCCAGTTCTGTATGCTTAAAACTTATTTTAAGCGTACTCGCTCTTAACAGATCTTTTGCCCAGGACTCTGGAATGACCTGTCTGACATACAGCTCACAGAGTCCATTCATTCGCTTCCGCTTATCCTTTTTAGGGTCGCGGGGGGCACTGGAGCCTATCCCAGCTGTTATATGGTGAGAGGCGGGGTACACCCTGGACAGGTCGTCAGTCTGTCGCAGGGCCAAGAAAGACCCCGGCCTGATGGAGGAATATGGCCTGTAAATGGCCTGTATTTATATAGCGCTTTACTAGTCCCTAAGGACCCCAAAGCGCTTTACATATCCAGTCATCCACCCATTCACACACACATTCACACACTGGTGATGGCAAGGTACATTGTAGCCACAGCCACCCTGGGGCGCACTGACAGAGGCGAGGCTGCCGGACACTGGCGCCACCGGGCCCTCTGACCACCACCAGTAGGCAACGGGTGAAGTGTCTTGCCCAAGGACACAACGACCGAGACTGTCCGAGCCGGGGCTCGAACCGGCAACCTTCCGATTACAAGGCGAACTCCCAACTCTTGAGCCACGATCGCCCCAATAGATACGTCCTGAATAGAACTCAGGACCTTCTTGCTCTGCGGCAACAGTACTAACCACCGTGCCACTGTGCTGCCCAGCTCACAGAGTCATCTGTGCATTTTCTAAATACTTGTCATTACATGACATATAGTGAAGGAGTGAAGGAGGAGATGAAAGCAGCACAGCGGGAGGTGAAACGCTGCCTGAGGGAAGCAAAGGACACCTACAGGAGGAAGGTGGAACAGAAGTTGGAGAGGAACAATATGAGGGAGGTCTGGAATGGTGTGAAAACCATCACAGGCCACAACACCAAGAAAAGCACAGTGGGGGGGACTGTGGAGAAGGCAAACGAACTCAACAACTTCTTCAACAGGTTTGACCAGCCCACAACCCCCCCACCCTCACCCTCACCTTCACTACAGAGTCCAATCCCCACTCTCCTACCTCCCTCGCTTCCCCCCCTTCCTGACACCATGACACCCCCCTCCTCCAATCCCTCTCTCAGCAGCAAGACATCTCCCCCCCTCCCCTCCTCCCAAACATCTCCCAGTGTCACAGTGGATCAGGTCAGGAGACAACTGAGGAAGCTTCGCCCCAGAAAGGCAGCAGGCCCAGACAAGGTGTGTCCTAGGATGCTAAAGGCGTGTGCTGCTGAACTTGGGGAGCCGCTACAACGAGTCTTCAACCTCAGTCTGCGACTGGGGAGAGTGTCCGCCCTATGGAAGACATCCTGCATCGTCCCGGTCCCCAAAAAGAACCGGCCCAATGAGCTGAATGACTTCCGACCGGTGGCACTGACGTCACATCTTATGAAGACTCTAGAGCGGCTCTTCCTCAACCTCCTCCGACCACAGGTACAACATGCCCAGGACCCACTACAGTTTGCATACAAGGCGGGTGTCGGAGTGGAGGATGCCATCCTGTACCTCCTACACAGAGCCCACTCACACCTGGATGGGGGAAAAGGCACGGTCAGGATCCTGTTTCTTGACTTTTCCAGTGCCTTTAATACCATCCGGCCCTGTATGCTTCAGGAAAAACTGAACAGGATGGAGGTGGACCCCTGCCTGGTCGCTTGGATCTCCGACTACCTCACCGACAGACCACAGTACGCCAGGCTGAAGGACATCACGTCTGACACAGTGGTCAGCAGCACAGGAGCACCACAGGGAACTGTGCTGTCCCCTCTTCTCTTCACCCTGTACACCTCTGACTTCTGCTACAACTCTGAATTATGCCACATTCAGAAGTTTGCAGACGACACAGCCATCATGGGGTGTATCTGGGATGATCAGGAAGAGGAGTACAGAAGTCTGGTGAGGAACTTTGTCGCATGGAGTCACACAAACCACCTGCAACTCAACACCTCAAAGACTAAGGAACTGGTTGTGGACTTCGGGAGGTCTAGAGCAGGTCCACTGCCGGTTCAGATAGAGGGGGAGGAGGTGGAGGTGGTCAACAAGTACAAGTACCTCGGGCTGTGGGTGGACAATAAACTGGACTGGTCATGCAACACAGAGCACCTGTATAAAAAAGCACAAAGCCGACTGTACTTCCTCAGGAGGCTGAGGTCTTTTAACATCTGCAGGAAGCTCCTGAGGATGTTTTACCAGTCGGTGGTTGCTGGAGTACTTTTCTATGCTGTTGTGTGCTGGGGGAGCAGCACAGCAAAGAAGGACTCATCCAGGCTGGAGAAACTGATCAGGAGGGCTAGCTCTGTGGTAGGCATGAAGCTGGACACTCTGGTGACAGTGGCAGAGAAAAGGACATTAAAGAAACTGATGGACATTATGGACAATGCCAGGCATCAATCTGTTTTTCAATAGATTCGACACCACAGTGTCTGCTCCCACCCCCACAACCTCACCTGCAGTCAGCCTGGAATCCAGAGCCACACCACTGTGCCAGCCTCTCTCTTCACATGTTGCCTCCTGTGAGATTCCTGACACCCCTCCCCCACCCATCACCTTCACTCAATACCAGGTTGAGATGCAAATGAGGAGACTTCACTCAGGCAAGTCTGCTGGACCAGACGGAGTGAGTCCCCTTGTCCTCAAGGCCTGTGCCCCCCAGCTGTGTGGAGTCTTTCATAAACTGTTTATGCTGAGTCTGAGTCTGCAGAGGGTCCCGGTGATGTGGAAGACATCATGCCTCGTCCCTGTACCAAAGACGCCTCGTCCCAGTGGCCCCCAGGATTACAGGCCCGTGGCACTGACCTCCCACATCATGAAGACCCTGGAAAGGCTCATCCTGGACCAGCTGCGACCCATAGTAAGACCACATCTGGATCCCCTTCAGTTCGCTTATCAGCCTCGTCTCGGAACAGAGGACGCCATCATCTACCTGCTCAATCGTGTCTACACCCATCTGGACCAGCCAGCGAGCACTGTGAGGGTCATGTTTTTTGACTTTTCCAGTGCTTTCAACACCATCAGGCCGACCCTCCTGGGTGATAAGTTAGCAGCGATGCAGGTGGATGCTTCTCTGGTGTCCTGGATTGTTGATTACCTGACAGGAAGACCACAATATGTACGTCTCCCACAGTGTGTGTCTGACAAGGTGATTAGCAACACAGGGGCACCACACTGTAAACCCGAACAAGTTGACTGAACTTAAAACTTTTGTGGAAACTGATTACCTCAAAAGATTTAAGTACAAAAACTCATATCTTCTAAGTATGGGGTACTCAAAATTTGTATTTATTGTTAACCTAAAAATTTTAAATTATATTTTATATTTTATTAATTGAGCTTTACTCAAAGACTGTATACTTTAATTTCAATATTTTTGTGTTTCTTGTAGTTTATTATTTTGATGCAACACAATGCAATTATATTACAACCTAAACTCAAATTATCTGATTATTAATTAAAAGATATGTTGTGAGTGTAGACTACTAAAAAAAAAAAAGTACGGAAATTCAGTTACTTTACATTTTGTTTATTTAACATTTTTTCATGAAAATTTAAAAACATCACAAATGTTTTTATAAATCAACTAACATGGACATCGGCACCATAAAGTGAGCATTATAAATTCTGTGTAGAACATTTATCTTTTTATAAACTCACAAAGGACGACATCAGTCCTAATTGCATCTTTCTCAAAATACACAAAAATGCAAAACAAAAAGTCAAATACTAATCACTTTTTTTTAAATAGAAATGAAAAACAATTTTTTAAAATGGGTACAAAGATGATCAGCTTCCAAATAACCAGATAAGGCAGTCAAGTATAGGAAAATTAGGTAAACTGATGGAGTTAAATCCACCCAAAGCCTGTAGTAAACTTAAAGTGCTTAAAGTGCTTCAAACAAAGTGCTCAGTAACAGAGTGCGTGTCCTAACAAACATTGCCTTATATTCCTTAAGAGCATGTAGACAGGGGTTTGCCGTCATCAAGCCCCATGAAGATATTTTGGACTAAGGCAAATGTGTGAACCAGCTTCCTGGGGTAGTCTAAATGCAGAGCATAGATCAAGCCAAACAATAAAGCAAATGCATTTGCAAATCTGGGAATATCACGCATCACCTAGTCGCCTTTCACCAAAACAGCCATGCTTGAGGAAGTAAAATGGACTGGACTGGGAAGCGCCGTCGGTAACCACTGTGAGAAGGGCAACTGAAGTGTCAATGAGGGTCGACTCATCCAATGCGTCCGCCTGGAATAGACACAGTATCAATGGTAAATGGCCTGTATTTGTATAGCGCTTTACACATTCAGTCATCCAGACATTCACACCCATTCACACACTGGTGATGGCAGCTACATTGTAGCCACAGCCACCCTGGGGCGCACTGACAGAGGCGAGGCTGCCGGACACTGGCACCAGCGGGCCCTCTGACCACCACCAGTAGGCAACGGGTGAAGTGTCTTGCCCAAGGACACAACGACCGAGACTGTCGGAGCCAGGGCTCGAACCGGCAACCTTCTGATTAGAAGGCGAACTCCCAACTCTTGAGCCACGATCGCCCCAATTAAATAAGTAAGGTTGGTTTGAGAGAATGTGACAAGCATGACCTGTAATCTAGCAAAACATTCAGCAGTGTAGTGGGTTACTTTGTAACGAGTTAGGGTACTCTACTTTTTTTGAAAAATGTACATTAACGTGTTAGCTTCTTGCATTACATAATTTGTATTTTTATTATTTTTCTAAAAAAAAAAGTAATTTTTTATTTCATGACTTTATCTCAAAAAGAAACTAAATCTTGACTTCAGCCTGGTTTTTGGGCCACCTGCAGCATAGCCATAGTGCTGTGATACGCCTGTGCCCTGCTCCTGACCTGTGTGTGTGTGGGTTTTCTACAGAGAGGGTATTTTGTTTGTACAATTTGGTAGCTGCTAGGGTATTAAATTGTATTTAAAAAAATCCATAGCATTTTATCTTACTGGCAGAATTTAAGTAATGCAAAAATACACTTACATTACATGTCTAAAAGAATTCTGGGTCCTCCTCCCGCAGGTATACAGGAAGGGCACGAAGTACTGCAGTGCGTTTCACGTTGATATCAGGCGCCTCCTAAAAAGGGAAAAGAAAAGTTCATTTAACGCAAAGTTTTCAGGTGTCATTCTTTGGGGAGAATACATGTTTATGAAACTGCATGACATCAGACTCTACTAAATTTTGGAGACTTTTCTTTTAAGATACAACCTTTCTGTCTCTTGTGACAGAGAGTATGTTTCTTAATCATTTGACAAAAACCCTACACAGTATTTTAAAATAGTGTTCTCCAGATCAGAGCTGTGATCTATATAGAACATGGGGTTCAAAGCAAGGAAAAATTGTGTTTATCAGTGAAACTTTTAATTTGTGTTAATTTTATCATTATCAATATATGAAATCTTCACCTTAAGGGACTTAATGAATGGTTTCTTCAATAGATCTTTCAACTCACCTGTGTTTACTGTCTCCACCTGAAATTAATTGCAGTCTGAATTTTTTTTTTCTTCTGTCTTTTTGTCTTTGGCCTTCAGCCTTGGAAGAAAAAATAAAAATATTGAAAACCTTATCAGCACACTAAATATACAACACCTTGCTATATTTCAATTGTTTTAGATAGAAGTTGCCACTGCTAGCTAAGTCACTTTTGAATGATGCTAATGAGAAGAAAAAAAAAAACCTGCCGAACAATGAGGCTGCTGTTGTAAAAACGCCAACTTTCTTGCGTTGGCAAGGGGTCGTTAAAATATCACTAAGACCCTTTCTTTATGTGTGATTCTTCGTAAAACTGTGTTTTAATCGGTTAAAACTGTAAAACTGACGACATAATCTATGTTTGAAAAAGAGCGCGAACAACCGCGAACAACTATTCACCACCTGGGTCTGTGCTTTTTAACACAACAGCGCATTCGAAAACAAGTTATTGGCTGCAACATATTAATATACTTGCTTTTTTACGGAAAAAATAAACATAACGAAGGTTCAGTTTTACTTACAAGTTTCTCCAAATGTGTTCTCCAGTCGCTCGAGAAGGGCAGCCATATTGAACAGAATTTTCTGTCAACGTCGTTCAGGTTAGAGAGAAGACGTCACGACGTCATGACGTCCACATGCGGAGCTCGGAAAAAAACATTTACTCAAAAATCATAATTAAGAAAGCAGTATTTACTCTTAACTTCTAAGCCATGTACAATTATAACTGTTTGAATCGTTAACCGAACAGAAAAGTTTTAAGTTGTTTCAACTTTGTGAGGAATTTTAATTGTTATATCCACAAACTTTATAAGTCAGGTAGACTGTTGGGGTTTACAGTGCACAGGGGACTGTCCTCTCCCCCTTCCTCTTCACCCTCTACACCACAGACTTCAGCCACTGCACAGAGACCTGCCATCTTCAGAAGTTTTCTGATGACTCTGCGGTGGTTGGATGCATCAGCAGGGATGATGAGACAGAGTACCGGGCTGTGGTCGACTCCTTTGTCACGTGGTGTGAGCAGAATCATCTGCAGCTCAACGTGGCAAAGACCAAGGAACTGATCGTGGACTTCAGGAAGACCAGGAAACACTTGACCCCTGTTTCAATCCAGGGGGTCAGTGTTGACATTGTGGAGGACTATAAATACCTTGGAGTACACATTGACAATAAACTGGACTGGGCTAAAAACACCACAGCACTTTACAGGAAGGGCCAGAGTCGTCTCTATTTTTTGAGGCGACTGAGGTCCTTCAACATCTGCCAGAAAATGCTGAGGATTTTCTATGAGTCTGTGGTGGCCAGTGCGATCCTCTATGCTGTTGCATGCTGGGGGAGCAGGCTGAGGGTCGCAGATGCCAACAGACTTAATAAACTGATCCGTAAGGCCAGCAATGTTGTGGGGATGGAGCTGGACTCCCTCAAGGTGGTGTCGGAGAGGCGGATGCTGTCCAAGATAAAGACAATGTTGGATAACACCTCCCACCCACTCCATGACATGTTGGTCAGTCACAGGAGCTCGTTCAGTGAGAGACTGAGATTACCGAAAAGCACCACTGAACGACACAGGAAATCATTCCTGCCTGTGGCCATCTCCCTGTACAACGCATCCACTTAACACACTGTTTGCTGCTACAGCTACACATGTTTCTTTTCCAAATATTTATTTATAAGTGACTTATGTATGTATGTATGTATATATATGTATATATTGTACTATTCTTAGTTAGCGTATTGTCTGTCTTGTCTTAATGTTGGTTTAAAATGGAGCACTGTAACAAAAAATAATTTCCCCCAGGGATCAATAAAGTATTCTGATTCTGATTCTGATTCTGATCCTCTGCACACGGCCATTAACAACCAGAAGAGTCTGTTCAGTGACAGGTTGCTTCTCCCAAAGACAAGAACTAACAGACTTAAAAACTCCTTTGTCCCACACGCCATCAAACTGTTTAACTCCTCCCTGGAGGGGAGAGGGAGGGGAAACAGGAGGACAAAGGAGGGGGGAACAACTAAGCTGTAGTGCCTCTTCACCTCACTGTGCAATACCTTTTGTGCAATACTTTTGTAAATAGTCAACAGTGCAATAGACCTCAATACTTGAAATGTGCAATTCACTTGTATTTTTATTTTTATTTTTATTTATTTATTTTTAATTCCTATTTATTCTATTTATCCCCTTCGTATATTTTATTTATATTGTCTCTGTATTTATATATATGTGTGTGTGTGTGTGTGTATATATATATATAATATTCTGTAACTGTAACTTCTGTCGGTGCTGTGCTTTTTTGGAAATCGAATTTCCCAGAGGAACCCACCCGAGGGATTAATAAAGTTCTATCTTATCTTATCTTATATCTGTTATACTATTTTATTCTCTGTTATAGAGGCTAAGACCACAGTTGAAGCCACGGTGGTGTTCATTGGTGGGGTTGACGCAATGCCACTGTTATGAATGAAACTTGTAACTAAGTCCAATAACTCCAGCCATACTTATCTTGTCCATTTAACATCTGTATGGTATTCCATCAGTTGCATTTGTTTTTGAACACAGTTCTCTTTATCCAAAAACATTTATCACAACAGAACGACAGTCACAAACTGGTTCTTCTTCCGACCAATAACACCTGGCGCCAATTACGTATGTGTACCTTAAATATATTCCCATAAACACACCATACTGTAAAACACATTAACACCTAGCAGCGCATATAAGGTAACAACACAAAAGTGGCTCCTACATCAGTTTTCTTGTTTCAGTTGTCTTGTTCAATATTCATTAAATATTTTATGTTTTATTTTCAAAGGTGATATATAAATACATTTTACTAGATCCTTTTTTTACTCATCCATGTATGTGTTACTATGAATGTGTTTCTAATTTTTACTTCTTTGAAATTTGAGGAAATAAAGTGCAAAGGCATATTAATCCACTTGTATTACTTTAGGAATGAAAATTATGCTACAAAACAGGTCACAGTTTACTAGAGTAAAGTGACAAAAGAAAAACATTTTAGAGAGATAAAATTAACCATACCTTGACTACTGAGTTTCACTTCATCATTGGGTTCACCATTTCCTGTAGGCATGGTATAACTTTATACATAACAATTTGATGATAAATCATGTGCAAGAAATAAGCCTTTACCCCACAAGCTTACCTTGAATTCTTAACTCTACTGCATCCGAAATAACTGTGTGTTTATTTGTGTAAAATCCACAGAAATACAGCCCAACATCAGATAAATTCACTTGCTTGATTTGAAGAAAGACAAAGGTGATGTTGGAACTCATAATAAATTTTCCATTTTGAAATCCATCGCAGAACGATGCTGAGCCACGAGATTCAAACATAGAAGAGACACAAGTGGGCTTAGTTTGGTTGACCACTTTAAACCAGTCTGCCTGTGTTTGATGCTTGGAGATGTTGGTGCACTGCAGTGTCACTTCTTCACCGGGCTGGACCTCCACAGTCTGAAACCCAGAACCTGAGACAGAGATCCAGCCTGAAACAAACACCACAGACAAATTAGTATTAAATTAACTGTAATCATTTTCACAGGGTTCCAAAAATATTTAAATTCTGGTAGGATCCAAATCTTGGACTGAGAATCATTAGATGCCAGTACTTACAGTGAATACAGAAAAACAACGCTGTTATAACGGTGAAGCTCCCCATTGTGTGCTTAATCCAGTTGCTACTCGGACATTTAGTAAACCACACAGCTATTACAAAGGCTTTTAGAGGGCGAGGTGTTTCTAGTTTTTCATCCTGTCAGTGACCTGTTAACACATTGCAGTACCTTGGCTTAAAAATCGTCAAGCCACTTCCTCTTGGTGGTGACGTGCTATTGGATCACAGCGTTGTCACATCACTTCCTTTGCTAGTGGTGTTTTTTCTAATCTGTATAGCGCATTTAGTTACAAACCTTTACATAACAATTTAGTAACAATGTTTATTTACTCCTTGGCCTCCTTTATTAATAAAGATACCTATAATAAATTTAGCTTGGTTGTACCTTTGGAGATCACACTCACTTAACTGAAGACCCAGATCTGCACCCTTGACAACCCTGTAACCAGCCAGGCCCCTGTGATATGTGCAGGTGAAGGAAGCTAAGCCACTGTTAGGTATTCTCCACCAGATTATGTGTGGGCCTGGACCTTCTCTCTGTATGTTGCTGAATTGTTGTTGATTATCATCTGCGCCATGGATATGTTATCTGCAAACTTATATATGAAATTTGTGCTATGAATGGGATTGTAGTCATGTGTGAAAACTGAATATAAGAGTCGACTGAGACCACAGCCCTGAAGGGTGCCAGTGTTAAGGATGGTATGACTGAAGAAGAGAAACTGAAGGAAAATAGCATTATTTCATTCATTTTTTGCTAAAAAAAAGAAGAGGGTTTTGTTGCTCTGTACAAATTATTATAAAGAATCCCTAAAGCTAAGAAGCCCATAAAGCCAGGAAAGCTTAATGTTGAATAAAATAACATTTAGTGAAGAAAGTAAGAACTCCAGGTTTCATTTCAGCACTGTGTGAAGACTCAGAGTCAGAGATCTGTTGAACCAAGTACTAATTTACCATGAAGCTTAAAAGCCAAATACTACTAGCCCTCAAGGTAGCTGTAAATAAATCATTACCTAACGCATCACTTGATCTAGCTTTTATTCTTCCTGTCCTGCCACTCCTGCATCCACATCAGTCATATTTCTGTAAAAGAAAGGATGGACAAAATGCTGGAAACGAGACCAAGAGTGTCCAATTCTTTTTGGTCCACCTAGCTTACGTCTTCATCTACTGCTGCCGACAGAGTACGGGCACAAACAGAAGGTGCACGTCTCGAGCTCTCCTTTGTAGCTGAGCAATAACATACTGACAAGGTCACAGTGAACTTTCTTAAAACTGCATATATATATATATATATATATATATATATATATATATAGATAGATAGATAGATAGATAGATAGATAGATAGATAGATAGATAGATATGTGTGTGTGTATTATTTAAATGTAATTTGTTTGTAATACTAAGGTTCCACATGCCACTGTTGTAGTAGGGCATTAATGATGTTGCATTTGTGGGGGCTCCCAGCCGGAGTCATATGGACTTCTCCCTGTACTAAATTATAAGTTTAAATTTGGTGTATTTTGTTTTATTAAGCATTAGTTCTGAGGGCTAAATATCCCCAAAGTGCTTTTGATTTCTTTGAACGACGAAAATAGTAACCAACAGCCTTATATCTATTATACCACCCATTTATGTGTTTTAATGGGGGTTTAAATATTAAAAGTGATTATCAGTAGTTTATTTTTGAGTATCCTTTGCTTCATATTTGTCTCAACTTAACCCACTATTACATTTGATTTTGATTTTGCTGTTGAGAGAAACCACACCATTGTTTGATATTTGTATGTTTTTATATACGGTGGCCCACAGTGGGATGAAGAGGCGCCTGCTGCTGTGTGTGTCCACTGATTTTACTGCTGCATTTTGTCTTTTGTAAAATAAGCCATATTTTACAACCAGTCCCTGTTTTTCATCACAAGGCAGTCTACCATTTGAAATCTGCTACACAAGCAGAAAGATAACATCCTGAAACAGGATGAACAGCTTAAAAGGAAAACAGATCTGGATGCAAATCTACACATACTCAAATCACAGAAAGCAGCTGCAGCTGCATTAGCTGAGGCTCAAGCTTGGGAAAAGTCTGATCAAGAAAGTGAACATCCAAAACAGCCCCAGCTGGGCAACATGCAGCAAATCAACCCAACAGAACAAGTGCAAGAGTATGTGTGGCAACAATCAGTACTCAATAATGATCTGCAGACTCCACAATTGGGCAGCCACTGCCATCGAGGCAACAGCAAAAGCTTGCAAAGAACCAAGTATCTGTCAGCCCAGTATGACCAACAACCAAGAGTTCACTCCTTTGCCAGTCATCTGTGTTTTGAACCCAAAGAGAGTCTTGCAACTGGAGTTATGGTGAACAACCATCAAATAATGATCGATTTCACCATCATCAGTCCAAGATTTGGGCACCCATACACGTAAGGGGTAGACATGCTGACTCTTCAGATCTAACAGAATATCTAATATGAAAGGGAAATGAGCTCCACTCCAGCATCTGCCCCACTTCCTTCTTCCACTTTATGGTACGATGCTAGTATGTATTTGCGTGTGATTATCCAGATGAGCTCTTAGAGCTGATCATTTACAAATGACACATTGCTATATAGTAGGGGAGTTAGTTTTACAACATGCATTCAGACAACACGAGTGGTAATTTGAGTTGCCTTTCTGCCACTTTGGTACTTTGTAGTTTTTGACAAAGGAACCTACCAGTTAAAAAACAGGCTGTTAAAAAATGTAGAAAAAAACAATTGTGTGCAAATAGTACAGGATGTGTTGTTTGTGGTTTTAAAGGCTAGTCCTTCTGTGGCTTTTTATTTGGCTTTATACACAGAGCCACTGCAGTGGAAAAAGACAGGGGGAGGTGCATAAAACTTGCGAAGCTTTGCACATAGACCATGGTCAGGAAAGAAAGCTGCCCATATAAACACTGGCTGTGTCTTTATTTGCCCCTTTTGTCAGTATACAAAAAAATAACAATTTCAACATATCTAGTTAGAGAACACATCTAAAAACATATGAAGGGTTATACCCACACAAAATAATTCTAGCAAAAACACTGATGTTGCCACAAAATTTATTGTTTTATCATTTACATCAAGAATGAAACAACAGCGTTCTTTTTAATGTAGCATTATTCTTGGTGTTGAAATCAACAGTTATTTGATATTTGTGATGAGTGAAAAGTCTTTTTCCTTAACTGTCTACACGTACAAAGGCCGATGCAAACTAGTAAAAAGCAGAAAGTCAAATTTCACCAGCTGTAGAGGCCTTGTGAGTTCAGCTGTGCTCAGACCACAGTGTGAAGTCTCTTCCTGTGAAGTGATCAGTATCTCACTCATGCCTCCACCCAAAGACCGCCTGACTCCCCCTATGAGTAACTTTGTGTACCCTCATTTTATTGAGATGAAGACAAATTAAGGCAGAAAAAAAAGACACATAAATGTTTAGTACAGGGTTAAAAAAAAAAAAACGTAACCACTAAGCATGCTTTCTCATCATGAACACAGAGAATCAGCTCTATGCACTGGCAGCATAAACAACATGAGTTTCCACTCGTGTCTCTTTTGCAGGCCTTCTGCTTCTAGGTGTTTGTGGGTGGAGTCTCAACACTGCAGAGTTCAGGTCAACAGAGTCCACATTCTGTAGGTGAAAAATTTACAGTCACATAGCAAAACAACCACAGACTCAGTACTTTCACTATCTTTGACTGTGACAGTCTTAGCATATGCTAGATTATTCTAGGCTAGACTCCAAAAAAGACAGAAAGAGAGCCAAATGATTTTTGTTTTAAATGTACCTCTGAGTGATACTCTACCAAATAAGTGTGGCATTCATCCATTACATTCATTTGAAACCTTCAGATAGAGATAATAGGGATTGGGACTATCAACTTTGTTTTACAATAACTCCAGGTTTCTACTTCAGACTTTGTGTCCACTCACACTAAATGTGATGTTTGAGGTACAATATTTTCTTCACAAAATGGACCCAGGGCTACCTGCTTCTTAGTGGTTGGTAGATATCTTCAGAACAGAAGAAATTTAACATAAAAATAAGATAAGAGATCTTTTCTTCAATTCTTTTCCAGCCCTTATCCTGTTCAGGGTTGTAGAGCACCTGGAATCTATCCCAGTTATCACTGGACAAGATCTGGCTAGGCTTTCCTTTCATACATAGAAAGAGCCCAGCCACTGGATTCAAACACTTCATTAAGTGAATTTATGACTATATGATATATACAATTCATGTTGCTGCAACTTTACAACAGAGCGTCCTTTCGTGGTCAACAAGGAGCAATGCAATAAGCTGCACGTGTGAAATAAATGTATCTCAAATGTGCAACTTTTTCATTTAGTGAAAAAGTTGCACCTAATTTGCAACCTAATTTGAGGTGACCATTGTTTTGATTTGCTGCTATATAACTAAAACTGAACAAAATAAAACATGTAAGAGATTTCAAGCAAAAAGTTTCCAAGCACCATAGTGCTGCAGCATGGTACAAAGAGCCATGATAATAATTTCCAGCCCATTCACACTCAATATGCTGTTTGGATCACCTTCTCCAACATCGTCAATGCTGCTCTGCACTGACCTTAGTAGCTTCCCTGGGATATTTGAAGACTTTGAAGTGATTATTATTATTTATTACACAGCATCATAATCACAAGTGATCTATTCTAAGCTTTTTTAGTAAATGTAATTTGCATTTTTTTTTTAAAGCGTCACCTTGTTCCTGGGAGTATGCTGTTCTTTGTCCACTGCTGAAAGATAATATAAAAAGTTTTGAGTGTTAAAAGTCATTGTATCACATGTAATAACTCTTAATAAATCACTTGTTGTATGTACCTGAAAAAAGCGGCACAATCTTAACAGCCAAACCAACGACAGCCATCACAAAGAAAACAGCCAGTGTAGCAAACACCACAGGCACAAGGCTGGACTCTGCAACAGCAAACAGCATTGACTGATAAAATATGTTGTTAAAATGCTAAAATATATATAATAACGTGTATTTGCAAAATACTTTTTAATGTGCTTTCATGCAAAAAGTCACATTTACTAACTTAAATACAAATCCATACTCTGAAAAATAACAAAACAGGAAATGCCTTTAAAAATAGATTAGATAGTTTTAATATAATCAAAATATCAAAACTGATGTGGTTATTTATTAGTCAAAAATGAAACAGGTAAAAGAAAATGTTATTATTATATTTAAAACACTTTGGTTTATTTGTTTAGTTCATGATTTATTATTATTAGTAATGGTTATGGTTATGAATATTCATACTGAGTACACTGAATACTATATGTGAAAACTTCCAGTAATATGTATTATTTTTGTTTATGTCTTTAATTAAAAAAAACTGTAAATAATGACCAAAATCAAAGTCACCCTGACTGTAAAGCAACCACAAATGTAATTTTACTTTGTATTATGACTATTATAAATATAGCAAATTAAAATTAATGTAAACTGAAATTTAAGACCACTCTCTTGGGCCTCTTCTGCTTTCAGCAGACAGCTGATACTCCACAGGGACTTCTGCTGGCTCCCTTTCGAATGGTTACAAACAATTTTAAAGCACATTAATTTCTCTGTCAAAACACTTGAACCTATAAACTGAAGTTTATTAAAGCTCTGTTACTGTGTATCATCTTATAATGTTGATTAATAATGTTATTAGCGATGATTAGATGCTTATTTATGTAAAGTTCAAAGAAACACAGGCAATCCATGTAAATGAAATGAAGGAAAGGAAAAAAACAAAAAACAAAGTTACCCTGGAACTCATTTCAAATGTTAATATAATTAAAAACCTAAAACTAACTTTTAAGAGAAAGGAAAAGATGTTTACTTTCCACTCCATTCACTTGATCATTAAATTCCACTCCATCATTTGTTTCATCCGTACCTGTGAAGAACCATGGCCATTAATTTATTTTTATGCATAAAAATATTCTGTTACTCTTTCAGCTCATTTCATGCTACTGTAAAAATAAAATTGATGACAAAAGCTAAACATTACACAAACGCATAGAAACATATAAATAGATCATTAACTCCAATCAAACCTTGAATTCTTAACTCGACTGCATTAGAAATGACTGTGTGCCCACTGATGTACAATCCACAGAAATACAGCCCGGCATCAGATAAATCCACTCGCTTGATTTGAAGGAAGACAAAAGAGACGTTGGAACTCATAGTAAAATTTCTGTTTCTAAATCCATGACAGAATGACGCTTCGCTGTCAGGTCCATACATAGAAGAAACACAGCTGGGCTTAGTTTTATTGACCACTCTGAACCAGTCTGTCTGCGTTGGATAGGTGGAAATGTTGGAACACTGCAGTGTGACCTCGTCCCCGTGCTGGACCTCCACAGTCTGAAACTCAGAAGTTGAGATCCAGCCTGAAATGAAAGAGCACAAAATCTATTTCTATCTCTACAGTGTTAAAGTTATTGTGACTGGACAATTGTCAATTAGCTTTGTTTAATGGCAATCGTTTAACAATTTACAAGGTAACAAGAAGCCAATACTTACCGAGGCAAAGAAACAAAGTTGTTATCAAGACAAAGCTCTTCATCATGCATTTAATCCTGTCACTGCTTTGATAGTTTCTAACACACAGCTCTTATAAAAGGGTTCAGAGGGGCGGAGTGTTTCTTTTCTTCTTCATCCCACCAATGACCTGCAAACATTTTCACTTTTGTCCCTCGTTCAACAGGTTCTTTTTAGGGTCTTCCAGCTGTGTGGTGCATGTGAAACCTGAGATTTAGTTGTAGTTACCTGTGACACTAAACAGGAAAGCAGACAGATGACTTTTATTACTCAATTTACAATACTGGAGAACTTCTAACATAGGTTGGTAGCTGGATTTTGTCACAGCACTTGATTGTAAATAACTGGTGCAAATTGATGTTTACAAGTTCATTATCTTGTGGAGAGAAACACAGTTGTGAGCTACTCCTGTGTCTGTATTGTCCTTATACAATTATTGGTTTGCCATACACCTTTCAATTTTTCTAACCTGCCACTCATCTTGCATTTGTAACAGTAAGGTGGTCTTTTTTATTTTAATGGGCTCAGAGAATCTAAGATTATGCAGAACAAAACTGCAATCTTGGAAAGATTAAAGTTTTTTGAGAAAACCTAAGAAATGTATTTGTTTCTTTGAACTTCTTTTTTGAACATCTGCATCATTTTGTGATTAAACAAGAGTTTCCGACAGCTGACAAGGTTCTTGCCTTATTGGTATTATCTGGTAAACCTACAACTCTGCTAGACTTGCCTATACAAAGGCCGAAACTAACCATGTTATCAGCAATCCTCACAAGAAACACACAAAACATGCTGGAATTATATCGCTCCCGCAGAGCCAATACTGAGTCAACTTCAATACCTAGACTCAGCTGTAATTCAGACTGAAACAGATAGGCATAACCAGTTATCCACAAATTAACTTATTTCCTGAATTCCAAATTGAACTTACCAGCATCCATACCAGCATGATTTTGAGAGGTTAAAGTTCCTCCTCCTTTTGCTCCCAATGCTCGGTTCCATTGACAGTTGATGTCAGTGTTGTAGGGACACGCACGGTGCTCTTGAGCATGCTCAAAAAGTAGACCTCCCAGTAGCTTATTTTTCTCACAAATAAATAACCAACATGTCAAATAATCTACTACTGACAACGAGACAAGACTCAGGTTCATGATGTCAGAGAAAAAAACTCTAAAAGCTCTAAAAGCTATAGCAAAATCTGTTCTTGCTGTTTATTTTTTAACAAAAAAGACATCATGTTTGTGTGAATTTTAAAAAGCTTGTGCAATGTAATGGTCTGTGAGGTGATTGACAATGCCAGATGCGACTGATGGAGGGAACTCTTTGCTCATACCTCAAGGCACTGACCTATTGTATCGTTACACAATTAAGATGTGGAAACACAGCAGCTGGTTTAAATAGATCATAATTCTGTTGCTTTTATGCTGTTTAAGAAACTCCAACTTTAGATTTTCAGTGCAGTTCTGCTCAGATCACACTGTGCTGTCTCTTCCTTACTACCTGACTCCTTCCACAGCAGACATTTAGACTCTCCCTATGAGACGTTTTCACAGTCATCAGTGTCATTTCTGACTTCTCCTCTATATTTACACTTTAATACGTGTTTTTTTTCTCACACAAAAGGTAGACAAAGAGAAATAAAGCAATGGATGAAAAGTTGGAAAAAATGTTTTTATTTTCCAAGGACTCTTGTCAAAAAATATATCAGCATGTCTATTCCTCTCCTCCCAGAACAGACAATGAGACATTCCTCATAAGAAAAGTTCATATTCAGCATCAGATCAAAAACTTTTCCATCATCAACACACTTAAAAGAAAAGTTGCACAATAAAAAAGACAGGCACAAAAGTAAAGATACAAAGACAACTTCAATGCAAATTTTGTTATTTTTATTTTTGTTAGTATGTTTTGCCACATCATCCACAACACATACACAAACTACACCAGTGGGTTATTATCCTAAAATATGAGCTCCACTTCCTTGTCTACCGTGTGGCAGCATACACAACATGAGACTCCAGCTCTCTGTGTGTCGCAGGCCTGCGACTTCTTTTGAGTTTTGTCTGGATACTCATAGCTGCGTAGTTCAGGTCATCTGAGCTCTTATTCTGAAAATCAAAATATTTAGTTACAGTAGAGTTTAACAAAATCTGAAGTAGTGGATTTGTGGGTTACATGACGAAAGATTTGATTTAAAGTAACATTTTAAGAGTTTTAAAGTAAAATATGAAAACAAGATGAATAATGACACTTGGATTCCAAATAATGGGTTTAAATACTGTTTTAATTTGTCAGTGCGCCCCAGGGTGGCTGTGGCTACAATGTAGCTTGCCATCACCAGTGTGTGAATGTGTGTGTGAATGGGTGGATGACTGGATGTGCAAAGCGCTTTGGGGTCCTTAGGGACTAGTAAAGCGCTATACAAATACAGGCCATTTACCATTTAATATTTAATTTGAAGGCTTTATGTACAGCACTTTTCTACTCTACTGAGCATTTTAAACAATTTGCGTCATTCACACTAGCACTTTTTTTTCTGCCTTTCTATGTAACACTCCATTGAACACACTAGAGTGCAACTTGCGATACTTGGCATGCACACTGGGAAAGCCGGGCATCAAACTACCAACCTTCTTGCTAGTAGATGGCCTTCTCCTGAGCTACGGCCACCCTAAATTATACTTTTTCAAATTCAGCTATTATTTTTATGTTATCACTGAGTCTTTTCCGTGCATGCATGTTTTGATTATCCACGTACTTTTCAGCTGAGCTAAATGAATGAAATGATAGGACAACATTGCTTGCTTGCCTGAAAAACATGTTCAGGCTGATATAATTCACAGAATAATTACAAGGTTAAATGGTCTAAGGAGCTTGGAAAGAAAAGCATCTGGACTTGTTTAAGTTGCCTGAAGACGTTTCACCTCTCATCCGAGAAGCTTCTTCAGTTCTAAAGGGTCAAATGGTGGGAGTTTCCCCCCAAAGAGGGACAAAGTACCCCTGATGATCCTCTAATTACTTGAGCCAATTACTTGCTTGGAGACGATCCTCTATTTGTCCCTTTTTGGGGGGACAAATAGAGGTTCGTCTTCAAGCAACTTAAACAAGTCCAGACGCTTTTCTTTCCAAGCTCCTTAGACTACGATGACCTGGATGACTGAGAACCTTCACAGACATACAAGGTTAAATTAATCTTTTCAGTCATGACATACAATTTACACAGTGTGAGTAAAAACACATTTACCTTGATGTTTCCTGGTTGGGGATCTGGAGTTAAATTGAAAATATAAAAGTGTGTTTAGTTTATTTTTAGCAACCATAGAAATTGTCTTTTGAAAGCAACTTTACCTGTCTGAGGTGTTTTGATTTTTAAAACCAGAATGATGACCAGTATAATGAGTAAACCAGTCAGACTACCTGGGATGATGTTCATTGGGTGTATCATTCTCTCAGACTCTGCAAAAAAATTACACTGAAACATTTCAGGCTGTGTACTTCAGGTATAATACTGACAATAGTGAAATAACTATGATCCCAATAAAAATCAATTTTTTTAGAGACAGGAAACTAATCTTACTTTCAGTCTTATATTCTTCATCATTCGTTTCACCACCTGTAAAGAAACATGGGTATTATAATACTTTGTGACTTCCATTTCTTATTTAAAGTCTCATCATGTTGTTTTGCTACTAAGGAAAGCTTACCTTCAAATCTTAACTCTACTGCATTGGAAATAATAATATGCACATCCATGTAAAATCCACAGAAATACAGCCCAACATCAGATAAACCCACTTGTGTGATTTTAAGAAAGACAGAAGTGACACTGGAACTCATATTGAATTTTCCATTTTGAAATCCATCACAGAAAGAGGCTTGGCCATGAGATCCAAACATAGAGGAGATGCAGCTTGTTTTAGTCGTGTTGATCACTCTGAACCACTCTGTGTGGGTTGGACTTGTGGAAATGTTGGAGCACTGCAGTGTGACGTCTTCACCAGGCTGGACCGTCACAGTGTGAACCTCAGAGCCAGAGACAAAGATCCATCCTGAATCAAACAACAAAGACAAAATGAGATTCAACTCAAAGTGTACGGTACAACAGACCCAATAACAGGGCGACAACTTTTTATTCAATTTAATTACATCACTGCTTTCTAACAATCACATTTAAATTCTGTTGGGCTCCTCGTTCCATTACTTATTTTAAGGTGAGAGTAGTGAGGTGCCAGTACTTACTGAGGCTGCAGAAAATCAAAGCTGTTATCAAGATGAAGCTCCTCATTGTGTGTATAATCCTTCACTGCTCGGACAGTTAGTGAACCACGCAGCTCTTATAAAGGGGTTTAGAGGGGCGGGGTGATTTTTTTTTTTCATCTTGCCAATGACCTGCCAAAGCAATGCAATGCATTTGTAGATATTTTAGCTTTATTCACTATGAGATAACTGAAAGATTTTCACTTGTGATTTCTGAGCTTTGAGACTCACAGACTTAATAATAATACCATGTTACATCCATTTCAGAACATATTAAACAGAGTCAAACAATGAGTCACTTATCAATGAGCTTCCTCAAAAACTCTTGGACTTTTGAGCAAATATTCTATTTTAGTCACTAAAAGTCTGGTGTGAAACATAAAACAAAGGAAAGGGGGGGGGGGGGGTTACAGAGGTCTGCCCCTTTTTTGGCAGCTATCCAAGGATGCAATTTAGATTTGATCATGGAGATGAGATAAGGAAGTAACTTTATATCCTAAAGTTGTAAAATTGTTTAAAGTCTTACTGTTTTCTTGTTGATTCTTGTGCTCATTCCTGACATGACACCATCTAAAATTTTTAGATTTCTGTATGAAATTCAGCTTCTTTTTCAGACTTTTTAAACTGCTTTTCTGATTGCATGTAACGCTGGTGTGGAAACTTGAGTTATAGTTACATTTACTTGTTTATGTAACAACAAACAGCAAAAGATACGTTTTTGATCTTTCTATTTAATGGTTATAAATGTTATATATAGGAAGGTCTTTATTCTGAATTACTGGTTGAAAGTGGCACAATGCTCTTTATAAACTTAATTATTTTATGCACGCTTTCATGGTCTATAAATGTTTAACTGAGATGAAAATCAAAGCGTGAGTTTAAAGATGTGTGTGGTCAGACCCATGATTACTAAAAATTGACTGCATGTACATGTCACCATTGTGTTGTCACCAATGGTGACCACTAGTTTCTGGACTCAGTAAAAGATTTTGGTCACAGTCATGTTGTTTTAATTCTAGCTGGATGTTACTGTATTTAAAAGAGAGGCTGGAGTTCTAAGTTCATCAGCTAATATTCTGAAGCTCGGTAAGCATGCTGCATGAAGACATGTTGGAATGTAGACATGTAAATATGCTGACTGACAATTAAAAGAACGCCAACTTCGAGTTAAAGCCCTGAAATAATTCTAATAATTGAGTTACTAACAAAAAAAAATCACTCACAGCTCTTACAAAGGGCAAGAACCAGCCTACTCCTACTCCTACTGGCATTTCCAAGCCCAGACTGGTAGGATTGAGTCAGAATGCTTTACCAAATCATATTTGCAGCTCAGTTTCAGTATTAGATATTTGGGTCTAAGTTAACAACAATAACCACCTCTAGTGCGGTTGGCCAACAGGCTGCAAGTGGAAACTGTGCTACAGTTGGCCAAAGACAAAAGAAGAAGAAAGGGGGGTGTCCTGCTAGGAGGCAATGGGAGAGAAGAAAAGGGAGGAGTGTGGAGGTGAGAGTAAGAGTTTAACGCCTGATCCCTGTTTCAATCCAGGGGGTCAATGTTGACATTGTAGATGACTATAAATACCTCGGAGTAGACTTTGACAATAAACTGGACTGGGCTAAAAACACCTCAGCACTTTACAGGAAAGGCCAGGGCCGACTCTATTTTCTGAGGTCCTTCAACATCTGCCAGACAATGCTCAGGATTACGAGCTGGACTCTCTTAGGGTGGTGATGGAGAGGCGAATGTTATCCAGGATATAGACAATGTTGGATAATTCCTTCCACCCACTCCATGATGTGCTGGCTAGCCACAGGAGCACGTTCAGTGAGAGGCTAAGATTACCAAAAAGCACCACTGAACGACACAGGAAATCATTCCTGCCTGTGGCCATCTCCATGTACAACTCCTCCATCTAACATGTACTGCAATAGCTACACCTTTTTTGCACATGCTCTTCTTTCTTATTCAGATATTTATTAGAAAGTGACTTATTCATATATTGTATATATTGTGCTATTTCTTATTTCTTGTATTGTCTGTTTTTGTTACTGTTTGTACTGGAACATTGTAACCAGCATAATTTCCCCTAGGGATCAATAAAGTATTCTGATTCTGATTTAAATGTAGGGCCTATGACCGGTAAAAGGAGAGATTCAGCTCATGTAATGGTGAGCAGGAAGGTAAATGGGCTTAGCAGCACTTGTCTACTCTCCTGGAGTACTCAAATCGCTTAATACACCACACCACTTCCCTCTATGATTTTTAAGTGCTTATTAACTAACATTCACACATAGAACAACTTATGGTTATGCCAGGGATTGAACTACCAACCTACCAATCAGTAGATGATCTGCTCTGCCTCCTGAGCTACAGCCACCCATCAGTAAGCTGCATGTGCATGAGACCAGGTGTGAAGTAAGGCCAGGAACACTGGAGGTGGGTTCAATCTGTTCTACAGCCTAGATATAAAGAGAAATGGAGTAATGGTAATGTTTAAGGAAGAATATGTGACTAGTGTTGTGGAGAGTGTCAGACAGGATCATGAGTTTGAAAAGGGTTGATGTTGAATATTGTCAGTGTGTCCCACAGGTTAGATGCCAATTCTCGTGATCATCTAAAAGAAATTGAATTGAATTGAATAACATTGAAAAAAAGGTATCTATGCTTTAATCACATGCAAACTGGAAACTGCTGCTTTTGTATATATGTTGGCTTGGGCAAGGCATTATCAGGATTGCTGCACCATCTCCTGACTGGTAGACAAAAACATTGTTGGCAATGTTACACTGGCTGCCTTATGAAGTTATTTTCAAAAACTCCTACTTGTGAATAATAATTCAAAAGTCAGTTCATCAGCTTTTTAAGTTTGCCTCATAGCTGTGTCTTACTGTGAACAGCAGAAGTTGTATATGTTAATTTATTGTCTTTATTGATTTTATAGCTTGTTGTGTAGTTATTGCTGTCTTTTTCTATGGATTGTACAATACAATAATAATGTCCATCTATAGCTTAACTAACAGAGCTCACTGCTAAATGGAGTCATAGGTTCCACACAATAAAGGGCGGTACCTAAGATGGGGATGCCACACCCCCACACAGGCACCTCCCACAGTAGACCAGAGAGTGCAGTTGGGGTCACAACATGTGTTCGGAGAACCTGAGTTGTTATTTCAGTTGTGTTTCTCAAGTTCTCAGTTCTGTCACCTCAAGCTAGTCTGGCACTAATAATGTACTGTGACAAAGAGTACTGCTGCTCACTCACGTTTTATGTTATGAAGCTGTTTTTAATCTCTAAAACTCTATCAGTGAATCCATTTGAAAACAGTGAAACTAGCTCGTGGTTAAAGTCACACCTTTGTTCATTCCTCTGTTGCAGGCAAAAAAAGGAGAATGAAAGCAACACATTTCTGTGAAAACAGCAAAGCATTTATTGCGTGTGGTTTTAAAGGCTAGTGTCTGTGTGGTTTTCAGTTCATCAGATACACAGTGCTGTCACCGCAGTGGAAAATAACAGGGGGGGATGCATGAGATTTGTTGCACCCCAGAATGTGCACAAGAACATGGTCAAGCAAGAAAGCTGCCCATATACACACTGACTGTGTCAGGGTGTGATAGAGGTGCAATTAACATTTACAAAGTAATATGAATTTAGATGGCGTCCATTTAGTACCACTTATGTGGTAGTAATGTTGTATTAAATCTGCGGTTTCATCATTTACGTCAGTAAGGAGAAAACTGTTGCTAGATTTTCTTTGTTTCTTAATCATCTGTAGTCTCAAAATCAGCAAATTTTTACTGTTCCACAGATTTTATTCGTGACTCTTACACTGCTTTTCATCAAAGTTGCAGGATCAAAAAATATATTTTCAATTACATTTCATTATAAAACATATTACTGTCTTGGAGTATTTTTCTAAAGTCTGTGAAAGTACAAAGCCTGACGTTATCTAGCTCAAGCTTCAATGCCGTTTCTTAAACTTTGCTGTGAACCATTACTGACTGTACAGGCCTTGTGAGTTCAGCTGTGCTCAGACCACACTGTGAAGTCTCTTCCTGTCAAGTGATCAGTATCTCGCTCATGCCTCCTTCCCCCTGAAGACGACCTGACTCTCCCTATGAGTAACTTTATATGCCCATATTTTATTTGATATGAAGACAAATTAAGGCAGAAAAACAGACATAAAAATGTTTAGTCAAAGGTTATAAAGACTAAACCACTAAACATGTTTTCCCATCATGAACACAGACAATCAGCTCTATGCACTGGCAGCATAAACAACATGAGTTTCCACTTGTGTCTCTATTGCAGGCCTTCTGCTTCTTGGTGTTTGTGGGTGGAGTCTCAACGCTGCTGAGTTCAGGTAAACGGAGTCCACATTCTGTAGGTGAAAACATTTACAGTCACAGACCTAAAAAAACTCAATCAGTCAATACTTTCAATATTCTTGACTGTGTCAGTCTGATAGCATATGAAAGATAACTGGACTTGGCTTCAAAAAGGTAGGGTGAGAACCAGTTGATGTTAGATTTCAGATGCTTGTGATTTAGAAAGCATCTGAAATCTACCACAGGTGTCAGCGGTCAAAAGGCTAGGTAGAACCTGACCAGGCTTTCATTATGTAGAAGTGGCCCAGCCGGGCAGGGGAATCAAACCTCACATTCGAACTGCAAAAGTTTAACCATGATACATGAGGTTACTCAGTGTGACTGTATTGCAGTCTAATGAAGACAATGCAGAAACATATATTAGTCTGTGCCCAGATCAAAATCAAATTCCATCCATCCATCCATTCGCTTCCGCTTATCCTTTCCAGGGTCGCGGGGGGCGCCGGAGCCTATTCCAGCTGTCATAGGGCGAAAGGCAGGGTACACCCTGGACAGGTCGCCAGTCTGTCGCAGGGCTCAAAATCAAATTAATTTCATTAATTCAATATTCTCTGTGATAAATAGATTAATCAGTCTGATTGGAGTCACTGCGATACCAGCAGTGTAAAACGAACTATATGCATTACATCATCATGTAATCACTCGATTGATGCATAAATTCAATGAATATCATTTGTTTCTGTGATGTTAGCAAGAAACTGCTGCATGTGTAACATGAAAATATGTTGCAATGAATGATGTCTGAAAAAGATTCAGTGACAATGTGGTGCTTGTAACCTTTGACAGAAACTCTGCTTTTATATTTTTCCTCAATAAGGGGAGAGATTTTCTTCCTTGCTTGAAGGCCGAGGTTTTTCTTAGATTAATCACACATTTAATTCTCCTGTTAAATCGTAAACCTTTTAAAATTGCAATAAAGAATGATTTACCTCACCGCTTTGCTCTGGCTGCTGTCTTGGAGCTAAATGCCAAATATAAAAGTGTGATTAGTTTATTACCAACACAGTACTTTTATTAGGACTTGTTAATCAGCTTGTAAGAGTAGGTGAAACAAATTATAGCCACATTTACCTGTTTGAGGTTTCCTGACTTTTAAAACCAGAACAATGACCACTATACTTAGTAAACCAATCAGACCAGCCAGGATGATGCTCAATGGTTGGGTCGTTCTGTTGAACTCTTCTAAAAAATGAATTAGATTAACTGTGTGATTAGTGTGGTTAAGACATATTATACAAGATAGTACTGCACAGTGAAGATTAAAATCTTTCCACTCATCATGGAATCTCACCTTCAGTCTTAAAATCCTCTCCTTCACTGGTTTCACCACCTGTGACCATGATTGTTGTATTATTTTACAATTTGCTGTTTGTAGTTACTGTGTTTCCACATGACATGATGAGAAACACTAAAGTTGCAAAGAAAGGTTTTTAACCTAAACTCACCTTGAATTCTCAACTCTACCCTAGTGGAAATAATTATATGATAGTCCAAGAAAAATCCACAGAAATACAGGCCAGCATCAGACAGATCCACTGGCTTTATTTGAAGAAAGACGGCGACGTTGTTGGAAGTCATATTGAATTTTCCATTTTGAAATCCATCACAGAATAAAGCTTGTCCATTGGAGCCATACATAGAGGCAATGCAGCTCAACGTAGCTCGGTTGACCACTCTGAACCACTCTGTATGTGTTGAACTTCTGGAAATGTTGGAGCACTGCAGTGTGACTTCTTCACCAGACTGAACCTCCACGGTCTGAAATTCAGAACCAGAGACAGAGATCCAGCCTGAAACAAACAGCAAAGACAAAATTAAGATCCAACTCAAAGTGTACGGTACAACAGATATATATATATTTACTTAACTATTTTGTAACAATCAAATTTTAAATCGAATGGGTCCTCATGGCATTACTTGGAGCTGAGAGTAATAAACTGCCAGTCAGTCTGTAGATACTTACTGAATTTACAGAAAAATAAAGCTGTTATAAAGATGAAGCTCGTCATCATGTGTTAAATCTTGTCACTGCTTGGACTGTTAGTAAACCACACACCTCTTAAAAAGGGGTTTAGAGGGGCGGGGTATTTTTTTTTTTATCTGTCCAATGACCTGCCAATACAATACAGTATATTTGCATATATTTTAGCTCTTGTCAAATTCAAATGTAGAGGTTATTTATTTCGAACATAGCTTAACAATGAGTCACATATACAGAAAAAGACCAACTCCTCAGAAGCCCTTGGAGTTTTAATGCCTGGCGTGGTATATACAAGAAAACCACTAAGAGCTAGAAGAAGGGGGTCTGCGTTTGTTTTTTTCATTTTACAGAATAGAACTCGTAGCTTAGACTTGTTAATAAGACTACCTCTTGTGCTGTTGGCCAACAGGGTACAGTTGGCTGAAGACAGAAGAAGAAAGGAGGAAGGCATGCTAGGAGTCAGCAAGAAAAAAGGAACTTTAAATATAGGGACTTAGACTGGTAAATGAGATAGCTGGGTGATATGATGGAGAGATGGAAGGTAGGTAGTCTGTCAAAGAGACCAGGTGGAAGGTAAGCAATGCCAGGAGCACTGAGTTCAACCTGCTCTACCATAGCCTAGATAGGAAGAGATATCATTTAATGGTAATCTTTAAGGAAGAAGAATATGTTAATAGTGTTGTGGAGGTGACAAAAGTGTCAGACAGGTATATGAGTTTGAAGCTGGAAGTTGAAGGGGTGCTTTCAGTGTGCATGGCCCAAAAGATGGATGTCAATAGGAAGAGAGAGAGGAATTATGGAGTTACATGGACAGGTGAGCAGAACGGAGTTCTAAGGTGTTGGGTAGGTATAGTGTTAAGGAAAGAAATGCAGACTGCCAGAGAGCAGTGGATTTTTCAAAGGGATAAAAAAAAGCTGTGGTGATGACATACACAAAGAGGGAGGAACATAAGATGATGCATAAGTTTGGAACAATGTGCACACATCTAGACTGGTAAAGAGAGAAGTTGCAAAGGAAAAGGCAAATGATGATTTGTATGTGAGGCTGTACACTAAGGAAACCACAAAGGCTTGTATTGGCTGCCAAGGCAAAGATCTTGAGGTGGAAAGGACCCAGCCAACATGCACACCTGGGATTTGCTCGGGGTGGATGGGTACCATGTGGGTTTTTTGTATGGGTTCCACTTGGGTTCCTCACATTAAACCAATATGGACAATCCAAAGTGGGCACATATAGTAGGTCCTTGCTGGGTCAAAGATGGGAAATACTTAACTTGGTTGGAAATGGGAAAGACACATTCACGGACTCACTTGGGTCAGTTGGGGCCCATTCAGTTTCAGATTTTCCCAACATAACACCAATATGAGCTTTTAAAATTGGGGCCATTATGGAACCCGTGTACAATCCCACTTAACCCTTTAAGACCTACCATAGAACCAAGTACGCCAGAGCTTATATTATATTTTTACATGCTGTGGAGCCATTTTTGGGAGCATTTCAAGTTGCTATACATCAATACAACCATTATAGCCCAGATTTTAATAATATGTATTCATTAAGTGCATAGTAATTACATATATTGCAAAAAAGTGCAATAAACTACAAAAAAATTGAAAATCGTTTTTGCTTTTTTAACATATATTTGTAGTTAGAGAAATTTAAGAGGCTTATCCCTCAAAACTGTAAATACAAAAAAGTTGCACAAAATAGTTTCCCACCACAGGAAATTTATTTTGAGTGTCTTCATAGTTTTATTTTTGAAATACACCAATTTTTATACACTGCAGGAAAAACGAAAATAAATATTATACTGCAAATTTGCAAAAAAGCAGCATATGCATCAAAATAAACTATTTCCAGCAGTGCAATATGAGTCCTAAGCATCCCAGAAACGACACAGAAAGTCATAAAGTCAAAGATAACTTTTAAAAAGACGAGTATAGGCCCTGAGGCCCTGATAGTAAAAAAGACTACATTTCCGCGAAAATGACGTCACTTCCGGTTTCGGGCAGGTAATGGCGGAAATGCAAAAGTTCGCGCTGACGTCTATTCCAACGTAGGAAGTGTTATGAACAGCTGATCAGATCGGTAAAGCGTGTTTCTGGAATATTATATTTTTGTTCCTGCAAGCGCTTTTTATGCAGTTTTTGCACAGCTTTATGTGGAAGGAAACCGTGACCTAGGACAAGCTGATGGCATAAGATGTAAGTACAACTCCTCCGGTTTCATATGCAAAAAAATTTTTTGCGCTAGCTTACGTGGTTGCAGTGCTACTGGGATTTAAAAATAGTTACGCAAAACAGAGCGTTCCCGCTCCGATCGGCACTAAAGGGTTAAAACCCAATTTTTAGCTGTTGTGGTACCCAAATGGGACCCACACAAATTTGAAAGATGGGGCCCGGATGGGTTTTTGTGTACTTTGCCCAGTTGGGGCTCATTTAGTGACCAAATTTTCTCAACATAACACTTATATGGACATTTAACATGGGGCCATTACAGATCCGTGGTCCTTCCTGTATGGGTTCATTTTTCAGCCCATTTCTAAACCATATGGGCCCCACATGTAAATGTTGGCTAGAGACGTTCAGCAGGTTAGGGTGATTTAGGATAGAGACGTAAATGTCATGTACGGCTTTAAATACTTATTATACACAAAAAATATTGAACACTTTGAGGCAAGTTAGTTGCATCAAGAAGCCCTTTTTGTTGAAGACTCATTTCTTCTGTTTATTAGCTAGGTTACAAAATTGTCTTTTGTTTGCCTTTGGTTCACATTTTGTGATATTGCAAAATGTGAGCTTGCTCCTGAGGAAAGACATTGAGACATTTTCATTATGTGTCAGAAATGTTGAGCAGAAATGTTGAGCAAAAATGAGACTAAAAGCCTGAAATACTCAAATTACATCATCTACTTAAAAAAATAGATGATGCATATTTTTGCAGACAGAAACACAAAAGTAAAGATACAAAGACTTTAGTGCAAATTTTATTATTTTTATTTTTTGCCAGCCAGTTTTTGCCATGTCATCCACAAAACATCCACAAAACTACATCAGCAGGTTACTATCATATAGCATGAGCTCCACTTATTGAGTCTGTCTGGCGGCAGCATACACAACATGTGTCTCCAGCTCTGTCTGTGCCACAGACCTGCAGCTGCTTTTGCCCTTCATCTGTATATTCATCCCCGTGTACTTCAGATTTTCTGAGCTCACTTTCTGAAAATCAAATAGTTACACAGCTGAGTTTACAACACATATGTGAAATGTTTATTGACTTGTGGTTTGTACCAAAAAATATTTTGCATTAAATGGGATTTTTTGATTTTAATTCCATAATACCTTATCTATACCAGCTGGGCAGCACAGTATTAAACAAAATTTAATTAAGAATCCAAGTTAAGTTAAAATATTATCATATCCAATGAACTAAAAGAAATGAGGAGAATCTTAATGACATAAGTCCTACTGATGTTACAGTACTAAAATGTTTCCCTGCTGTGAGTAATAACGTTTTGCCTGATTCGGATAATATTTGGGATATTTGTTTTCAACTCATAACATTAAGCTTGTAAATTCTAATTTAAGACAATTTTTTTTTTACCTTGTTTCTCTCTGGTTTAGGTTCTGCAGATAAGGAGCAAATATAAACATATGATTAGCTCTTTAATACCACCATACTTTCCTTTGAATTTCAAATCAACTTATAAGAGGAGGCACAAAAATTACAGCAAATTTTACCTGTTTGAAGTTTCCAGATTTTTAGAACCAGAACAATGACCACCACAGTGAGTAAACCCGTCACACCACTCAGGATGATGCTCATCACATGTGTATTACCAGGCTCTTCTGTAAAAGAGACTATAATAGAACATCACTCTAATTCAATCTGTTTGATTTACACGTAATATTAATAATAATAATGATCACAATGAAAAACAAAATGTTACGAGTCAGAAAAGTAATTTTACTTTCCGTCTTAAAACCCTCTTCTTCATTGGTTTCACCGCCTGTAAAGAAACATGGCTATTATAATATTTTGTGATTTCCTTTTTGTCTGTGAGCTGATTTTGGATTTCATATGAACATAAAACTAACCTGGAAGACAAAAGTCCTCCCTACAAGCTTACCTTGAATTCTTAACTCGACTGCATTGGAAATGACCGTATGCTTATTCACGTAAAATCCACAGAAATACAGCCCGACATCAGATAAATCCACTTGTGTGATTTTAAGAAACACAGAGGTGTTGTTGGAACTCATATTGAATTTTCCATTTCGAAATCCATCACAGAATGAAGCTTTGCCCTGAGATCCATACATAGCAGCAATACAGCTGGGCTTAGTTCTGTTGATAACTTTGAACCAGTCTGTCTGTGTTGGATGACTCGAAATGTTGGAGCACTTCAACGTGACTTCTTCATCAAGTTGGACCTCCACAGTCTGAAACTCAGAACCTGAGACAGAGATCCAGCCTGGAATGAAAGAACATGATGTTTATGTCTGAGCCTACAGTGTTACAGGACAACAACATCCATTATATCTGTTTAATGACTTCACTTATTCCATTATTTGAAAGTACTGAGGTGCCAGTACTTACTGAGGCTGGAGAGAAATAAAGCTGTGCTCAAGACGAAGCTCCTCATCATGCGTTTAATCCTGTAACTGCATGGATATGTTGTACAACACAACTCATATAAAGGGGTTCAGAGGGGCGGAGTGTATTTTTCTTTTTTATCTTGCCAGTGATCTGCCTATACAATGTAATGCTTTTGCATACATTTCTGTTTATAAATCCAGTTACAAAGTTTCCAAATGTTATCATTCCAAATTTTACCAAAAAACTTCACAGTGTGGCAGAAATTCATAAAAAGTAACTCAGAAACTCCCACAGTCCTCTTCTCGGCCCTAAAATGGTTTACATTTAAAACGAAAGAAGAATGTGGTACTTTGGCATCATAGTGGGCCCATTTTGCTGTTGAATTTCAGCTTCACTGAAAATGCGTTGGAACAGACATTTATGAGAGATGTCCTGAAACATGTCAGAAGTTCTTATTTGAAGTGTGAGCTAAGTATTTACTCAGTCAGAGGCAAAACCACGTGCTTTGTTTGTGGAGAACAGATTGCTGTATTTAAAGTGGACATGGAACACCACATTTATTAAGGCTATTTTACACCATAGAGCCCTACTCTCAAAAACTGTCATAGATGTAACACTGTCTGCGCAGCTGGATTTAAGAAATAAGTGCTTAAGGTTAAAGTTTTCAAAACATGTTTAGTTGGTTGGTTGCAATCAATAGATTTACTTTATTTATGTTAGCTAACTAATAATAGAACCAAGAACTGGATGGCCCTAAAACAAAGTTTTACATTAGGGATATACTGTCCACTTTCACTCTCTGTCTTATTAGGAGGTTCTTCATTGTTTGGCTAGCTGCACTGAGACAGAAAAACCTAACTGTTAGCTGTAATGTTCGGGTTTGTAAAACACTTTATAACACAATGTCTTTTCAGCTACTCCAAGCCGCTCTGCTCTTTGCTTTTGCTCTGGCTCGAGCTCTTTTCTAATCATCCACTCTCTCTGTCCCTCCTGGACTAGGGCTGGGTACCGTCACTGATTTCTACAACTGATTCAATTCTGATTCAAAAGTTCCCTATTCAATTCAGTTTGATTCCATCTTGACTCAGGAAGTCAGAAATATTATAATTCTGATAATTTATATTGGATATGTACTGTCAAAAGAACCCTCTAAACCTTGTAAATTAAAAAAATTAATTCCAAATTATTTGACTATTTCTCTGCAATCACAAACTCAATGTAAACTATTTAGGTATAAAAAAATTGACACTTGTGAGACTTCATCAGATGTTTTTGTGTCATGGTAATTAAAATATGAAGGAATTTTTCCTGGCCTGGCTTTTTATAGCAGATCAAAAAACAGAAGAAAACCATGAAACAACATATTAACATTACCTGATGCTGAAGTGAAGTTACAGAGATTTTATTAGAGACACAGCCAAGTGCTTTGCAATTTGGTATAAGTTTAAATTTCTTCAGTGCTGAACAGCAGAAATAAGGATTTCTTGTTGGAGGTCATTTTTGAAAAAAAAACCCAAAAAAAGAAAACAGCGGCCGACAGCACTGAACACAACGGTAGACTGGTGCTTAGTAAGCGAGTGAAGAATGCACAAAATAGACATTTTTAATGGGAAACTGGTCTTGAAGTACACTGAGAAGGAAGTGTGATTTGGTGGAAGCAAAGAGCAAAAGTAAGAGCGAATTTAAGCATAGTTTTGATCTTCTTTAACCGCTGGTTGAGTGAATTTTGGTTGGAGAGTGACAAAACCTGCTGTTTCGGAACCTGTAAGATTTCAGTTTTCAGCACCCGATAGTATATACGTACACACTACTGCTGTCTGGTCATCAGTGTTTGTCAAGTTACTTGAAAAAGTAATCAGTAATGATTACTTCCTGAAAAAAGTAATCCCATTACTTCACTGTTTACTTATTTTCAAAAGTAGTTAGTTACTTAGTTAATTAGTAACTTTTTAAAATATGATTTATCCCCTAAATAGGTGATAAAGCGATAGATCTTTCAGCCCAATTCTACTTTTTCTGCATAATCCATCATATAAATGTAATCAAATGAAAAAGTCTCTTTTTAAAACTTGTTTTATTAATTTTGATCATTTAACTTTATGCATCAAGCAAACATTAAATTATATGCAACATTCTCTGACTGGAAGAAATATGTTTAACATTTAAACCTATTTTCTACACATTCCAGCACATAAAATAAATTCGTTTTTTGTGTTTACACTCAGTCTTTCAAATAGATGCAAGTAAAACACAGCAGAAAATAAATAAAATCAAAGACTCAGCGGTCGTGGCTCCCTTTTTTCACCTGTATAGCAGGAGTGGGGCAGGTATGCTCTGGTGCAGGTGTGCCGCAGTGGTCAGTGGAAGGATACGGCAGTTTCTCTGTGAGTTTCCCATTACGTGGTAGCGTACTTGGTGCTTGCTCGGACGTTTAGGGTTTTTTTCACTGTAAAAAGAAGTTTTCTTCCCACGCAGTGAACAGTGGACGCTAATGTTTTTGTCACTTTTCACGGAATCAAACTCAAAGTAAGGTCAGTATTTCTACGCTTTAAACGCTGCACGCTCATACTCTCTCCCGCACTCGATATGTTATCCATTTTTGATCTGCACACAGCTGTTGCCACGAATGTCGCACTCGCGTACGTCACTGTCATGAGACACACTCGCAAAAAAAATCACGGTTTTAGTAACGCAGCGTGCTTACGGGAAAGTAACAGTAATCTAATTACCTTTTTTGCAATAGTAATCCCTTACTTTACTCATTACTTGAAAAAAGTAATCGGAACGCGTTACTGCCCAACTCTGCTGGTCATGCTTTGTGTTTACATATTTTGGGCAATCAGTTTACCTGCTCTTTAATCGTTTGTTGTTTTAGCTGTTTGGCGTTTGTCGAAATACTTTTATGAGCTTTAAGCTGAGATTCTGGCATTTATGACAAAATACATTTATATTTAAAATCAATTTCAAGAATTAATGAATTGATATTGCATTATTCACATTCAAATTGATTTGAATCAGGAAATCCATTTTTTAAACCTATCCCTATCCTGGACCCAGTATGCTACTGAAATAGGGAAAGTCTTGATGGTCATGATGAACCCTAACCCTGTGGCCTCCACCCTCCCCTAAGCTCTGTCTCTGCTGCTTCATTCCTCCCCTATAGCTGAGCCACCAGCCACACCCCACTACAGAGATCTTTCCACATATAAGCATACATGATCAGAAGATGTTAGTTTTCTTTGAACCTCCCTTCATATTTGAATAAGCAATGATGAAACAGTTCTAAGTGATGAAGTCTAATAAATCCAGATATAGATCTTCTTTCAGTAACAATCACTGTCCACTATCCTTCGCATTTAAAGCTCAGACGTTGTCCAAAACACACTCAATTTCACCCACCATAAATGAAAAACGAAAAAGATGGTAGCTAAAGTTAAACACTTTAAGATTTTGTCAAAACCTGCAGATTTTTGTGTTGTCCTCAGGTCAAAAATGACCCCAGGTGTATGGCAAACAAGTGTATGGGAATCCCGAGGACATCACAAGGGTTAACTAGTGATAAAATATTGGCTAATTCATATTTTCATTGTCTAATTGTAACATCTACCCATACCTGTATGGGATTTTTGAGCCTGATGTTTATATAACTCTAAATATTTATATAATCAATAAATTATCAAAAACAGAAGAAGATTTTAAGACCGCTCCTTACTGAATATCTTTTGCACACACACACACACGTACTGAATGTGTTCTGTGACCATGGCAGATACACAACTTGCCTCTCTAAATATTCAAGGCTTGTGGTCCCTCTTGGTTAAAACACATTCAGACTGCTGTCATGCTGTCTGTATTGCTGTTTGTTGTCTTTGTAAAGATGAATAAAACTCATAAAGAGATCTTGGTTTGTGAAGTGCATTGAAGATGTCCACAACAAACTCTCAAGCACCTGTGTGGTGATACAGCTTGAGGGAGGATCAGTTTACTTCCACAACCATCTTCACTAATCAATCACTAAAACCACACACTTTTTTTTCTGGGGACATCAAGGCTTTTGTTCTCATGCAGAAGGCTGATGGCCAAACTTTCTGCACCTTCCTGATAGAAACTCTTGTTCAGATTCAGTAGCACACTAGGCTTTTATACTTTCCTTTAGCAATCAAAGTGCTTTATACTGCATGTATACACTTAAGTGCTTTCCATCCAATATTCACGCTCCAGTAAAACATTGGGAATCAATGTGGGGTTCAGTATCTTGCCCAAGGATACTTTGGCATGCAGACTGGAACAACAAGGGATTGAATTACGAACCTTCTCAAGAGTTGATGACCTGCCACCTTGTTTTTACATGCTATGATTAGTGTATTATAGGTTGTTTTTAAGGGTACATCTATAGCCTTAACTTGAAGACTATCTATCTATCTATCTATCTATCTATCTATCTATCTATCTATCTATCTATCTATCTATCTATCTATCTATCTATCCATCCATCCATCCATCCATCCATCCATCCATCCATCCATCCATCCATCCATCCATCCATCCATCCATCCATCCATCCATCCATCCATCCATCTTCATAACTACACTGGAGAAAGGAAGAGTGTCAACGTGTTTCACTTCCTGCCTACCTGAATGCGGAACTGTGCATTCTATGTACAATGCATGAAGCTGAGTGGAGTAAGCATGTCAGTGACAGCAGAATAAAGGCCGGAGTCTAAGATAAGAATGCCACACGTTCACACAGGCACCTCCCACAGTAGAACATTTAGGAAAGTTAAAGTCATAACATACATTCAAAGAACATGAGTGCTTAACTGAGTTAGCACTTTGCCACTAAAGAGGCATTTTGACAAAGGGAAGCGCTGCTCACTGAAGTTTTCTCTCAGAGCCCTTTTTTTCCCCCTAACCCTATCAGTAACCCTATCAGTAAATGCATGTGAAAACAGTGAATCCAACCTCTGCTCATGGTTAAAGACACTTAGATCAACTATATTCATTGTTCTGATGCATGCAAAGAAAGAATGAAGTGAAATAAGTAAGTGTGAAAACAACACAGTATTTGTTGCGTGTGGTTTTAAAGGCTAGCGTTTCTGTGGCTTTCAATTCGGCTGATAAACAGTGCTGTCACCACAGTGGAAAATAACAGGGGGAGGTGCACAAGACCTGTTGCGCGCCAGAATGTGCTCAAGAACATGGTCAGGCAAGAAAACTGTTGATATACACACTGTGTGAGGATGTAATAGAGGAAAATGAAAAAAAAAAAAGTTAAAATAAATTTAGATGATGTAACTTTAGTACCACTAATGTACTTTTAAATCTGTGATTCCATCGTTTCCATCAGTAAAGAGGTGACTGTTGCAGGATTTTGATTTTCTTTGATTCTTAATCATCTGTAGTCTTGAAATCAGCGAATCCTTACTGGTCCTCACTGTTTTTCATGAAAGCTTGCAGGATTGAAAAAAATGTTTTAATTACATTTCATTATAAAACATATCATTATATTTTTCTAAAGTCTGTGAAAATACAAAGGTTGGTGTTATCTAGTCAAAAGACAGTACTTTAATATCCGCTGCCTCTTCTTAAACTTTGCTGTGAACCATTACTGACTGTACAGGCCGTGGGAGTTCAGCACTCAGACCACACTGTGAAGTCTCTTCCTGTCACGTGATCAGTATCTCGCTCATGCGTCCTTCCCACTGAACACCACTTGACTCTCCCTATTAGTAAACTTTATATGCCCTTCTTTTATTTGATATGAAGACAAATTAAGGCAGAAAAAAACAAACATAAAACTGTTTAGTCCAGGGTAAAAAAAAAAACTTAACCACTAAACGTGCTATCTCATCATGAACACAGAGAATCAGCTCTATGCACTGGCAGCATAAACAACATGAGTTTCCACTTGTGTCTCTTTTGCAGGCCTTCTGCTTCTGGGTGTTTGTGGGTGGAGTCTCAACACTGCAGAGTAAACAGAGCCCACATTCTGTAGGTGAAAAATTTACAGTCACATACAAAAACAACCACAGTCATTACTTTCATTATTCTTGACTGTGACAGTCTTAGCATATCATCATTCTGGGCTTGGCTCCAAAAAAAGTAGGGTGGTCAAGAGGCTAGGTAGAGTCTGACCACGCTTTCATTTGTAGAAGTAGCCCAGTCAAGGCAGGCGAATCAAACCTCACTGCTATGACGCAACAGTAGCAACACTGCACCACTAGATATACTGTAGCACTCTGGCATGATAATTACTTTAACATACTAGTTGCACATTTGAGCTGGAAAAGTTTAACCATGATACATGAGGTTACTCAGTGTGTTGAGATTTGACACAGTGTCACAGCCTAATGAAGAAAATGCTGAAAACACATTAGTCTGTGTCATTTTTAACTGTGACATTTGTTCTTTACAGAATCCAGACATGTAGGTATGAGATGATGATGATAAGAAAGCTTGGCTGTTGTAAAAAACACACAAAAAGAACAAAAAAAACCCAAAAGAAAAAGTATGTTGCAAAATCATTATTTCAGTTCAGCATGCAGCCCTTATTTAAGGAGCCTCTTTCAACCTGTCCAGGCTTTCACGTGGAGAAATGGTCTAGCCAGGCAGTGGGCCATCAAAACCCCTGGTAGCAACTATCAGTGTTGCCACACTAGGCTGCTTTTTTGGCAGATAAAGATAAAAGATAAAAACTGAAGAAACCACAGTTCTCAAACAAGGTGAGAGATTTCGCAAGTCTGGGGGCCACTGTGGGAAAAGCTTTATGTCCTTCAGTTTTGTCTAGTCTTGTATGATGTACAATAAGTATGATAGCTGCTGCTTCTCCATGGAAAGCTCTAAAAGTTGGAACCAGAATCTTGAAACGTGCTCTGGATTCAAGGCAGTGCAGCTGAATTAGCAATGGTGAGGCATCAGAGTACTTTAGTTTGTGTGTCAGAGGAAGATAATAGCAGTGCAGTCTACAGGTTTGCTGTTTGCAAGCATCTGCACAGATAGCATGCTAGCCAAGAACCCAGAGTGGAACTAAAGCCAAGTGAATGTCAACCTCAGCCCAGCACCTTGTTCAAAGAGCAAAGCCAGCGACAGGTGAACTTCATCAGGCAACAAACTATTGAGCAGTGAGGCTGCAGCCTCTGTTTCTATCGGTTCATGTGTCTATAGATGAAACACTGATTTTTAGAAACAGAATAATGATGACTATAGTGAGTAAACCAGTCAGACAACCCAGAATGGTTTTCATCATGTGTGCGCTATCAGGCTCTTCTGTAAAGGCAATTATAATAAAACGTCACTCCAATTCAGTCTGGTTAAATTGCACACAATAATAATAACAATGATCACAATGGAAAAAGAAAAAAAAATTAAGAGACAGAAAAGTAATTTTACTTGCAGTCTTAAAATCCTCTTCTTCATTGGTTTCACCGCCTGTAAAGAACCATGGCTATTATAATACTTTGTGATTTCTTGTTTGTCTCTGAGGTATTTTTGGATTTCATATGAACATAAAACTAACCTGGAAGATTAGAATTCACGTATGCTTATTCACGCAAAATCCACAGAAATACAGCCCGACATCAGATAAATTCACTTGTGTGATTTTAAGAAACACAGAGGTGATGTTGGAAGTCATATTGAATTTTCCATTTTGAAATCATCACAGAATGAAGCTTTGCCCTGAGAGCCATACATAGCAGCAATACAGCTGGGCTTAGTTCTGTTGATAACTTTGAACCAGTCTGTCTGTGTTGGATTATAATAATAATAATAATAATAATGGATTGCATTTATATAGTGCTTTTCAAGGCACCCAAAGCGCTTTACAATGCCACTATTCATTTGCTCTCACATTCACACAGTGGTGGAGGCAGCTACAGTTGTAGCCACAGCTGCCCTGGGGCAGACTGACAGAAGCGAGGCTGCCATATCGTGCCATCGGCCCCTCTGGCCAACACCAGTAGGCGGTAGGGTAAGCACGCCATGGACACAACGACCAGGACAGAGAGCCCAGGGATCGAACCGGCGACCTTCCAGTTACAGATGCGCTTCCGACCGTTATTCATTGATAGTTTGTTTCACATAGCTCTTATAATGGGGTTAAAGGGATGGAGTGTTTTTTTTTTCTTTTTCATTTTAGTATTGACCTACCTATACAATGCAAATGCAGAGCTCTGATATCTGCAACACAGATAACAGCATGCTTTGATTGGATGAGGTAGAAATGGGACAAAGGGCAAGGTTTTACAAAAAATAACTGTCCAAATCTAACTGGGAAAATGTCTGGCACTGTCGAGTGCAGATCCACTGAGCGCAGCGCAAGCTAGCAAGACAGAAGCTAAGCTCGTTGGAACATGCCTCAACGTTACCCGAAATTGAACCTCCCCCACCCTCATTCAGATCTGGCCTTTGAAACTATTTTGGTCTTCATGTGAAGCATGACCCTGAAGGTAAGCACGTCATGGACAAAAGTAAAACAGTATGTCGGATTTTATTTTTTAATAATTTTGTTGTTTCAGCAACATTAAATTTAAAAACTGTACTTTTGAGTTAAAATATATATTTATAATTTTAATATATGACAAATTAAAAAGGCACGAACATTTTTTTGTATCGAAAAAATATCGAACCGTGACACCAAAGTATCGAACCGAACCATGAATTTTGTGTATCGTTGCACCCCTAAAATATATACTTCATTAAGCTAACCCCACTTAGCTTCTGAGAGCAGATGAGATGAGACATCCATGAGTTTGTATGTGATTGTACATTTAGTTGATTCTCTATGTGCATGAGGGTACAACATGTATGTTAGTGAAGTCATTATAACATTTTTGTGTCCGTTTTTCTGCTGGTTTGTTTGTTTCTATCTTAATGAAACAAGAGCATACAAAGTTAGGGGAGTCAAAAGGTCTTTGGGGGAGGGAGGTGTGAGCAAAATACTCGTCGCTTTACAGGAAGAGACTACACAGTGTGGTCTGAGCACAGTCAGAAGAGGTTCACATGAAGTTTAAGAAGAAGAAATGAAACTTGAACTACTTGCTTTTGACCAGATAAATCCAGCCTTTGTACATTTACAGATTTTTTTTTACCTATTTTAGAAAAAACATTGAGAATGAGAAATTACACACACACACACACACACACACACACACACACACACACATATATATATGTATATATCTATATATATATATATATATACTTTTTAAAAGAACAATCTGGCACGCTTTGATGAAAAATTATGTGTAGGTCATGACACTTATTATAAAGCACAACGGCTAATGAAAATTATGCAGCCAGGGATTGCACTAGAGCTGTTTCTTAGTACTGAATTAAATAATATCTTATGTGTATTCATTTGAATTTATTTTAACTTCGTCGGGTGTTTTCATTTTTCATTGTCCTCTATTACATCCTGACACAGTCGGTGTGTGTATGGGCAGCTTTCTTGCCTGACGATGTTCTTGTGCAGTCTCATGCTCCTCCCCCTGTAATTTTCCACTGTGGTGACAGCATGTTCTATCAGCTAAAACGAAAGCCCTTTTTCTTGCCTGCATCAGAAGAATAAATAAACAAAGGTGATCTGAGTAACTTTGACCATGAGTAGAGGCTAGTTTCACTGTTTTCATATTTGAGGGTGTTTTTGTTTGACTGATACTTGATCATTTTGCTTCATCTGTTTTTATTTATCATCTGTTTTTTATTTATGTTCCTTTCTCTCCATCATTTCCCTGAATGTGCATTATGCCACTTTAACAATATGTGTGGTTACATCTGGTTATAAACATTCCAATATTATGTCGCCTGCAGAGAGAACGACAGGGGCAGGTATGTGGTGCATCATGTGTCTTTGAGGAGTGGATGAAGACTGTTGCAAGGGCATTCAGTTTATGTCTCTAGGTGAGGGTGGAAGACTCATGCCTGATGGATGGAGAGGTTTATCAGTTTCATTCATGCATCCTCTTCTTCTTATCCTTGTAAGGGTCACTGGAGGGGTGGGGGTGGGGGGGACTCCGAAGCGAAAGCACTGTATCGAACGGTTCAATACTGATACAAGTATTGTAGCACCACTAATATATTTACCCTGAATTTCCAATTTAGCTATGTTGCAATAGGCCTAGACTTCTGGAGAGGCTTCCCATGATGCATGTTTGTGTTTTTGTTCACTTTCTATATGCTTATAGATCACTGTGAATTTAGTCATTAGTCATTTTTACTCCACAGCATGTCTTTGTCCTGTTTTCTAACCATGGCAGATGGCTGCAGATCCCTGAGCCTGGTCGACACAGGCTTATTACTGTTAAAATAGAGTGTCTCCTTCCCACTGCTGCTTACTCATTCCCCTATGAGTAAGCAGCAGTACCTTGAGCTGAATATTGGAATAAGTTTGCCAGTCTAATGAATCTTGGTTCCTGTTATGACATTTTGATAGTAATGTCCGAATTTGTTAGAAACAACACAAAAGCATCAATGCGTCCTGCCTTATTTAAGGATTCAGGCTGTGGGTGGTGGTACCCTGGTATAAAATGGGTATCATTTGAACACTACGGCTTATCTCAGTTTGTCCAGTCCACCTATCTTTTCATGGCTGCTTCCATCAGGATAATGTGCTACAACAAAAAGCTCAGATCATCTCAAACATGATAGTGAGTTCATTAATACTTTCTTCCATCTCCAAATCCCAATCCAGCTGTGCACTGCTGGATATGGTGGAACAGATTTGCATATAGATGTGCAGTCAGCACATCTGTAACAACTGTGTGATGCTTTTTATGTTAATATGGACCAAAATCTCTGAGGAAAGTTTCCAGCACCTTGTAGAATGCCACAGAAAATTGAGGCACATCCAAAGGCCGACATGGCTCAGAGCTAGCTGTACCTAATAATGTCTCCTCTGAGTGTTACACACCCACGGGAGCTTTTCACCAGTTGTACTGTCAGGCGCTGTGATGTTGCTTCCTTTCACTGGTCTATTAGACCACTACGGTCTACATTTTTCGACTCAGACAAAAGTCTGACAAATAAGAAAGACACAGAAACACAATAAGGAGTACCCAAACATGGCCCAAATGCAAGTTTTATTTATGCTTTATTTATTCTTAATTCTCTGCAGTCAGGCAGGCAAAGGCTATCCTGTGAGTCTATCTTGTGGCAGCATAGATAACATGTGGCTCCAGGTCTCGTGTGGTAGGTCCACAGCTTCTTTTGGCTTTTTTTTGGAAACTTAGAGCTGCATAGTTCAGATCGCCTGAACTCATATTCTGAAATATCAAAGAATTTAGGTGAACGCTGTGTTTGTTAAAAATATGAAAAGTTGGTGGAGTTATAATATCTCAATAATAATACCGGATACACATAACATCATTACATATGCAAATCTGTAACACTCAGATTAATGACTATAGAGTCACCATATTATCATGTACAGAAAAACATTGAGTGGAGATGTAATGACCCAAGCCATCACTGTGACGTACAGTTTATATTGAGTTTTGAAATAGCAAATTCATAGCAGTTTGCTTTATGCACACATAGATACTTCAATAAAATATGGTGGCTGCTTTGTGTTGTAACAACATGGAAGAAAGTCTTTCTTTCTTCTTCTTTGACTTAACAAACTTCATGCTAATGCTTCTGCTTTCTAAAAACAGAAGATGTCACGGGTCTGGGTCCGTTGGACCCAGTATGTGGAGTTTCATGTTTTTGTTATTCCATGTTTGAGGTTATTATGTTTTGGTTTTAGTTTGCATCAGGGATTGTTTTCTTGTTCTCTTGTTGTGTTTATGATGATGATTATGATGTTTATTATTTGAGTTTCATGTTTAAGGATTTGTTCTCTGTTGTATCTCACGTTTAGTTTAGTTCAGGTTCCATGTGTCATTCTGTCTGTCTCTCAGTGTCAGGTCTGCGTCTTGGTGTGGTGTTCTCATTTCCTGTTTTATTGTGAAGGTCTGGGTCTCATGTGAGTGTTCAGTTTTACCTCTGTCTCGTCTTGTTGATCATTCCCAGCTGTGTCCACCACCTGTGTGTAATTCCCCTGTGTTTCTCTGTGTGTATTTAAGTCATGTCCTCCGTTATTGTAGTTGCTGGTCCGTCTGTGTATTCCACCCTGCGTCATCTGTGTATCTACCATGTCACATCCGTGTGCTCTCCCTGCTGTCCATCGTCATTCTCCTCTGCTCGTTCTCATTCAGGTTTGTGCTTTGTAGTTTAGTTGTTTCCCAGTATAGTTTAGTTCCAGCTCCATTTGCCGTTTGTATTTACTTTCATGTTCAATAAACCACCTTTACACCTTCACGACTGCCTGCACTTGGATCCTCCTTCATTTCCTCCACACGGCTCACCTCACTCGCCGTGACAGTACGGACCAGCCAGAAATGGATCCAGCGGCATTCACCCCACCCACGGAACTTCGGGACCGCATAACGAACTCCGCTTCAAAATTAATCAACCTGTGGCTAGAGCATGAGGGAGAAGCATTTCTCTACCTTCTGGAAGCCAGGCTACAACAGCTTCTTTCCGATTATCCCTGGCTATTGGACTCACTGCACCCTCTGGTGCAAAACTTCATTCTCCACGAACTTCACCTACACCCACCAGCCGCTACCGCTTCCCAACCCAGCCGGAGGCCGGAGGTTTTGCCCGGCCCGCCGGAGGTTTTGCCCGGCCCGCCGGAGGTTTTGCCCGGCCCGCCGGAGGTTTTGCCCGGCCCGCCGGAGGTTTTGCCCGGCCCGCCGGAGGTTTTGCCCGGGAGGAAGCGACGATCGCGCCGTCGGCGCGTCGCCCCACAGCTGGAGAGTGGGACTTCGGAACTGCCGGCTGTGGTGAGTGGAAGAGACGTTCCGTCTGTTTCACCAGTTCATATGACTGTTTATACCGGGGCTGTGTTTGTTGAGTCAGCTGCTCAGCCGGTAGCTCGGTTAGCTGCCCAGCAGTCGCTAACTAGTCAGCCGCCCAATCATCACCTCCATTACAGTCACAGTCAGACCCAGTAGACACCATGTTACAGCCCATAGCCCAGTCAATAGCTCAGTTGGCAAGAGATTCATCAGCCTTATTATCGGTTCAGCCAGCCACTCCACCACCTGTTACTACTTCGCTACCTGTAGCTCAGTGGCCACCAGTTCAGCAGCCTGTCCACTCATTTACCCAGCCTTTATCCTCACAGCCTCATTACAAGCAGGGAACACACTCCACACAAACTGTAGCTGGTTCATTTAAGCTGGCCATCTCAGAGACAGTTGCTCCCTCTAGGGCCTCCCCAGAGGCTGGGTGCCAGTCACCAGCCGACTCTGGACCCCTAGAGGTCGAGATGCCTGCACCAGCAGCTTCATTAGAGGACTTTACTGAGCAGTCTCGGCCGTCATCCCCTGCTGAGAGCTCCAGTGAGTCCGCCCCTCTGCCCCTGTCCTCTGCTGGAGGACCAGAGGGACCCATTCAGCCGTCGATCCCAGCTGGAGGGCCTGAGGAGCCCAGCCAGCCTCAAGTCTCGTCTGCTGGGGGTTCTGGAGAACCCAGCCAGCCTCAAGCCACGTCTGCTGGGGGTTCTGGAGAACCCAGCCAGCCTCAAGCCACGTCAGCTGGAGGGCCCGAGGAGCCCGTCCAGCCTCAAGCCACGTCAGCTGGAGGGCCCGAGGAGCCCGTCCAGCCTCATGCCACGTCAGCTGGAGGGCCCGAGGAGCCCGTCCAGCCTCATGCCACGTCTGCTGGGGGTTCAGGAGAACCGCACCAGCCTCATGCCACGTCAGCTGGAGGGTCCGAGGGGCCCGTCCAGCCTCGCGTCTCCGCTGGAGGGTCCGAGGGGCCCATTCAGCTGCCTGCTGCTCCATCAGCTCCGCCCACGCCGTCGTCTGGTCCAGCCTTCACTTCAGCCTCGCCTGGTCCTGCCTCCGTGCCTTCATCAGCCTCGCCTGGTCCTGCCTCCGTGCCTTCATCAGCCTCGCCTGGTCCAGCCTCGCCTGGTCCTGCCTCGTCTGGTCCTGTGGTTGCCATGCCGCCGTCAGAGCCAGCTCGACCTGTTCCGCCTAGCCTCTGCCGGCCGTTTTCCAGGCCTATAAGGTGGCATCATGGCCTTCGGGGACGGCCTCCGGAAAAGGTTTGTCGCCGCCGCTGGCATCGTGGCCGCCCTCCGGACTTCTGTTGCCACCCCCGCCTTCTGCATGGACGACCTCCTACACGCCGCCACTGCCTTCCGCATTGCCGGCCTCCAGAACTTTTAAGCATGTTGAGCATCGGCAATATTTTCATGGACCGGCCTTTAAGGTGTCGCGGATAAATACAACAGAAATAAAACTAGTACCGGTACCGAAAAAAAGAAAATTTATTCATAACGCACGTGAAAAGACCCAGGAAAACTGAGTAAACGATAAAAACAATAACAAAATAACGCTGAAAACCAATAAAAACCCTGAAAACTATACATTTCACACCTGAGCCTCAACTCTCGCGGCCCGGTACCAAACGACTCACGGACCGGTACCAGTCCGAGGCCCGGGGGTTGTGGACCGCTGCTATATTAGATACCAAAGGTTTAGTCCAGACTTATTGAAAGGACCGATTTTATCTAGTTATTTTGTCCCATTTATAAGCGCCTGTTTAAAGTTATTTTTAGAGCAATGCAGCACTTCCTTTTTATATATTTTTTAACTCAAGCCCAAGCTTGGAGAAGCCAAAAGGTATGGGTTTAATCCAATTTAATACAACTGAATCCTAAAAAAGTGAGAACTCATCAGATGCTTTTGAAACCTCTCAGCTTTGATGGCTTTCATTGTACTCTGTACTTCCTGTAATTTCTGGTTTGTGGAATGATGATACTGTGGTTTTTCCACCTTTGTCAGGAATGGGAATGCATCTTCCATACAACAGATAGAGGTGTTAAAGCATCCACAAACCTGATACACTGGGTTAGATGTCATAGTCTCTTAGACATGCTCTTAGAGGAGTGCTACTCACCACAGTTCATTTTCTTTTCTTTTGCTGAATAAAATATTTAAGGATAGCTTTTAAACAGCATCAGATTAAGAGTGTTGGTTATTTATTTGCTGATCACCTGAGTGATTACTAGTTGATAGACTGGGACAAAAAATCGGCCCTGGCATTTTTGGTCCTGGCAGCCCACCATGGTCACTCAAAAAGAAAAGAAAATAGGAAAAGAAGAATGTATATGTCATGCATACACATATTATGTGTATAGTTTGGACATTTAATGATTTTTCTTTCATACATCGAATATATGATGCAAAATATATGTAGCAAAGATTGATAAATAACTCTAAATATGTCTTACATTTTAGATTGCTAAAAGTAGCCACCCTTTGCTTTGTTGACAGCATTGCAAACCCTCGGCCTGCCCTCAGTGAGCTTCATGATGTGGTCACCTGAAATGGTTTTCCCTTCAAATTTTCCATCAATGTCGCCTGCTCTGGCCCCTTGAAGAAAATTGACTATGGCTGGTGGTGTCTCTAGCTTCACATGTCTCAGAACAGAATTGTCAAAAACCAAAGTTTGATCTCAGTCAAGTGTGTCGCCGAGTAGGGAAAAGCGTTTAGAGGCTGAGGAGTAACTAAACATCTGACACATGAACAGGAAAGTGCAGGAGGGACAGGTAAAGAGGCCATGCTGCTAGCTAGTCGGCTATGAGCTAAGCTAAGCTAGCAAAACCCTAAAGACACAGTGAGTGAATACTGTAACTATACATTTACGAGTGAAGCGAGTGTGCTACTGGTGAAGCACGTGAAGATTACACTGCTACGCATATAAGCTACCCAGCACATCACCGTTTGATGGAAAAGGCAGGAAGTGATACTCTACCACAGAAAGAGTGAACACCAAGTGACAGCGCCTCAACCTAGATATTTATACACACAGTAAGGTTTCTGAAAGTCAAAATTATTGGATTTATGAAGCTGAATTTAATAAATTGTGCATAAATTAGCAGTATTTATTTTCCCATTTGGATGTACGCATTTTTGAAATAGTTTTACGTGTAACCAAATTGCTGTGTATTTGTGGGTGGATTCAAGCATGTGCTTGGGAGTCTTCAGAAGTTGCACACAAATAATTGTACACATTCTTAAAGCTTAGTTTACACTTATGGATCATATGTTGCACATTTGCAACCCTTTTGAGACATATTTCTCTCAATACAGCAGCAGCATACTGTCACTGTGAGGCCAGGTTACTAGCTATAGCTGGTACTACTGGCAGCACTGACAGCTAACATGCAGGTTAATTTTGTACATTTTGCTGAATCTATTTTTAGTTTAGTTTCTTTTTATTGTTTTCTGTCAGCTTTTGACCTCCACCTTTCCACCACTTCTTCTAGAAGCTGCGTAAAAGGTTTGATTAGGCATTGTCCAGTGTAAGTAATGAAAAAGAAGGAATGGATTGCTGTCAGTGCTTGTACGGCCAGTACATCGGCCCAAAAGTGTGTTGGCCCACCAAGAAAATGCCCAGTAAGCCACATTACCAGTCCAGACCTGGTGATGCCCTGACTTTAAATCTATTTTCACAGTGCTTTTCATTTATGTTGATCTGATGTCTCAGCAACTCCTCCATGAATTTCAATGATATTTTATGACCCTGACACTTGGATTATGTGATGACACTAATCATTGATAAAGAACATTACTGAGAACACTGAGATATTTTTTAAATTAAAAACTTGTTCATAATATAGCCAAAATATGTTCTGTGTTTAATCTCTAACCATAGGCATTATGATTGTATAAAACTGAAGCAACTCGTGTAATAAAATGTTGAGTGACGTTGTTATTATTGCCCAATAAGTTTGTTTGACAGCCTAAGAAATTTAAAAGACATTGAAGATAAAGTTAAGACATGTAAACACAGAAAGCTAGTTTGAATCGATCGATCATTATTCTGTTGCTTTTATATCGTCCTCGAGCTCTGATTTTAGAGACCTTGTGGTTTTCACCTCAGCTCTGCTCACACCACACTGTGCTTTTCTTATTATCTGACTCCTCCAGACCATTAGACTCTGAGAAAATTGCATTAATCAGTTATTTCTGAATCTTCTTTATCATGTCTACGTTTTTCTTCTCAGACAACGTGAATAAATAAGAAAAACAAAGAGGCACAAAGCAGAGATTTAGAAGAAAAAACAACCTTGAATGCAAATTTTATTCATAATTTTATTTTTTTTCCAAGATTCATGTCACCCACAACACACACACAGAAATATATCAGCAGGTTATATTAATAAGAACTAATTCTTCTTCCTAAGTCTATCGTGTGGCAGCATACACAACGTTAGGCTCCGGCTCACTCTGTGTCGCAGGCCTGCGGCTCCTTTTAGCTTTTGTGTGGAAACTCAGAGCTGCGTAGTTCAGATCATCTGAGTTCATGTTCTGAAAATTAAAATACTTTTTTAAACAGATGAACACAATCAACACAATCTGAAAAGTTTGTGGATTTGTGAGTCACATGACATAAGATTTCAGTAAGATTTTATTAGTTGAATTAAACAAGAATCAATAATGATTCTAATGTCTTAGAGTGGTTGCATTAATTTTCTTTAAAACACTGTTTTGCAACTGATTTACCGGTTGCATCTGCATTTCACAAACTACATACAACTAGCTGTAATGTAAAGAACAGCAGAGCAGGAACAGACATCCCCAACAAAGTAACTTCTAACCCAACAGGAACATTTATTTTGAGACATATTTTAGAAGAATAATTTATAATAATAATCTAATATTTTTATAATTTTTTCTACACTAACTTTTAAAGTTACAATTGGTGTTAGAAATCTCACAGACAATGTATCATAATGGTGTATGTATTCCTTGTATTTTTGTGTATAATTTTTAAACTAAACTATTGCTTATTTGCAGCTATCATCAAGTTTTTTTTCTGCTGGGATTATTTTTTTACTTTTTTAAAATTTCTGTCAGATACTGATGAATGTGGTTAATGAGAAGAAAATACATGTGGATGCCATAGGTTGATATTAGTCATAGAATAATTACATGTTTAAATGCATCTTTTTAAATCATGACATGCAGTTCACACAATATGAGTAAAAACACATTTACCTTTAGTTCTTCACCCTTAGGTTCCGTAGCTAAACAGCAAATAGAAAACTGAGATGAGTTAATTTTCACAAACATATTTTTTATCTTCTTGTTTCAGTTTACTGTAGCAGGTGAAACAGTTACAGCCAAGTCTACCTGTTTGTAGGTTCCTGACTTTTAAAACCAGAACAATGACCACCATAGTAAGTAAACCAGTCAGACTACCCAGCACGATGCTCATCAGGTGTATGCATCTTTCAGGCTCTTCTACAAACATAATTGGAGTGGAATATTTCAGTCTGGTTGAAGTCTGAGCTCAACAACAATCAAAGTGCTTAGAGACCAAAAAAAAATCGTACTTTCAGTCTTAGATTCTTCATCATTCGTTTCACCACCTGTAAAGAAACATGAGTATTATAATAATTTGTGACTTCCAGTTCTCATTGAACGTCTCATCATGCTGTTGTGCTACTAAGGAAAGCTTACCTTCAAATCTTAACTCTACTGCATTGGAAATAATAATATGCACATCCATGTAAAATCCACAGAAATACAGCCCAACATCAGATAAACCCACTTCTGTCATTTTAAGAAAGACAGAAGTGACATTCGAACTCATATTGAATTTTCCATTTTGAAATCCGTTACAGAAAGAAGCTTGGCCATGAGATCCAAACATAGATGAGATGCAGCTCGTTTTAGTCGTGTTGATCACTCTGAACCACTCTGTATGTGTTGGACTTGTGGAAATGTTGGAGCACTGCAGTGTGACGTCTTCGCCACGCTGGACCGTCACAGTGTGAACCTCAGAGCCAGAGATAAAGATCCATCCTGAATCAAACAACAAAGACAAAATGAGATTCAACTCAAAGTGTACGGTACAACAGACGCTGTAACAGGGCAACAACTTTTCATTTGATTTAATTAAATCACTGCTTTCTAAACTCAAATTTAAAAACTCTTGGGCTCCTCGTCCCATTACTTATTTTAAGGTGAGAGTAGTAATGTGCCAGTACTTACTGAGGCTGCAGACAATCAAAGCTGTTATCAAGACGAAGCTCCTCATCGTGTGTTTAATCCTTCACTGCTCGGACAGTTAGTGAACCATGCAGCTTTTATAAAGGGGTTTAGAGGGGCGGGGTGATTTAGTTTGTCATCTTGCCAATGAACTACAAAGGCAATGCAATGCATTTACATATCTTTTAGCACTGGCTAATATCAAACAACATTAAAGTAGTTTGTTTATTTGTTTGTTTATTTCTTATTTTGTGTTATGATATTCACACTCTTAGGATCCAGTCTTTTATCTGTTTTTTGATCAAATATCTTATTTTAGTCCCTTAAGATCTGGTGCAGCATATAAAGGAAAACAAAAATGGGGATCAATAGTGTTTTTAAAATTTAATATACTTTTCACATAGGATGTTTGCATTCAGTAGACCTAAGTTAAAGCTCATTTTATATATCCTAAAGTTGTCAAATTATTTAAAGCTGTTTAACCCTGTAGTTGTTTTCCCATACTTTCTGTGAGCTTTTGCAATCAGAATTATGCAGATAACCCTGCAAAGTTGATAGACGATGCATGCAAATCACATGACCAATTTAAGATGATATAGCAGCAAGATCCACCCTTGATAAGTCTTCGTTTTAACTTGTGTTGAAAGTGCAGACTTCAAACTACCAAGTAATAAAGGTCAAGTAAAAACAAAGTTATGATAAATAATTCACACCATACTTTGTCTCAATACTATCATCATTTAGTACAAGAAAAAAACTTAAACAAAAGTATTTTCTAAGAAACATGACTTAGTTAATAATCTTAAAGATGTAGGGATGTAGATCGACCAGTAAATTGAGAGCCTCACTCTTGCACTCTTATCACCACGACTGACCAGTACAGCATCCGCGTCACTGCAGCCGTAGCACCTATCTATCCATTGATTTCCCCCTCCCCCCACTTGTGGACAAGATCAAAAGACATCCTCCACTTGAGGCAACAGCTCATCTCTGATCCGAAGCGGGCACTCAACCCTTTTCCGGTTGAGGACCATGGCATCAGACTTGGAGATGCTGTTTCTCATTCCCACAATTTCACATTCCAACAGAACCACATCATCTGCGAAAAGCAGAAACAAGATTCTCAAACTATCTTGAAAATTTCTGCCACTTGGCTATGCGAGAAATTCTGTCCATAAAAAAAATATTTAAAAAACTAGTGACAAGGGGTAGTCCTAGCAGTCCAGGAACATGTCTACATCGCCACTGACACCGGCCTCCTGCTAAGTAGGGCTGGGTATCGTCACTGATTTCTATAATCTATTGGATAACAAGGTCCTGAATCGATTTGATCCATGATTCGATTCGATTCGATTCGATTCTTTTTTTTTTTTGGCCTGTCCCGTTTGGCTCTTTTGCCATCAGAATTGTTGTCTAAAGGCAAACAAAGATGCCCAACGGATTTACTTTACCAAATTGACCATCCCAGCCTTGCCGTAATGGTCCATTTGATTCACCTTTTATTGTTTATTTTACTTTCACTTACTGAATACGGGACAGACTTGACTGGGGGAAAGAAGGGGAGAAAGAAAGAGGGAAAGAGAAACAGCTGAGAAGAGGGACGGGGGAGAAGGGCAAAAAACATAAACCAACAGAACGGGCAGAGAAAAAAAATGCATATATCAATCACCTGGATCACCTGCTGAGAAAGAAAAAAGAAAACAAGCAGAAGAGAACAAGAGTAATAGAATAAACAACATCACAATGATATATGGGAATATGACAGTAAATACTAAATATTAAACATTATTGTGCAGCACATAAGATCAACAGAACACAGTATGCTTTGAGGTAGGAGCCAAAAAGGGTGTAGTTTGTGGGTGTGATCACCCGTGTGTACACCTGTGAGCATGGACGCGCTTGTTTTTTTTGTTTTTTTTTTAAAAGGTTCCTTCATGTAATAATCTGCTCGAAGGTGTGGGGGGGGGCCACAGCCCCGTCCTCCAGGGCATGAAGCAGGTATGGAGGAGATCAAAACTCCAGACATCCAGAGGCCCCCAGAACACAAGAGACCAAGGAAGACCAACAGAGGGGCAGCCGCGCCACTGTCCCAGAAAGAGCTGAGGAGAGTCCCAGATGAGGGCTCACTTAGCAGCCGCGGAGCAGAAGCCAGGGGGAGTTGCAGTGACGTGCCCGTGAGCTCCGCCGGCAGCCAGCCGTGCCTGAGTGACCGAGCCCCAGGCCGAGAGGCCGGGGGCACCCCACCTCCGAAGTGGCCCGAGCGAGCCCCAGGCTCCAGGCCCCGATAAGCGGCCGCCAAGGAGTGAGCCGGTGTGTACCTGGACGCCCATCCCCGGACACAAAGAACCACCAACACACCGATGTCTGAGGGAGTCCGCCACTGGCAGGGGAAGTGGTGGTAGGGGGAGATAGACCTCCAAACTTTGGAGGGCCTGAGATGTCCCCAGAGAGGTGGCGCCTGACACCCAATCTGACATATAGACACAGACATACAGGCACACACAGATACAAACATCCATTCCCACCCTCATGCTCTCATATGCACTTACTCCACACTCAACCAACGTGGAGACAGACATAAAGAGACGCTGTACACACGATCACACTCCCCAAGCGTACTCTACAAACCGGGTCTAGGTACCCTTGCCCCTGGAGGGGGGAACTGCACCCAGACCCAGGTGGTGTTACCCTTTTCCTTGCGGTGGGGGGAGGCAGACCGCCCCGACTCCGCAGCAGCAGGAAGGCCCCACACTCCAGACCGCAATCGGACGGCCAACTCCTCCTCCTAGCCCCCCCGCTCCAGCAGGTCACAGAGAATGGGGGTGAGAGAAGACTCCAAACCTCCCTCCACCCGCTCATTGTAGTGTTGATGCATGTGTGTTCTAAGGTGCATTTAAAACCCAGGAGGGCATGGAGCTACCTGCCAGAGAGCAGCAGGTAAGGTCCCTCCTGCTAGCCCTCAATGTCTACGTGTATTTACAATTGAGAGGTGGGCAACGACGCCAGGGGTGAGGTGTACACCCTGATGGTACTTTGGATTCCGTGTATCGTGCCCACCCCCAAGATCCTATATCGTTAGCTTCATAGCATAATTGCCTAAGTCATTTGACTAAGTCAATGACTTAGGCACTTGTGCTATGAAGCTAACGATATGTATGTGTAATGAGAGTGTGAGTAATGTGAATGTCTAAGTTGTGGGATAAAATTGAGGCAGAGGCAGCCAGAAGGGGACAGAGATTCTTGGAAATTTTGCCTCAGACAGTAAGAAATATTATAATTCAGATCACGCATCAGTACATTTCCATAAAAAGAAAGCTGACACTTGCGAGACTTTATCAAAGGTGTGAGCATCACAGCAGATGAGCTGAGGATAAAACAAAGAAAAACATGAAGGTGATTTTCCTGGGATTTTATAAAAAATATTCTGCAGTAGATCAAAAATGAAAGAAAACCATTAATCAACATATGAACATTACCTGATGCTGCTGAAGTGAAGCAGAGCAAAGTTAAAGAGGTTTTATTAGAGACACAGCTAAGCGTTTTGCAATTTTGCATAATTTTAAAAAGTTTAAATTTGTTCACTAGCCTATTGAACAACAGAAATGGGGTTTTCTTTTCGGAAGTAAGTAAAAGGAAAAAAAAAAACACAGCGTCCGACAGCGCTGTAAATAACAGTAGACTTGTGCACAACAAGCAAGTGAATAATGCAGAAAACAGATTTTTAGACGGGAAACTGTTCTTGAAGTGTACTGAGAGAGAGAGAGAGAGAGAGAGCTGTGCATGAAGTGTGGTGGAAGCAAAACAGTAAAAGTCAGAGGGAATTCATGATGATGTTTATGTGAAGCGTAGTTTGGATCTTTTGCTGCTGGTTCAGTCAATATTGTTTGGAGAGAGATAAAACCTACAGCTTCAGAATCAGCGCAAAAAGGGCGTAAACAACGCGCGGACCCGCCGAAACATCAGAATCAGCGAGCTGTCAGCTTTAAGCCCCGACCGTGTCCGTGCTGTCATGTGAGAAAGGCGACATCTCACTGATTCTGAACCGTCAGCGGGTCCGTGCTTTGTGTTTACGTCTATGTGCAGAATCCGTGTACCTGCTCTCATTTACTGTTTTAGCTGTTTGGTGGTTGTTGAAATTTTGTGAGGTTTAACCTGAAATTCTGGCATTTCGGGCAAAATAAATTTATATAAAAAAATCAATTCAGGATTTTAATGAATCGATATCACGTTATCCAAGCTAGAATTGATTTTAATTGATAAATCGATAATCAAAACCCACCCCTACTGCTAAGCCACCTGTAGCTCTGTTGTCAACATTCTCCTGTCAAGCCACGCAAGGCTTCATGTTTCTGATGATGGCGACTTGCCAAACCCGAAGATCAGGCCACCTGAACTGCCTTTGGGTTTTTTTGTTTGTTTTTTTTGGACTCTTGTGCTTCAGATTGTCTTTGTTCAATTCTTAATCTAACAAATGTACTTCTGGAAGAATGGTCAAAACTTCCCATAAATACACACCTAAACCTTGTAAAAGCCTTCCCAGAAGGTGCAAAGGGTGGGCTGGCATCACATTAGACAGCCAGTTAAGGCTTTGTCAGGAGAGGAAGGAGGAGTAATGCTGACTCTGGCATGCTGGGTTTTAATAACAAAGAAAGAACGTGAAAAGTGAGAAAGATTGAAAAAACAAAAGAAACAGTTCTTTCAGAAGTAAAAAGTTTGGACCAGTTGGATGGGATACTATACACAGTATATGCACTACCAGTCAAAAGTTTGGAAACACCGTCTCATTTAATGTTTTTTCTTTATTTTTACCTCTTTTCTACATTGTAGATACGAACTGAAGACATCAAATATATGAAACAGGAAATTTGGAATTATGTAGCAAAGAAACAATTGATAAATATCTCATGAATAAATAAATATGCTTTATTTTAGATTCCTGAAAGTAGCCACCTTTTGCTTTGTCGATAATATTGCAAACCCTTGGCCTTCTCTCAATGAGCTTCATGATGTAGTCACCTGAAATAATTTTCTCTTTTTCTGTGGTGGAAAAGTCAGGTTGGTACACAGCTGACAGCAGTATTTTGACAACTTCATAATATAGCAAGAACCAATCAGGTCAATTGGTCCAGAAAATTGCAAATTGTAAATGTGTGCAGTTGCAAAAACCATCAACTACTCCTAAAAACTGTCCTCAACTAGACCTCAACTATGTCCAACAGTCGCTGTTTATTGAATCTGATTTGTGGGTTCAACCAGCCCCACGCTATGACAGAGGTCCAATAATGTCTGGTAGTGCCAGATGGATCGGACACATTGGGATAAAAGGACAAAGCTGAAAGAGCAGTTCAACACACTGATCTCCAATTGAAGCTCCTGCACATTGGATCTGCAGTAGAGACTGACAATCATACACCTGGTAAGCAGAAATGTTATTACACCACCAGCAAGAAAACCAACAACAGAACAAAAGCAACAACAAAGTCAAATCTGGGTCTTTTACCCCAACAGAGCAAACAGGCAGAGAGGTTTTTATTACTCTTCAATTATTGCGTAAAAATGTAACTAAAAGTTACAGCTGCTTACGTTTCTTTAAGCAGGTGTGCTGGGGTCCTCCTAAGGAAAGTTTGAAACTTCATTTCCTTCATGCTGGTGAACTTTTTACCAAATATTTTCATCAAAGCTTCTCCATCACTGACAGGGATTGTTTGGATCTTCACACTCATCTCCACCAACCCTAAAAAATGAGTCTCACTTTGCTCATATAATGCCAGGAGTGTCTCCATATTCCACAAAAGTCTATGCAAACATGTAACAGTATCCCATATTCATATAAATATTAATGATATTATAACAAAAGCTGTCACCAACACAATTGTCCCAAGTGCTTTTTTTATTAGTTATTGCAAATGCTTGACTGCAGTTCTTGCTAGATGACAAAACCACTTATTAGGTTTAGAAGGAAATGACTTTTTCTACATGAGGTAAAGTTGGAGAGCTGTTTCCCCAAACTAAATGAAATCATCATTTGAAAAACTACAATCTGTATTTACTCTGAACATCTGTGTTAACATTTGAAATTGGAAACATGTAAGTGTAACAAACATGTTAAAACATAAGAAATCAGGAAGGGGCATGTATAGGAATTTCTTTTACTTATGTATTAATCACATTATTTTATTGTATGATACCTTGGTGTCAATGGATTTTAACATGTCTCACACTCATACAGTAAGACAAATGCAAATTCCTCTACTGTAAAAATTCATTTGACTGCCTGCAAAAAAGGAACTGTACAGTGCTCTTCCTCTTTTTAATAAAAATATAAGTAGAGCACAGGAAATATGTGGCACTCTGCCCTAAACATTTAGGATAAAGTATGGCAGTGAGAGAGAGTAAAGAGTTATAGGATCTCTGCTTTGAGCCACTAAAACTCCTAATATTAGCTATTCCCGCCACATCAGGCAGCTTTTTGATGATTAAATTTACTGCAACTGGAAATTCACTTTAATATCCAGTAAATTACATGCGACAAATGTTACTGAATGAAACTGATGTTATCAAAATGTCTAAACATAACAACCGGTTTAAATTAGAACTATGTCACCTTTATACTTCCTGAAGGGCTTGGAAACCTTGTGATTTTAACCTCAGTTGGGCTCAGACCACACAGTGTTGTCTCTTCCTGTTAAAATGTATTTCTACTCTCCCACAACAGAGCATTAGACTCTCCCCAAAAGAAAGCTTCACAATCGGTGTAAGACCATTGACTTCTCCCTCATCAACATACTTTAAGAGTAGTGTTTTCCCCCTCCAACAAAAGGTGGACAAATAAAAAAGACAATGACACAAAAGTAAAGATACAAACACAACTTGAATGCAAATTTTATTTGGTTTTTTTTTTGCCATATCCTCCACAAAACAAAACCTTATCTGCAGGTTATCACAAAGCACGAGTCTATCTGGTGGCAGCGTACACAACATGTGGCTCCAGCTCTCTCTGTGTCACAGGCCTCCGGTTTCTTTGGACGTTTTTCTGGAAGTTGAGAGCTGCGTAGTTCAGATCGTCTGAGCTCACATTCTGAAAACCAGAATATTTACACAGCTGAGTTTGCTACGTATATATCACGTATTTGCTGATATGTGGGTTAAACCAAAAATGATTTTACATAAAATGTGATTTTTAGAGTTTAATACTAAAACATCATACTGGAAGAACACCTGTGCTGTCCAGTGTTAAACACAATTCAATTAGATTATACAGTAAAAAAAGAGTTTAGCTTCAGTAACATAGGCCAGAAATTGGAACTAATGCAGCTATGTAGGTAAAGATGTCTTTTAAAAAAAACATTTTCAGAGAAGAAAACAAAAATCTTCAGAAGAAGGAAACTACTGAGCAGGGATAGCTCAGTAGGTAGAGTGGTTGCCCTACAATTGGGAGGTCGGGGGTTCAAATCCACTGAACAGCTACCCTGAGATACCCTTGAGCAAGGTACCGTCCCTACACACTGCTCCCCGGGCGCCTGCTTAGTGGCTGCCCTCTGCTTCACTGAGTGTATGGGTCAAATGCAGAGGAAAAACAAGCAATTTCCACATGGGGATCAATAAAGTATACATTATTAATTCTACAGTTACCATGACAAACTCTTAGACACTTCTCTTTCCAACATTAATATATCATGACATATTGGTTGCGCATTCTAAGGAAAAAGAAAACAACAGGAACAACAAAAAACAAATAAACATTTACCTTGTTGCTTTTTGGTTCTTGTTCTGCCACTAAATACCAAATACAAAAGTGTCATTAGTTCATTATTACCAGCGTACAAGAGGAGGTACAAGATTTACCTGCCAAAAAGAAGTGAAACAAATTAAAGCCATGTGTACCTTTTTGAAGTTTCCAGATTTTAAAAACCAGAATAATAACCACTATAGTGAGTAAACCAGCCAGACTACCCAGGATGGTGCTTAGCAGGTGTGTCATTCTGTCAGACTCTTCTGCAAAAAACAAATACAAACAAAAACCCATCAGTCCACTTTAGTTGGATTGATTGAAACATAATATTGATATTAACTTTTAGCACATTGAACAGCAAAATTTTAGAAGCCATAAAATAATTTTACTTTCCGTCTTAAAATCCTCTCCTTCATTGGTTTCACCGCCTGTAAAGAAACATGGCTATTATAATATTTTGTGATTTCCTTTTTGTCTCTGAGCTGATTTTGGATTACGTATGAACATAAAACTAACCTGGAGGACAAAAGTCCTCCCTACAAGCTTACCTTGAATTCTTAACTCGACTGCATTGGAAATGACAGTATGCTTATTCACATAAAATCCACAGAAATACAGCCCGACATCAGATAAATCCACTTGTGTGATTTTAAGAAACACAGAGGTGTTGTTGGAACTCATATTGAATTTTCCATTTCGAAATCCATCACAGAATGAAGCTTTGCCTTGAGATCCATACATAGCAGCAATGCAGCTGGGCTTAGTTCTGTTGATAACTTTGAACCAGTCTGTCTGTGTTGGATGACTCGAAATGTTGGAGCACTTCAACGTGACTTCTTCATCAAGTTGGACCTCCATAGTCTGAAACTCAGAACCTGAAACAGAGATCCAGCCTGGAATGAAAGAACATGATGTTTATGTCTGAACCTACAGTGTTACAGGACAACAACATCAACTACATTTGTTTACCGGCGTTTCTCATTCCATTATTTGAGAGTACTGAGGTGCCAGTACTTACTGAGGCTGGAGAGAAATAAAGCTGTGCTCAAGACGAAGCTCCTCATCATGCGTTTAATCCTGTAACTGCATGGATAGTTTGTATCACACAGCTCTTATATGGGGGTTAAGAGGGGCGGGGAGTCTTTTGTTTGTGTGTGTTTGTGTGTGTGTGTGTGTGTGTGTGTGTGTGTGTGTGTGTGTGTGTGTGTGTGTGTGTGTGTGTGTGTTGGCTTTATATTTTGTGTTTCATCTTGCCATTGCCGCCCTATACAATGCAATAGCTTTGCATGTTTTAGCTTAAGCGAATATCCATTAACATAAAATTTCCACTTTATCATTTTACATTATGTCTGCTTGAGATACGATTTTCAGAAAATTATACAAATACTTAAAAATCCAGTCTGCAGCTTCTGCAGTTAGAGGTATTTATGTGTTTCTAGTCCTTAAAGGTCTAAAAGGAAGCAAGAAGGGGGTACATTGGTTTTATGCTTGGTGCATTTATTAAGGATCCCATTTATCATGTATTATAATGTCTTATAATCCAAACTTCAGCTCTAAATTGTCTTTGATCTAGTGACACAGGACACAAAATAGAAAATATGAAATGTACACAAGTATTCACGACCTTTCCTCAATACTTGAAGTGCTTTTGGCAAGCTCAAGCTGCATCAGACTGGACGGGGAGGATTGTGCACAGCTATTTTCAGATCTCTCCAAAGACATTTGGTCGAGTTCAAGTCTGGGCTCTGGCTGAGCTCCTCAAAGACATTCGCAGAGTGGTCCAGAAGCCACTGCTTTCTTGTCTTGGATTTCTGCTTAAGTTTTTTGGCCTGTTGGAAGATGAGCCTTTGCTCCAGTCCGAGGACCACAGTGCTCTGGAGCAAGTTAATATCAATGATGACTTTGTACATTGCTGCATTTATCTTTCCCTCGACCTTGACAAGTCTCCCAGTTCCCACAATATAATGTTGCTACCACCATGCTTCATTGTAGGGATAGTATCCTTGTAGCATTATTCTCAAAAAGACTTGTGGCTGTAATTGCTGTCAAAGGTCCTTCAACAAAGTATGGAGCAAAGGCTATAAATTCTTATGTATATGTTATCCTTGACCTAGCTTTGACCCAATATTGGTCATGTGAAACATCACATAAGCCAAGATGAGAAAAAAGGCAATTATCATCATTCATGGTCAAGGGTGAAACGTCTGTGAGACCTTGCCCCACCTCATCATGTGACTTGTTAAAGTTACTGGAGGCAAGATATGAAGAAGAGGTTGAATTTGAAGGGAAGGGATCATAAGACTGGATTATAAGTGGCTGACAGCTGGTGTTGTAAGCCACCACCTCTGTTCAATGGCATTCTTGAAAATTTTGCTTTGCATTTTGTACAGATATGACCTTTTTACTCTAGTATCACCATGAATATGACTTTTGTGGTTCCCGTATGTCCTTAACCTGCTGTTTGAGCTCTTAGGTATAAGAATACCAGTCCTTTATTCTATGTTGTTTTTTTGTTCACATTGTGGTGGCACGAAGGAGGATAACCAGTGAAGGTGACTAAGGCATGTTGACAACACCGCCTGGGGAGGGAGCTACACCCCACGAGAGATTTCTATAGCCAATGTGGATGTTATACTAGCTACCAAAGCCCACAGGCTCGTTATTAGCAAGCAGAGGTGAGGCAGATCAATTTTACAAATCAAAATTTATTAGGAAAAACTATTAAAAGCATAGAACTGTAAAATCAGAGAACTTCTTAAGGTAGCAAGGCTGAGAATGCAAGACTGTTAATTAAAGCACTTTATTAACAAACAATGACTAAAACGACAAGGCTCGCTGCCACAGTGCTACCCTAGTAAAATAGAAGCTCGATAGAATAACTAAACAAAATGGTGGAGACCGGCCACTTGAGGAGGCAGCCTACAGAGAGGAGTGCCCAAGGGTGCCACCAATTACTCACCCGTGTAGTTCCACTGCAAACCTCACTGTCACTCACACTGCAATCTAAGTGGTGCAATCTACCTATTCCTGCTATGTACACTCTCATGCATCAGGGGGGTATTCCACCTCACGTGGCTAACCCCACAACAAGAGGCCGTACCTCCACTAAAGCAACAAAACAACAAAACATATACAATATTAAACAATTCAGTAAAAGAGATAAACAAAACAAATACAGCCTAAGATACACTTCTTTATAAAAGCATGATTAAAAGACCATGAAACCATGAGTCAGTCAAGGCCAGTCCATAAGCGTTTATAAAATGACAACAAGACTGAAAAAAGACAGCAGCAGTGGCACAATCCACTCTCTAGAGGGCAATACTAAAATGAGCAGCTTTCCTGAAGAATCAAACCGCTCTGCAGTGCTTAGCCATCTATCACGCTCGGCCACCTTGGATGTGAAAAGTATGCCAAATTCTCCGTGTGGTAGTGAAGCGCAGCTGTTTCTTATAAGGCCTCTAATTATCTGCTGGGAAGGTGTGGATGTTAGCGTTGCATTCGCGGACGTCATGTAAAAGCCTATCCAAAATCTACTTCACTACAACAAGCTAAACAATTTCAGTGAATACCTGAAAATATTTGGCTCTTGACCAGACTATGGACAAAGGTCTTCGCTTTGTATAAGTTCAAAGCATAAATACTTTACATGTTTACCTTCACACAAGTAATGTGACAGTGAGTGAAGTGATTTACCATTGTCAGGTGAGACTGGTATATCCTTTAAACGGAACTGTGTGTTTGTGGTTTCTGGTGAATACGTTATTTTTGGCTCACATAGTATTCGCACATAGTCACTTCTGGGCACTGGCATATTCTGTGATTATTTTATAGTATTTCAGATGTATAAATATAGCCGCTGGTTTTAATAGATCATATTAATGTTGATTTTATACTTTTTTAAAGCATTTTTTACTATCGAAGCCTCATGATTGTCACCTCAGTTGCGCCCAGACCACATGTTGCTCTTTCTTCCTGTCAGACGTCAGACTGACATATGTATGTCACTCCACCCACAGCAGACCATTAGATTCTCCCACGAGGAAGTCAACAGACATCACTCTCATTTCTGACTCACTCACTATAATCACTTAAAGTTTTTTTTTAATTTTATTTTTTTATCACAAAAAATCATCTGAAAATAACAAAAAAGCAGAGGATGCAAATATGGACTGGATGCACATTTATTTAGTTATTTTGTAAGACATTTATGTGAACCACGACACATACAAACAAAAAGAAAAAAATCATCAGAAAATTAACAGGAATAAGGTATATTCTGTTCAGAGCTTGAGCTGCAGGCGCTTCCTCAGTCTATCTTGTAGCAGCATACACAACATGAGGCTCCTGCTTTCTCTGCGCCACAGGCCTGCAGCTTCTTTTGGTCTTTTTCTGGAAATTCAGAGCTGCGTAGTTCAGATTGTCTGAAGTCATGTTCTGAAAATCAGGATATTTAGTTAAACACTATATGAGACAACCAAGGTGGATTTGTGGGTTATGTGAGTTTCAGAGTGAGATTTTTAGAGGTAAATATAAATAAAAATGAGAAACCACATATACAGTACAAATTATTTTCTTTCTTTTTTTTTTCCATTTTGATTGAAAAAGTTAAAAAAAAGTCCTTTTGGAAAAATGAACGTGTTTAAAAAGCTTCCCAGACAGGAAATATGTCATAAGGACAAACTCTTCACAGTGAACGCTTCAGCTAGCATTTTACCCACATTACATTTTAGAGTTATAATTGGAGTTTTGCAAACTATAGATTTTGCCTGTTTTTAAAAAAACAAACAAAAAAAATTAACTTTTTATTTAGTCTAGATGAACTATTACTAAATAATTTAAAGTTATTAAGTTTTTCTACATTTCTGATATTACTTAAAGTCAAAGAAAATAAAAGATTACAATTGCTTGCTTGGGTTTACTCTATGAAGCAACAGGTTGAGGCTATTCACAGAGTAATTAGGCATTTCAATGAAGCTTTTGAATCACAGAAAACAGTTGTTAGTTGTAAAAAAAGAAGAAAAACTCAAAAAGTGAGTTTACCTTGTTATTTTCTTCTTGCTCTCCAACAGCTAAATGGAAATACCAAAAATTATTGCTTGTTATTAACAACTAAATACATTGTTTTGGACAGGTTAATCAGTTTAGAAGATGAGTGAAGTAATTTGTAAGTAACCTCACCTTTTTGAGATTTCCAGATTTTTAGAACCAGAATAACGACCACTAAAGTGAGCAGACCTGTCAGACCTCCAAGGGCGATGATTATGAGGTTTGTCGTTCCACTGGGCTCTTCTACAAAAATAATTAGATAAAAACATAATTTTTATGATTACTTTAGATATACTATTGATGATAGTGAAATAACTACATGGAAACTGAAAAACATATTTTGAAACAAAAAAATCAATCTTACGATCAGTCTTATTAAAATCCTCCTCTTCTCTGGGTTCACTGCCTGTAAAGAATCATCGTTATAATATCATTTTGTGATCGCATGACATGTTTTCATGCTAAACATGATCAAGAAACGAAACAAAAATATCTAAATCATGAACAAAAGCTTACCTTCAATTCTTAACTCAACTGCATTGGAAATGACTGTGTGCCCACTGATGTACAATCCACAGAAATACAGCCCGGCATCAGATAAATCCACTCGTTTGATTTGAAGGAAGACAAAAGAGACGTTGGAACTCATAGTAAAATTTCTGTTTCTAAATCCATGACAGAACGACGCTTCGCTGTCAGAGCCATACATAGAAGAAACACAGCTGGGCTTAGTTTTATTGACCACTCTGAACCAGTCTGTCTGCGTTGGATAGGCGGAAATGTTGGAACACTGCAGTGTGACCTCGTCCCCGTGCTGGACCTCCACAGTCTGAAACTCAGAAGCTGAGATCCAGCCTGAAACAGAAAAACAGATACAACATAGCACTTATTTATGTAATGGACAGATAGAATTACATTTGTTTAATATTAAATCAGAATAATGATATGCTGTACTTACTGCGGCTGCAGAAAGCCACTGCTGTTATTAAAGTGAACCTCCTCATTCTGCGTGTAACCGTCTTACAGTCAGGAAACTTTATGTTCTGTAGGGGGGTTTCATTTCATTAGAAAGGGGTGTGGTATTGAATACATCATGCCAGGAGATTTGAATCTACACAGCCTATTTTCATCAGTACCGTTTAAAATGTCAGGCAGCAATTCATTCACGCTCGTGCAGGTTTATAGAAGAGTTATCGACGCCTTGTGTGGAAGTAACAGCACACCAGAAAGTGAGACAATAAACATGAATCTGGTGCTGTGCTTTATTGGCAAGAGAAGTTGTTTTGAAGGTATGCAAGACTCTTATTTGGGTACTCCCCCCACGCGCTAAGAAACCAGCTTATTCCACTTATGTCCAACTGCAAATATTCACTTCTGTTTCTTATTGCAGCCCATGAGCGTCTTATTTGTCCTCATAAAGATTCAGGTTATCCATTCTTTGCTACACAAGTAGATGATGATACTTCCTCTTTCTGTTTGCTGCTAATCATTATCAAACTTACCAAAGCAGCATAGTGTCAATAGTACTCAGTCAGCTATGTAGCCTTTTGGGATACCAGTGCCCAGTATGGAGGGGGTCAAAGGTGAACAGCCACAAACACTCTGAGGCACTAATGTTTATTCAATATTTGTTAGTAAGAACGCTTTTTAATAGTTCATTCTGTTCTATCTCGTGTTTCATGAACAACATGTTCCAACATGTTCTTTTTTTCAGCTCTTTTTTAATGTAGTTATCACAACCTCTGTTTCCTTGTCATGTCTAGGTTATATCACTTAACTAAACAGTGGATGTATAACAACACTGAACCCTCTAGCTGATGTGTGTGTTTGAATGGGGGACTGACCAGGAATTGCATGTCAATGAGGCCAGTAAGTTACGTTAGGTGCTTTCATGAAAAAATGAAAAATTTATTATCATTTATATTAAAAACAAATTGTTATGCTCACTGCTAGCTCTGGTATTTTATTCTTTAATACCAAATAATCTGTATTTATCTTATACTGGGTCTGATAGGCCCTTGGTTCATCCGCCATCTGAAATGAGTCTGCAGATTTTCTTGGGAGTTGCTGCCTTTTCTAAACAGAAAACTGACCTGAATGTGGGGCTTCTGTTCTTTTAGGGAGATGAGTTCTTGCTCACAGGTAGAAAACACTGGAGTGGAAGGAGCATTTTTTACATTCAATAATCTCATTTTATGAAACTTTGGATTTGTTTGATATGAGCATTCATATCAAACATATAATGCTATATACATGGAAGAAAATGGGAAAAGGGTTTATAGGCCTAGTTGAATATATGCAAATTTAGGTTTGTTAGAAAATCAGACAGTTTATATCACAAATAGCTCTGTTTGTGGATGCAGCTTCTAATACTCTATAAGACCTCCAAGAGTCTTCTTTATCAGCTGATTCTCTGAGATCATAGTCTGGCTCTATGAGTCAATCTCAGCAACACGACCACCTGACTCACCACACATTTCAGCTTGTTAGCTCTAGGAGGCACTCCAGATCTCTGTATACTTAAGAAGATCTGAATTCCACTGCAGTAAATATTTAGCCTGAGTCAGTTTTACTGGTGTTTTAAACAGTTTGAACAACTTTTCACCAGGACATCATTCTTTTTGGTCTGAAAAGAACTTTGAATTTGCTCTCTGTGTCAAGTTCAATTAAACTGCATATAACTACATATAACTGACAAACAATATTAAATGTTTAGTAAACAAATGACTTCATGAGGACTTAAATATAAATTTGTTTCTCAAATATAAGTGTTTAGTCTCATATACATAGTTACAGTCAGGTATTACAAAAAAGACTTCCACGTATTTATTTTATTTTATTTTTTTTTTAATTTTAAAAATAGATAATATAACTGCATGACTATTTAAAAAGTGGAGAAATGTAGAATATATTTATTTGACATGTGTGGCTTTGCTGTTAAACAGATTAATTTTTCTATGACACTGAGACGGAAGTTTAAAACAACACACGGGGTGACCCTTTTAAGAACCAATCAAGAGTAACCCAGTTTTTATGCTGTTGGCTGCTCTTTTCCTCCAAATCTTCAGTTGACGAGACCTCTGAAAAGATGCATCTCTGTATCATCCTCTGTGGGATATGTAAGTGTCTCAGTAGAAGATTCATGTATATTCAGGTAGGGTTATATTTTCATACCTGATTATGCTTCTTTAACAATGTGTATTTTTCTGACACAGTTCATCTGTCAGCTGTGATCCAGTCAGCTACAGTCAAGCAGGAGACTGGGGTGAGATTTGCTGCTGTTGGGGACAACGTGACTTTGCGTTGCTTTTATGAAAGCCAAGTGGCGATGCACTTCTCCTGGTACCGACAATTCTTAGGAAGCCAACCTAAGCGCCTCTCTACAATTTACAAATATGATAAGCCATCTGAAGTCCTCCACACATTGGAGAAGAACCCTCGTTTCTCTGTGGAAAGAAAGGAAGGGACCAATCATCTACAAATCTCTGGTGTCCTTCTCTCAGATTCAGCTACATACTACTGCGGGAGCTCACATTCCAACATGGTGGAATTTGGAGAAGGGATCTTTCTGAGTGTTCGAGGTATTTTGCTTCTATTTTTCATGAACACCTTTTATTCCATGTTCCTTTAGCGTTCCCTTGCTTAGACTCTAGGGCCGATGTGCCATTTCCCCCCAGTCACTCCCTCCAGCTCTTCCAAGGGGACACTGGGGCCTTCACAAACCAGACAAAAGATTTACTCTTTCCATTGAGTCGTTGTCTGCCTTGTCTGAATGACCTCAACTGACTTATTTTCTTTTTTTAAAATCCTTACCATCCAAAAAGATTCGTGTTTTATTGTCTAAATATTATAACTGGTATGAACTGGTTCTGTAATGGAGCTTTTCTACTGTAACTGAGCACTCAAATCGCTTTAAACCAGCAGTCCCCAACCTTTTTTGCGCACAGACCGGTTTATGTTTTCACAGACTGGCCTTTAAGGTGTTGCAGATAAATACAACAAAATAAAACCAGTACCAGTACCAACCCCCCCCCCCCCCCCCCCCCCAATATTTATTCATAACACACAGGAAAAGCCCTATGGAAACCAAGTAAACAATAAAAATTTCACACGTGATGTGGATTTTTATATTTCTACTTACCTCCTTTGTTTTTTGTCCTCTCCACTTATTATTTTTTTTAGTTCACCTTTGCCTTATCAGCCTTTGTCTATTCAGTGTAGCCTACTGTGCATTTAGCTTATATTTTTTTTCATCTAGCCAGTTAGCGAGTATATTTTTTTACCTGCCGTTATTGTGCATTTTTTTGGTTTTTGTTTATTTTGCAGTGTCCTTTTCTTTGAAAACCTGTTAATATTTTGTTGGTGTAGATTGGGAAGATCATCAACAGTATGTTCATTGATACATGCATATACATTCCAGATCTACAAAAAATGACACATAAAGCTACTTTCTCAAATTTCTACTTTTTTTCAGCAGCTAATCACCAGACAATTGACCAAGAACCAGCATCCATGACCATCCAAGTTGGTGACTCAGTGATGTTCAACTGTACAGTACACACTGGAACCTGTGATGAAGAACATAGCGTCTACTGGTTTAGACGCGGATCTCACCCAGGAATTGTTCACACATATATAAATACAAGTAAACCGGTCTCTGTGAAGTCTCCTTCACAGAGCTGTGTGTACCATTTGCAGAAAATGAACCTTAGCTCCGTTGATACTGGGACCTATTACTGTGCGGTGTCCTCCTGTGGGGAGATACTGTTTGGTAATGGAAGCAAGCTCATCATCAGCGATGATGTTAAAGACCGAGATGCTGAGGTAAAGATTTTGATGTGGCTCTCTATCATTAGAGCCGGGATTCTCTTGATCTTTCTACCCTTGTGTATTTGTGTATTTGTCAGAAAGAGCTGTTAATTCAGCAAACTTGTGTTACGCAAAACTTAAACACAAGTTTATTTGGTCAAGAAGAAAATAGATGAAGAGATGAACGGGTGTCAACATGTTCATGTACTCAGTCGCAATATTTGCCGTTGTACATTTTTATTTTTAGAATATAAGTTTATTACTGTAAAGACTTTTAAAAAATTGGACGCAATTAGTAACACCCACCCAGACACAGGGCATTTCAAAATCTGTATTATAGATTTCATACATTCGTTGTCATAATGATTGATTACATTTTCACATTGTGTTAGAGTTTGCTCATGTTTCATTTATATTAATTTTTTACATGACTGTATAAGTACCCTAAAGTGTGTAGTTAGTTTGTTGACCATCCCCGTGTATACACATATAGTTGTAACTGGAGTGATAATATGTCTGTTGCTTAATAATTGTTAAAAATAAAGACGTATCAAGAAACTTGAAATTTCTTGTTTGACTTGTTTCTTTTAGTAAATGAATTTAACCCCTTCATTCCTAATTCACAAACCATAAGCTCACACACACACACACACACACACACACACACACACACACACACACAGCAAAATAATGCAAAGAACCAAATTTTTAAGACTGAGAATCCTTTGCAAACAGTAATAGTTAATTAGTAATCAGCAAGTTTCTAAGCAAGAACATAGCTTACTTTTCTTTACTCGTTGTTTGAGAAGGGGAGATGTCATTGTATTGCATATCATGCTTAAAACCACCGATGTGTAAGAATAAAGTGAATGTGGAGTTTCAAACAAGCACATGACGTTTTGTTTAGGACTATGATAAGATCACTACTACCATTATTTTTTGATATGTAGCGCACAAAAAACTGATGACGACATAACATATAGAAATGAGACTGATACCTAAATTCATTATACATCTATAATGTAAAAGCATAAACATAAAGTACGGTAGCACACAATATTTTCAGATACAATCATAATGTTAAATAGGATCTTGCTGATACTTCTGTAAGAAGCTTTCCAAGTCACAGTGGTACAATGGTCCTTTTTTTTTTCCTGGTGTATTTCAATTCAGGCCTTTCAGTCTCTTTGGCTGACCATGACATCAGAATAAACCACGGTGTCCTGACTGTTTTTGAGAGATGATGAGATGAGATAGCCTTTATTTGTCAGTTGCAGGTCTTTTGCCCACAACCGAGATGACAGACCTTGCCGACCGTACATACAATACAAACATCACATTGGGGAGACAGGTCAGGCCAGGTAGCGAGGAAAAAAAAACATTGAAATGTGCAACACAAAAGGATAATACAGGAATGCACAGGTATCAACACACCATAACACAATAAACACAGACAAGCAACACGGGAAAGAGTTCCAGTGTGTACATCTGATCTGGGACCGCTGCAATCTTTCGACTGCGCCTCCAACTGACCCGATGTCCACATCATGGGGGAGGTAAGCGTTGGAGGTGGCGTTGGATCCGGGGTAGGGAGGGTGATGCGTCAGTGAGTGCTTATCAGTATCAGTATATGTATGTGTGTGCGTGTCCATAGTTCAGCTGAGACAGTGTCCTTTGCCCTGCCAGGCTAAGTAAACAGTCTTCCAGCCAACCCAGGTGGCCTTGTAGGGAATGGGAAGGAACAGACTCAACACAGTCGTTATCAGGGAGTTGTTGTTCGGCTCCAGCCTTGAGCTGGCGCTGAAAGGGTAGCCGCATTATGATGGTAATTGAGAATTTCAAGCTGTTTTTTAACACTCCAACACTGGTCTCTCAGTCTCCCGTTAATAGCTGCGAGCTTGTTATTAGCCGTCGATTCTGTGGTCTTGTCACTCTTTTTGCTCACATAGCAGATTCTGAGACCTCACGACCGCAGCCAACTGATCCGAGGTGTAATCGAGCTCCGCCCAGAGATGTTGTTCTGAGTTGATTCTTTCCTGATGTAATCCAACATACATACGCTCAAAGGTGTTATTCTGAGCATTCACTGCAGTCGTAAGCAGTGTTGGGTAAGTTACTTTAAATTAGTAACTTAGTAACATTACTAGTTACTTCTATCAAAAGTAACTCAGTTACTTCAAGTTACTCGTTACTTTCAGAGTAACTAGTTACTAGGGAAAGTAACTTTGGTTTTACTCAGAATTCTCTTGTTAATGTGTTGCTTCCGTAACTGGATACCCAGCAAGATTGCCAGTCTTCTAGCTTGCTTACTTGCCACAAGTGCACTGTGCCACCTACCAATAGAAAGGAAAAAATAATGTGCACATTTCCACGAGAGAAATCCCACACCTGATTCTATCCTAGCCTGCTTTTTACATCCCACACAAAAACTGCAGTCGTGGTGCTTTCGATTGTACTCAGAACTCGGAAATTCTGGCTTCTGAATAGGAAGATGTAGGTAACACCAGACTGCAGATGAGCTGCATGCAGAGCTGGACTGGGACAAAAAAATCGTCCCGGGCATTTTGACTAGAGACCGGCCCACCATTATAGGAAAAATCATAAAGCCTTTGAATGAAAACAAACACTGTTGTGACAATGATGTACACTGTTCTGATGGTATATATGTATCAATCTATCAATTGTTTGTTGCAAGACTCAGATAATTATTTTTTTTAAAAGTGAGACATTTTAAATGAGAATAAGAAAGTATTTCTTTGTGCCCCCCTTTCCCCATTAATGCCCTACATGGCCCCCTGGCAACACTTTGCTAGATCCGCCCCTGCACAGTTACCAGCTGTCAGCTACTTAGAAAAGGATCCTGGTGTTATTTGTCTCTTAGAAACAGTTCATAACTTCCCTTCAACTCATTCATGTCACCTAAAAGGTAAACCTGTTTCTCCATCACAACTCTGATGATTCAGTAAGGACATCTCCTGGTTTCATCTTCATGTTTCCCTCTCATCACATAACCAAACCGATATCATGACCAGCAGGTTTACAGCTGTGACTCCAGCCAACATCAGCTGATACTAGAAATTAATATTAAATAAATTCTAACAACAGCTGATCAAGCTTAAAAGTGCTGCTGTTGTTTACCGCGACATCTGCTGGTTTCCTCTTTCTGGCGCAAAGTGGGCAATAAACAAACAAGAGAGAAAAGCCGATCAGCTGATCATTGATCAGGTTCATGATTGAAGTAGAAACAGGAGAGGGAGGGGGGAGAATGAGAGAAGAAGAGGCAGCTGTGCAGCGTAAACACAGAATAAATCCAGCTTTGTGTCTTTTTCATTGCAGCTGAAGTCCGGGACAAACTGTGTTCCTTTTCACCTCAATACGAAACGCATGATATTTTCTCTGAATACGAGACGGTTCCGTTTTTTACGGGATGGTTGGCAACTCTAATAATTAACCTTATGAACAAAATAAAGTTCAACATCAGTATCATAGCACCCACCCAGCTGTATAGAAACTCCGTCATGCTAGCTAGCACGCAGTACGAAAAAGTCAGCATAACGAAAATAAACTCCACCTAAACTTGGTTTATATGTGACTCAGATACACTGCAGGTCATAACTTCTTACCTGAAGTTCAGTTCACCTGATACTCGGACCGGCGGCTGCTTCGGGTCTCTCCTCTTGCCTCCCTTTTCCTTCATCCACCTGCTGGCTTCCACCACTTGCTAATGTTATTGAAAATGTGGAAGCTCCGCGATAGCCACCACACGAAGTAACGAATAACGAGCCTACCTAAATCCCAGTAACGAGTAACGCGTTCCTGGTTTTGGCATAATAACTAGTTACCGTGCTCGTTACCACAATAATAACGTAGTTACTGTAACGCGTTAGTCCCAACACTGGTCGTAAGCGCCTCCAAGCTCTTAACCATGCTGCCTTCAGTGAGCCCTTTCTGAGAAGTCGCACCTGTCGTTCCAATCCCAGCGGGCAGCCTTGTGGGAGTTTGAACAGCCGGTTCCGCTCTCTTAATTCTCCGATAAGCCAGGGCCAAGCCAGCTCCGATCAGCAAGAACCCTGTTATCATGGTTCCGAACAGGTAGATATCTTCAGCGTCGTCGATCGACAGTCCCGCCAGGCACACGATCCTCTGCCACCCGTCCATCGTGTATCCGGCAGGGAAAGTCCCTCCAGGGCACTCGGGTTCTCCCGAGCCCAGACTTCTCGTTAAAGGGTGTCAATAGCATTCAGAGACCAGTTGATCAAATCCATAATTCTCTTTTAGGTTTTAGACACAGACTGTGAGAGAGTGTTGCAGGGAAAGTAATACAAAAAAGACACGAGACTAGACAAGGACATAAGAACTAGCAGGGAAGATAAGGGAGAGGAGAAAAGTGCGTCCGCCTCCTCCGAGAGCCAAAGACTGATGATTTTTCACTGGAGATCTGCAGGCGGAAATTCTGGGAGCAGAAGACACTGAAGCATAGATGACTCCAGATCTACTCTGAAAAAACATGAAATATATATAGATACATCACACATGTTCTGACTGCTTGGACAAAGAGAGACAACAGCTCATATTTTATTTTATGAGGTAAAGGGCCATTGGTCCTCATGTAGTTATAGTTCAAATAAAATGTCAACACTTTTATGCTTGAAATCCCCTGTCTGTAATAGCATAGCAGTAAGTCTATTTATTCCCAAATAGCTAACATATTGCACTATAAAGCCAGTATTTACGTTGTTTTTGATTATGTACAAGGGCTGAAAACTATGACCACAAATCTGGCACAATGCTCACAACATTTTTCAAATTCTTAACTCTGAGGTTGCATTTCTCAAAATAGCTGATGCATGCAAACAGGAGAAAACAGGAATTTCTTTACAGCGATACTATTAAATTAAGTCAGCAGTGTAATGCATATGCATGTATAGATAGGTGGCAGTATATGTAGAAAGCAAAATCAAGAAAGCCAAAGAGCAGGCTGTAGGTGTGTTTGAGAGTCATAGAGACAAGGCGCAGGAAGGAGGGAGCTGAGCACACCAAGCCCACACCAAACCATCGAAGCTCGTGCAGCCAATGAATCTTCAGTTAACTCCTGCATGACAAAATATAGCACAAAAGAAAACAAAAGAGAGACACCTAGTGCCAGGATGATCTTGAGATAACCAAATGTGCAAAGAGGTGTAGCTCTCTCACAACCTTTAATTCATGTTTCAAAATGCCAATTTTCTTTGTATGAGAATAAACCATCACAATGATTGTAATACACTGTGTACTAGGGAATAATCGTTCACCTAACAAAGCAGGAAATATAAGCCCTGTCTTCCTGACAAGAAATTTAAAGCTTTACCCTCTTAAAATCTCAATTTCAAGAGATTAACTTGATTGACAGAGTCTGCAAAGACATTTAGAACAAAGCCTAACAGACACACAAAAGTCCACTATTCTGAGAAAGTTTCTAAAAACTTTGATGACTCCAGTTTCTATAATGTCAAGGAACCATGTTTGTTACTGCTGATGATTTATTCATCATCACTGAAATAAAGATTTTGAGTGATTTCAGGGATTTTGGAGACTAACTATAGTTTTTAGTTAAGTGTTTTGGTAAATGCACTTGGACCTCTTATTTAAAGGCTAAAACTAACACATTTATACTGAGTATAGTATATTTTGGATCTAATCATTGGTATATGCGGTTTGCATTTAGGTTGTAAGGTATCTAACTAGTGTGGAAAGAATAATATGAGCCTTTTAAAAAAAACTTTAGGGTATAAAACTTGCAGAATAAACAAAGGACAAAAGATACAAAAAACATTCATGCAATACTTGGCTGTCTTGTGGAGATCCATCAGATTCGGATGTTACTGTAAACAAAGATGTAGACAATCAGTGGTAGTTACTGTATATATTTGAAATGTCAACATATAGAATCAAAGCATTATGTACTATAAAGTAACATTTAGCCTTTCAGCTGGATAGATAAAGAGAGAGAGCGTTCAGTGTAAAGTATAATTTTACATACTTTTCAGGTCTTTTCCGTGATTCTTCCAATGTGCCCATGCAAGTAGAAGAGTCGTTATCCCAAGGATAATATTTGAAAGCATCAATGCAATAAAAGCAGGGCTGATATCATGTAATTTGGTGACACGAGAAGAATAAAGAAGAAATAAATAATTACATTTACATTACATCAGCTTAGGTATGTTAGACTTACTGATACAAAACATGCACGTCTTACTGCGAATTTTGATTGTGGTTCCATTTGCAAACATTGTATGTCCACATGAAGTCACAGCACAATAGTAGGTCCCAGCATCGTCCAAGGTGAGGTTCCATATGAACCTGACCTTGCTGATTTCAGTCTCTGACATGTGTTCTCATTTTCAGATGAATAAATCATCTCTGGAGCAGAATTCTCAGAGTTTTTTATCCATGTGATACTAGTATGTTCTGGTGCACACTGAGCAGAGGTAACTGAACAGCTGATAGTCACAGAGTCTGCTGACTGCACTTTCTGGGACTCTGACTGATGGATTACAGAGTCACTGATCAGGTTTGTACCTTGGAAAAGAAACCGTTGACCCAGTTATTAGCTTTGTAGTCAATTTGAGAGAAAGAAAAAAAGATAAATGAATGAATAAAAACTTTTGAAATGTAAACACATTGTACCTTTAATCAGGAGAAAGGTTCCTTGTCCAAATTCACACTTATTTAGTGTTAACACTCCACCGTAGTATGCACCAGTGTCGTCCCGTATAGTCTTGGATATGGTCAGATGACTCTTGAAGCTTTTAGATTTTAATAAAAAAAAAATGCTGAGACGGTTCTTTGAATATTGTCAGATAATACAGATTTCTGGAAGAGCTGTACCACGAACAAGCCACTTACTAAAGGACCATTAGGTACACATAGAAACGTCCACTCCAAACTTACCCACCGTACACCTCCTATCAAGGAGAAGCAGCTGAAAAAACAAACTGTAAGAAGAACTACCTCAAAGCCAACTCTGAAGAACACTTAAAGGTTGGAAAGTCAGATTACGCTGATAACTAACCAATTACATCATGTTACAATGGATCTAAATACTTTTACTGAATTTTTCCATTTTTGTGTTTTGCACATTATATAGAAGCTAGTTTGTTACATCCATGAAATGCTGGTTTGCCATGCGCCATAATGTTATAATGTTGTCATAATTGGGGTGGCTGTGGCTCAGGTGGTAGAGCAGATCAGCTACTGATTGGAAGGTTGGTGGTTTGATTCCTGGCTCCTCCAGTCTGCATGCCAAATATCTTTGGGCAAGATACTAACCCCAAATTGCCCTCCGATGCGTTCATCGGAGTGTGAATGTGTGTGAACTTGAGTTTAGTGTGATTGCGTGAATGAGGCATGTTGTGTAGAGCGTTTTGAGTACTCCAGGAGAGTAGAAAAGCGCTATATAAGAATCAGTCCATTTACCATAATGTTATCATAATGTTATCATAATGTTGTCATAATGTTGTCATAATGTTGCTATCTAAGGTCATTTAGGATACCGCAGAACAGGCCAGGAGAAAACAGAATGACATTATGGGTAAATGGTTTAAATGCATGGTTCTCATAATCCAGAATTGTGAAGGCTTTTTTTACTCTACTGACTATATACTGCATTCACCTGACTTTTAGCACAGACAACAAATCAACCTCAGCAAACTGAGAGCCACAGATGCTGAGACATCCTGCTTAAACCACAAGGCATTTTTACTGTTAACAGCAAAGAGTCTATAAAAGTATCCTGCTTCTATAGTTAGAGTCAACAAGTAGAAATAACATGTCAAGACATATTTAGAAGACTTGACCTAATGTATGTTCACACCTTACACGTAATTACTGTGTGACAGAACCTGTTGGCTAACCTCACCAGCGCACAGAGGTTTAGGTGATTTCTTTTTCTTAGAAAAGGTCCACCCATTTGTGGTAAGTGCTTAAATTTGAGCTTCACTGCACCTAGCATTTGTTAGAAACTCTTTCAATAAGCAATGAATCAAATGTCATGAGTTACATTACTCTGATGAACCCTTGTCTTTTAAAAGTTCTGAATAGGATAAATAGTAATCTGTAACATATTGCATATCAAAAGTAACCCTCCTGAAACCTATTATTAAACGTGAACCCAAAACACAATAAATGGCCTGCATTTGTATAGCGCTTTTCTAGTCCATAGGACCCCAAAGCGCTTTACACTACATTCAGTCATTCACCCATTCACACACTGGTGATAGCAAGCTACATTGTAGCCACAGCTGCCCTGGGGCGCACTGACAATAACTGGATACACATGTAGAAACACATGTTTCTGCACATGTAGAAATCATGGAGATTGTGCAAACAGCTGTCACCATCCTTGTATCTTCTTCTGTGGTTCCCTATTACACACCCTCCTCTTTTCTTTTTTCTTTTTTGAGGGTTTGTTTCTTGTGTTTTTACTTCCTGGCTTTGTTCTTTGGGTTCCCTTTTAAGGTCTATTTTACAAAGAAAGTTTAACATGGACTGCATCTTTTGCTAATCTGCTTTCATAATTGTAACAGGTTACTTAAAATTCCAAGGAAACTCACCAATGAAATTGTACCATAATATAATCTTTTATGATTAGCTGATAAGGTCTGTGGCCCATTAGCCACTACTACCCAAGACTCTGTGAAACCAGCCATTTCAAGATGCTTGTCTAAGTGTGGTTGTATATAGACCACTAATTTGCACCTCCTCTTGCATGTTGAAGTGTCCTTAGAGAAGATACTTATCCTCAGTACCCCCAGGTTGTTTGTACACTTTACTTAAAAGGTCATTTTTAAATCAGGTCTCATGTTTGCCGCCTGCCTTGTGGAGTTCATTTGTCATTACAATACAATGTTAGGCCAGTATAACATTATGATGAAGTGCTTTCTTGCATGGCTCTCATAAACCACACATCAGAGTGCTTTTTTTGTTTGTTTTTACATGAGACAACAAATCAACCTGTGAAATACTGATGCTACAACATCCTGGTGAAACCACAGAGTATATTTTACTGTTAACTCCAAAGAGACTATAGAACAGCATCTCTTCTTTTTGATGGTACACATCAGCAAGAGGAAAGATGCTTCTCTGTGTAGCAAACAGAAAAATAACCCACCAAGAGTTGCTCATAATGAGTTTGACCTGGTATTTAGTAGATGTTATGCCAGTTAAGCAGCACTGAAAGATGGTTGGCTAATTTTGCATGCAGTGTGTTGAGGGGGCAGAATGCACAGCTGTGAATGTGAATCTTCTCTTTCAAATGTTGAGCTTGGTTGTTGACATGCATCATCATCATTCTGTGTTGAAACAGCATTGGTCACTTCATGCAAACCCCCCAAATACATTTTCAAAGAGCTTTTATTAATAAAGGGTAAACCTGTCATTTATACAATTTCAAACAAATTTAAAGTACATTCTTCTGAAACCTCCAGAGCAACTTAAATAAAGACAGTTTTGGTCCACTTCTTCACCTCTGTTCCTTCACACTGGAGTATACACACTCACTCTGGGTTTGATCTGTTTTTTTTCTTGATCTGTTAGTCTTGTGGTTGCGCAAAGCAGCGTAATGAAGGTTTTCTTTGTATTCGCTGTCTTGATGTAACTGGTGATAAAAAAAAAAGAAAAAATGGTCCACCATTATTGTATAAGACGTTATAAGAAATTATTGTATAAAGAGCTAAACTGCAGCAGCTTACAGGAGAGAAAGAATAAAGATGCTATGCTATTATTAGTTTTTATAGTAGAAAACGATTCCTACCTCTGTGCAAGCTGTAGAAGTTTCTGAAGGTGTTACAAAAGAAATTAAAACATTATTTAGATTTCAGTGGAACAGGATGATCAAAACTTAATGTTGCCTTAAAAGTGTAACACTTACCTGCGCACCGCCTGTGCTGTTTGCTCAGTTTGTACAACTTGAATGCCAGAAAACCAGTGAGGATGGCAGTTAATGCCAAGGCTCCACTGAAGAAATGCACCAAGAGAAGAGATTCTGCTTTTTCTGCAGAGAGCAACAAATATGACAGTGCTTTTAGCCTTTTTTTTTTCTGGTTTAGGAAAAAAAGACTTTGACTACGTTCAAACAGTACTAAAATGCCTGTTTCTACTGGTTGATAGTGGTTGTTGCAAATTGCTGGTCTTAATCATGATTATCACAAAAAGACACCAAATTAAAGAAATTTACTTTAGGCTGATATAGGACAGAATTCCAAAGTATCCATGAAAATGCATTTTACAATTATCTCCAGCTAATATGGATGCAGCAAGTCGGTGAAGTGGTCAGCAGTTATGCCTCACAGCAAGAAATGTAAACCTGCTGATAAACAGGAACCTTTCTGTCTGCAACAGAAAGGTTTATATGTTCTTCCTGAACCTGTATGTTTTCCTTTGGTTTCTCCAGCATCCTCACACAATTCATTTTTAATGGTCAGATAAGAAAGGCTAACAGCAGCCTGAGTTGGAAAATATGTTTATGAAAAATCATTATTCTTGATGGGTTGTACGTATTATATCTAGATCTACTTTTATGCTTTAAGGAATTAATCCTACAAAGTTACTTACCCTTCACTGCAGTCCCACTTCCATACAGTATGTGTCCACATGAGGCCACAGCGCAATAGTGCTGAGAAAGATTCAGGCTCTTCATCGGCAAGTTGTACACACAGGTGCTACCTTGTGTGTTGGGTTTCCTCTCACAGGGATCGTTCCTGCTTCCATTGGTGTAAATGATTCCTGGAAGACTTGCTTCAGCCTTTCTGAACCAGTAAACACTGTGTTCTCCATCACAGGTCCCAGGTTGTACTGTACAGTTCAGAACCATAGAGTGCACTGGCTGTAGGGTTTCAGATGACAACTGGTAGACTAAAGCTCGGATGTTCTGATCCGAACCCTTTACACTGACAATTGTGCCTTCACAAAATTTAAAGTCATATAAATTGCTCATTACGCAGTAGTAAGTAGCTGAGTCTGAAGTTCTCAAATCTGATATCTTCAGTAAGTTTCCAGTAAGCAGTGAAAAACGGGGATCGTTGAACGGATCCTGAAAAGTACCATTATGATTGTGCTTGTAGTATTTAGACATCAGCTGTGGTCTATTTCCTAAAGTTTGCTTATACCAGTAAAGCATCACTGCTGATTTGTCTTCACATTGGCATTCAAAAGTCAGAGTTTCCCCAACATGGGCTGGTTTAAAATGTAATGCTGTATTTTTCAAGAGCGTTGTATGAGCTGAGGAGAAAATGAGGACACAAATCACATAAATGTGAAAATAAATGTAATATATATCCAAAATATGCATCTTCCACCATAAGAATGCAACAAGCAAACATGTTGGTTTTAGGTTAAAATGAACAAGAAGGTACAAAGCACAACTTACCCATATTTGCCACGAACAGACAGATGAAATACAAAGCACAGGTTGGAGGTGTCATCTTGCTTCAAATGCTGTGAGGAATGAACACAATCTGTATACGTTTTCCACTCTTCACAGAGAAGACTGTGTCTGATTGGCCAGTCAGTCTGAAGGTCCTATTTTGGAAACAGTCAAAATAAACTCTCTCCTTAGCAATAGATTGCATGGTTTATATATTTATACAATTCAATATCTATTTGAAATTCCAACAATATTTATATTAAGTCAATTAACTATGATTACATGTATAAAATATAAAACTTTATAAAGTTATATCCAACTTCATCAAAGCTTCAAAAGGTAAGTTTTTGTAATTAAACAAAACTATAGCGTTTAACTTTGTTATAACCCACAAATGAAGAAGAAATGAGGATTTACTTCCCTGCTTGGTAATATTAGTACAGTCCAGCAGCGGGACAAGCAGTGTTTTCACTGAATTGGCATTGTTAGCAGTGTAACTTTAATTTTTACACTTTGTAAAGTTATTCGGTGGATTAGATTAAACCTTCAGGTCAGGGAATATGTTTGACAGCTCTGCACTAGAATAAGAATCACATATGGAAAAGAAATAGTAAAAACTTACATGATTTACTCATGAAAGTGGCCACTTTGTCATTACTTTCATATATTGTTTTAGTAAGTATCCAAAACATACAAGTTTCATTATATAATTTTTCAGGGGATCTTATATCTGTTTTCACTCTCGTATGCTTTTCATACAAGTTTCACACAAGGCAGATACAAACTTTATAAGATTTATATATATCTTTTCCATATGGTACCACATACCACACAATATACCACAATATCACAGTGGCCCATAGCGAGGGTGGGAGTAGGAGTCAATGCAACTACTGTTGGTTTGATTAGCTTAGCAGCATCAGAAATGTTCATGATTCAAGTGCAAATTTCTGAAGTAGTTTAGGACATGAATGTCTGTTTTCAAAAAATTAGTCACCTTCATTTTTCAATGGACACATTTGAGTTGGTTATGTGTACACATGATTGAAATGAGACAACTGACATCTGACCCATTTGGATAATCTCAAGAAGCCAGTGCACAATTCAAGCAACATATAACTTATAACTAACTGCCATCAGTGATTGCATTGGTAAGGGAACGCCTAAGACTGTTCACTGGTTGATAGACATCAACAGTATGATGTCTGTGATGCCCAACTCTTGGTTTTATTTCATCACTTTATAAACCACTTCACTATAAATTATGTTAAACAGTATCAAGTACATTTAGTGATTAAAACACTGCAAAGTGTTTGCCAAAGTAAATGAAGGAGCGCTTCAGCTCATGGAAAGCTGAATGTAACATGGTATTCGCTTCAATACTGCATCTCCCACTGCATTAAACATGAACGTGCTACTCCGTTCAGACATTTTCTAAACAGGGTTGTTGCCACTAATGAGGTAACACGCAATACACAAAATGGCTTCTCTTGACTCTTCTGTCTGAACTTGAGCACACTGTGGCCTAGAAGCCACAGGCCAGCCTTCCTGTACACAAGATAGGTCTCAAGTTTCCACCAGTGGAAACCTGTTCTCACCTTATTCACCACAGGACTCAAAACAAAAGTCAACTGCTATGCGCTGGCTACTTTAAAGGTTGCACCCTCCACTCAAGTCACTGGTTACACGGGAATATTAATAGATCAGATGGGTTTTTTGTGTTCGTCTTTGTCAGCATCTATTTCTCACCATTACATTACCTTGTTTCTACTCAGTGGTTTTGTTTGGTTTTGCTTTTTTTAACCGTAGTAAACAAACTGTACACTAATTTCTTTGTGTTGTGTCATAACTTTTGCAAAGTGTAAAGCCTCCTGTGGTCGTGGGCGACTGTTTTCACACATTTATTCCTGTTCACACTTCACCAACTACATTTAAGGTGTAGTTGAAAAATACTTTCACCACTGCATTTCATGCTGTTTTGGTTTTGCTTCCTGGAGTTTTGAGATATGCATCTATAAGAGACATCATATTTTAAGATGGTCAAAACTTTGTAAAATTGCATTAGATCTTCCACACAGCTACAGTGGGGCATAAAAGTACTTAGTCAGCCATCAATTGTGCGAGTTCTCCCACATAAAAAGATGAGCGAGGCCTGTAATTTTCATCATAGATATCCCTCAACTATGAGAGACAGAATTAGAAAGAAAAACCCTCAGAAAATCACATTGTCTAATTTTTAAAGAATTTATTTGCAAATCAGGGTGGAAAATAAGTATTTGCTCAATAACAAGACTTAATGTCAGTACTTTATTACAAACCATTCAAATGTTTAAACGTTTTCTTTAAGTCTTCAGAAGGTTTTCACACATTGTTGCTGGTATTTTGGCCCATTCGTCCATGCAGATCTCCTCTAGAGCAGTGATGTTTTGGGGCTGTCACTGGGCAACACGGACTTTCAACTCCCTCCAAAGATTTTTTATGGGGTTGAGATCTGGAGACTGACTAGGCAACTCCAGGACCTTAAAATGCTTCTTATGAAGCGACTCCTTTGTTACCCGTGCGTTGTGTTTGGGATCACTGTCATGCTGAAAGACCCAGCCATGTTTCATCTTCAATGCTCTTGTTGATTGAAGAAGGTTTTCATTCAAAATATGACGATACATGGCCCCCTTCATGCTTTCCTTTACATGGATCAGTCATCCTGTCCCCTTGGCAGAAAAGCAGCCCAAAGCATGATGTTTCCACCCCCATGCTTCACAGTAGGTATGGTGTTCTTTGGATGCAACTCAGTATTCTTTCTCCTCCAAACATCAGAATCAGAATCAGAATACTTTATTGATCCCTGGGGGAAATTATTTTTTTGTTACAGTGCTCCATTATAACCAACATTAAGACAAGACAGACAATACACTAACTAAGAATAGTACAATATATACATATATATACATACATACATACATAAGTCACTCATAAATAAATAGCTGGAAAAGAAACATGTGTAGTTGTAGCAGCAAACAGTGTGTTAAGTGGATGCGTTGTACAGGGAGATGGCCACAGGCAGGAAAGATTTCCTGTGTCGTTCAGTGGTGCTTTTGGGTAATCTCAGTCTCTCACTGAACGTGCTCCTGTGACTGACCAGCATGTCATGGAGTGGGTGGGAGGTGTTATCCAACATTGTCTTTATCTTGGACAGCATCCGCCTCTCCGACACCACCTTGAGGGAGTCCAGCTCCATCCCCACAACATTGCTGGCCTTACGGATCAGTTTATTGAGTCTGTTGGCATCTGTGACCCTCAGCCTGCTCCCCCAGCATGCAACAGCATAGAGGATCGCACTGGCCACAACAGACTCATAGAAAATCCTCAGCATTTTCTGGCAGATGTTGAAGGACCTCAGTCGCCTCAAAAAATAGAGACGACTCTGGCCCTTCCTGTAAAGTGCTGTGGTGTTTTTAGCCCAGTCCAGTTTATTGTCAATGTGTACTCCAAGGTATTTATAGTCCTCCACAATGTCAACACTGACCCCCTGGATTGAAACAGGGGTCAAGTGTTTCCTGGTCTTCCTGAAGTCCACGATCAGTTCCTTGGTCTTTGCCACGTTGAGCTGCAGATGATTCTGCTCACACCACGTGACAAAGGAGTCGACCACAGCCCGGTACTCTGTCTCATCATCCCTGCTGATGCATCCAACCACCGCAGAGTCATCAGAAAACTTCTGAAGATGGCAGGTCTCTGTGCAGTGGCTGAAGTCTGTGGTGTAGAGGGTGAAGAGGAAGGGGGAGAGGACAGTCCCCTGTGGTGCCCCTGTGTTGCTGATCACCTTGTCAGACACACACTGTGGGAGACGTACATATTGTGGTCTTCCTGTCAGGTAATCAACAATCCAGGACACCAGAGAAGCATCCACCTGCATCGCTGCTAACTTATCACCCAGGAGGGTCGGCCTGATGGTGTTGAAAGCACTGGAAAAGTCAAAAAACATGACCCTCACAGTGCTCGCCGGCTGGTCCAGATGGGTGTAGACACGATTGAGCAGGTAGATGATGGCGTCCTCATGTAGAGTTTTTACCAAAAAGTTCTATTTTGGTTTCATCTGACCATGTGACATTTTCCCCATCCTTTTCTCGATCATCCAAATGCTCTACGGCAAACTTCACACAGGCCTGGACATGTACTGGCTTAAGCTGGGGGACACAACTGGCACTGCAGGATTTGAGTCCCTGGCGGCGTAGCATGTTATTGACAGAAGCTTTTGTTACTTTGGCCTCAGCTCTCAGCGCGTCATTCACAAAGTGTCCCCGTGTGGTTCTGAGATTTTTACTCACTGTTCTTGTGATTATTTTGACCCCATGGGGTGAGATCTTGCATGAAGGAAATAATGGAAATAATTTGGTTGCTATAATAACATGTTACCATATGTTGCGAATGCACTCCAGGCCAGCTAGCTGTTAACCAGACTGTTGACAGCTAGCCAAGTGACCTTTTCAGCTTCAGCTGACTGCAGGTTTCCCCAACTTTATAAACAGATCATGAAACTGATGTCATTGTTAGTCAGTGGTGCCAGTTTCAGTCATTATGCAAATGTACTGTTTTTACGGTTGGGAAAATCTGCAGTCAGCTGAGACTGAAGAGGTCAAGTGGATGAGTGATGAAACATTTCTCTCATGGCTACGTCCAGATGAACAGAAATAACTTTTTGGGATTTTGTTACCTGGATGATTGAGCATGCATCAAGACATGTGACTTGTATAGTTAAGTTATAATTCTTTTCATAGCTATCGTATCTTCATCTCCTGAAATACAAAAACTTAATCAAAATTAAGTTTTGAAAATGTAAAATAGATGGATAAAACTTACAGAATGTTTGAGCCCTCAGACAGACTGCAAATCAACTTTGTGTCAATGATTCCCACAAAGATGACAGTTTACTGTGTTAACATCCCATCTGAGTGGGGTTTGAAAGTTTTTGTCCTTCTGTGGGAGATGTGACCAAAGAATCTGTCATGTTACTAATGATAGCTGTCTGACCTGTACGTTCTTAAAACTATGATGGCAACTTTTCAAACAAATTTTTTACACTAAGGTGTGGACCCTCCTCTTTTGGAGTGCCCATTTTAAAGCACACTTTTGGAGGAGAGATGTAAAATGAATAATAGAAAATAGTTTGTTTTTGTGGACAATGTATCAATCACGTGAGAATAAGTGTGATAGCTGCCTATGAGTGGCTTTTTATTTGAAAAGTCAGTAATGAGTGTGCAGTTTATACAGATGTGTTTTCAGGAGCTGAGCTCCACAACCTATTTCTGCCTCTCAGTAATATTGGTATTTGAATGTAACAGTGCAAAGAAGAGTATTTGCTCAACACAGGCAATAATTGCCACGTATGTATTAAAGTTATTTTTGTAGCGAGCAAAGTGGTTTGTAGAGTCACAGCAAACAATTCCACACGTTCACATCTCAGTCACCCACAAAAAGAAAGGTAGAACAGCATTCTTCAGGACAATTTGTGAAATGGAAAGACTTTCATCCAAAAGTAGCATTATTTTAAAACAGTACATTTTGTTTCTACAGTGCAACGTACAGTAAATAACTGAAGAGAAATACATTCTGTTAGTGGTAAGCAGGGTTTTAAATATGACATTCCATGGAAATCATGCTGGTTTTTGAATCTTAAGTATATAAAAATATAGTTTAGGTGAAGTTGCCGAAATGTACTAAGCTTCAGTGACTGAGAAAGATGTCCAATCAGGAAGAACCTGCAGAAACTCTTAAAGGCGCAAGAAACAAACAGAACAAAATCCAGCAACCATCATGAGCGTTGCAAGACATTCGTAAGCCATTATTTGTCATAGCTTGGTCGTATTCCCATGATGAAACTTTGATGTTCTGTTGTCAGGGTTTGAGTGTAGAGTAAATTACAGCGTCTCCATTGGCTTTTACTGTAGGTTGTCTGGGCCTGATACTACTGTGAGCCAAACCCACAGATGTATAGACGACTGTATCACCAGTCTGTGAACAAAGGAAATTCCAATAAAATAATCTATTGCTCTTTGATGACTGGGATAGGCCATCATGGGGCTGATGGATGGATTAAGACAAACTCTCACCTGATCGCCTTCATCGGCCGCTTCTGTGAAAAACAAAAGCATTAAAAGATACCAATAGTTAGTAGTTACTGCAGAATAACAGAATGTGGATATCGTCCTGCATAAAGTTTTACACACCTGCAGATTTTTTCATTCTTGTCTTGCAAAATGTCACTACAAGGAGGAGCGTCACAGTTCCAAGAACCATGTTTGACAGCATCAGTGCAATAACGGTCAGACTCAGTGATATGCTTTCAGTGTCTGCTGTAAACATGATACATGATTTAACATTTAAAATTTGATTTAGAGAAAACTAATTGTGACAAATTGGATTTTTGTAAGTTTAGCTACTTACTCTGACCACAGGCATTTCTTTTTCTACACAAATGAGCCAAATTCAAACAGCAGAGAAACAGATAAAAATGAATAAATAAATAAATTAAACACCATATTTAGAATTCCCTTTATAACGTTCTCTGTGATAACCTGGTGGCAAGTGAAAACCTTATCTCATCTCTGATCTCTTCAAAGCTACTACATTTCTTTGACGAACACTTATCTCGGAGAGGAGGATCTGCCACTTGACTGAGCGGTTTGTGGGGTTTGGGGTTATTTTTAAAGGGTTTAATTTGATCTGACATTCTGATAAAAAGGACAAATCTGGCAAAGTTTCACAGACTTGTTGTCTTTGGATCTAATCTACTGGAAACTACACTTTAAAGAAACACATTTAAAAACCGTTGAACCTTAAAGTGGAAGCCTTAAAAAGTTGAAAAAAGCACTGCAAGTGTCTTACCATTATTGATTGTTGTCCCATTTCCAAGCAGTATTTGTCCACATGCATTGACAGCACAGTAGTAGACCCCAGCGTCATCCCGGCTCCTGACGACAAAGTTGTACACACAGGTAGTTCGTCCTCTGTCAGTTCTCTGGGAGATGTTGTTCTTATTGTCAGAGCAATAAATCATCTCTGGAGCAGAACCATCCGAGTTTTTCAGCCACATGAAACTAGTGAGTTCTGCTGTGCATTGAGCAGAGTGAACAGAACAGCTGAGAGTCACAGAGTCTCCGGACCTCACTGACTTTGATTCTGGCTGCTGGACGACAGAGTCGCTGATTGTCTTTGCACCTTGGAAAACAAACCATTTGGACTGTGATTGTTAGCATTGTGTTCATATTCAGTTGAAATTATGTGAAATGCAAACATGTCCAAACATACCTGTCAACATCAGAAATGTTCCTGACCCAAACTGAACCTCACTTATGTGTAAGACTCCACAGAAGTATGTTCCAACATCTTCCCATGATGTTTTATTTATGGTCAGATGATTGTTAGTCATGTCAAATTTAACTGAAGAACGGTTAACAAATTCTTCACTGAACTCTCTCACATTATACTGAGAATTAGTTTTTACCACCAGCTGTAGTTTCCTCCCTGTAGTCACCTTGTACCACACGGTTTTCTTTGATGCGCTCTTTATGAAGCATTTAATAGTAGCTGAGTCGCCAATCTTCACTGTTTTCAAAGATTCAGGCTGAGAGACGTCACTTAACTGTGCTGCACCTGAAATAATTCAGACAGACTCAGTTTCACACAAATGAAGATCAAAAATTTACACAAGTAAATTTCTTTTACTTACATAAAGAGCAGATCAGGAAAACGTTCACAAAGAACATCTTCATCTTGTCTCCTTCAGTACAGAAGTCCACACCTAATGAAGCAGCAGTATACTTCTCAGATTTAAAAACGCCAGCTTGTCCTACATTTTGCCACATCTGACAGGTCTGATTGGTTCATCACCATCACACTGCAGAACATGATTGGCTCTGTCGAGTAACGTGGCGTAATGAGAGAGATTTAGGTCCCCTTGGCCACCCCCCTGCCATCAAAGCTGAGGGGTTAAAAGGACTTGACATTCAGCCTTGTGTGTTAAAAAACATCAGAGTGCTAAAACAGAACTTTTTCCTACAGTTTTTCGATCATCTTCATTCGTAATCAAAGACAAATCACAAATGTAAGTGATCAATATGCAGAGAAATGCAGTTTGAGTTTTGGAAATGTCTGTTCTAATGTTTAGAGTTTTGTGTGTAGACATGAGCCATAATCAACCTTTTGTATTCATCTGTTGGACTGAGAAGATAAGAACTGTGTCAACAACCCATCATTATACTTTTGAATGAGTGTCAAACACAGGTTGATGGTTCATGTGGTTTTTCCGGGATTGTATTGAGTAAATTGTGATTGAAAAACACAGTTTTAAAGAGAAAAAGTATTTGGATTAAAAGTGAATTTACTAATGAAATCTAAAATGAATGAAACTTGAAGTGAAGAATGATACGGTGTGGCGGAAGATCAGTTGACCTGATTGATTGACCATATATTAGAGAGAGAGAGATGTGTGGCGAATCAGCACTTGACAAAGTCTAAACTGGGATACATGGAGGTGTTGTGGGTCAGTTCTCAGCGATCCTGTGAGATTAACAATTTAGACGATTGGATCGAGAAGAGATGCTCAGAGGGTGCAGACTACATTCTGGACTTGCTCTGATGCCAATTAGCCAGTCATCCATAACACAAAGCAAATCCAGGCATATCTTGAGTATTTTTGAGTATTTTTACTGAGCACATTACATAGTCCAGCTGTGGTTTGTGTATACTGAGGTGTAATAAAGCATTTGATTTTTTTCCCCATGTTTTTTACACTTAATGTTTCAGTTTTTACTTAACTGTGCTGCACCTGAAATGCGATCCACATTCGTATATACGCAGCTAATCAAGTGGTTGACAGGCTATGACAGCGTCCTTATGTGCCGACACCGGTGTTTTAGCTAGCAAAGCGGAGTAGCTGATGTGGAGGGAAGACACGTTAATGACAATGTGTACAACCATTGGAGATGTGAGCAGGACAGACGGAAATTGACGGAAAAATTGTGGACTTTATACCAGTTTTTAAATTGTGTTGATAGACCACGTAAAACCAGAGTTATGATAAAAATATGCAATGTTTTGTTTTCTTCCTGAATACTATCGTTGTTTATATTTACTGCAGGAAGAAACTGTAAAATTGCGTTTTACAAGGAAAATGCTTGAAAGCGCTCTCCACCCGTGAGCAAAAACAAAACCAAAAAAACCCGACCCTTTCCTATTAGTGGAAAAATGTACCAATGATATGGCAACATGGCATTTAGTTGTTTAGGAAGGGGGAAGTTTTAGGAGTGACGGCGGTGTTTTGAGATGTGAAAGATTTGCGACGTTTAGCGCAAATCTTGTGTAGTTAGTGTGTAGTGTGGTCAATAGTTTTGTTGTGTGTGTCAGAACAATGAGGCGACTGCTGAATGTTACAGGTGTTACAGGAGTGATGCATCTCCTGTTGTCAGGCCTGCAGGTATCAGGCTGTTGTTCTCCTTTATCTCATAGTGGACAGAAATTATTTTTGGAGTGGCACAAATAATTTGTGTGGCAGCAAATTTGATGCAGAACACCTGATTGTTCTGTAAATAGTTTGAAATGTTTATTTAAAAAAATGCCTTGGCTGCATTTTCAGGTAAACAGCTGCAAAACACTTTGTTTGCATAACTCAGTTACTTTTTTGAAGAAGTAACTATAGAATTAATTGACCAACATTGGTCATTATATCCTGTATTTTGCCGACAGAGAGTTACAGGAATCTCTCCCAGACCACAGACTCATAATACAAGTCATATATATATATATATATATATATATATATATATATATATATATACATTACACAAAATTCACGGTTCGGTTCAATACTTTGGTGTCACGGTTCGATATTTTTTCGATACAAAAAAGAATGTTCATGCCTTTTTAATTTGTCATTTATTAAAATTATAAATATATATTTTAACTCAAAGGTACAGTTTTTAAATTTAATGTTGCTGACACAACAAAGTAATAAAAAATAAATAAATCTATCTGATCGAGAAATCACTCATGTTTGGAAAAGAGAGTTTATTACAGAGAAATGGCTCTTTCCAAAATAAAAGCTATACTATACGCTTCTTCTGGGCTATATTCTCAGCAGCATATTAAACATATCAGGTCCCCATAAGGAGAATCATGTGCTAACGGCTGTCTAAATGACTCGGGTAAAGTTTGTAGCATGCGTGCTTGTTGTTTTTGTCTGCTTCCACCTGTCTTTGCACTAGGATGATGTCGGAGTAAATGTGCAGTCATATTCGTTTTGTTCCCTCTAGTGCTGTCAGCATTAATCTCGTTGAAATGACGTTAACGCCACAACACGGCAAATCTCTGTTAACGAGTTACCGCAGATCGCCCCATGCGTGGGGCTGGACGGCGTCAACACGTTGAGCTAACTGCGCTAACGCAGTAGTTCCCACCAATGTAATTGAGCATTGCGTGACACATCCAACATACTGTTTTACTTTTGTCTTTGACCCGCTTACCTTCAGGGTCATACGTCACATGAAAACCAAAATAGTTCCAAACGCCAGATCTGAATGAGGGTCGGGGAGGTTCAATTTGCTATGTTGCAAGGAGAGCTTAACTTCTGTCTCGCTAGCTTGCCCTACGCTCAGTGAATCTGCGTTCGACTACTCCGCCTAGGCTGCACTGTCGAGCGCAGATCCACTGAGCACTCAACACAGACAGCATCATCAGAAGAAAAGTTGATAAAATAAATTTAAAAATTTTTATTGTTCGATATATATGCGTACCGAACCGAAAGCACTGTATCGAACGGTTCAATATCGATACGAGTATCGTTGCACCCCTAATATACAGTGGGGCAAAAAAGTATTTAGTCAGCCACCGATTGTGCAAGTTCCCCCACTTAAAATGATGACAGAGGTCAGTAATTTGCACCAGAGGTACACTTCAACTGTGAGAGACAGAATGTGAAAAAAAAATCCATGAATTCACATTGTAGGATTTGTAAAAAATTTATTCGTAAATCAGGGTGGAAAATAAGTATTTGGTCAATAACAAAAATACAACTCAATACTGTGTAACATAACCTTTCTTGGCAATAACAGAGGTCAAACGTTTACTATAGGTCTTTACCAGGTTTGCACACACAGTAGCTGGTATTTTGGCCCATTCCTCCATGCAGATCTTCTCGAGAGCAGTGATGTTTTGGGGCTGTCGCCGAGCAACACGGACTTTCAACTCCCGCCACAGATTTTCTATGGGGTTGAGGTCTGGAGACTGGCTAGGCCACTCCAGGACTTTCAAATGCTTCTTACGGAGCCACTCCTTTGTTGCCCGGGCGGTGTGTTTTGGATCATTGTCATGTTGGAAGACCCAGCCTCGTTTCATCTTCAAAGTTCTCACTGATGGAAGGAGGTTTTGGCTCAAAATCTCACGATACATGGCCCCATTCATTCTGTCCTTAACACGGATCAGTTGTCCTGTCCCCTTGGCAGAAAATAGCCCCATAGCATGATGTTTCCACCCCCATGCTTCACAGTAGGTATGGTGTTCTTGGGATGCAACTCGGTATTCTTCATCCTCCAAACATGGCCAAGACCAAAGAGCTTTCGAAGGACATCAGGAAAAGTATTGTAGACCTGCACCAGACTGGGAAGAGTGAATCTACAATAGGCAAGCAGCTTGGTGTGAAATGGAAGACATACAAGACCACTGATAATCTCCCATGATCTGGGGCTCCACGCAAGATCTCATCCCGTGGGGTCAAAATGATCATGAGAACGGTGAGCAAAGATCCCAGAACCACACAGGGGGACCTGGTGAATGACCTGCAGAGAGCTGGGACCAAAGTAACAAAGGTCACCATCAGTAACACACTACAATGGCAGGGAATCAAATCCCGCAGTGCCAGACGTGTTCCGCTGCTGAAGCCAGTGCATGTCCAGGCCCGTCTGAAGTTTGCCAGAGAGCACATGGATGATACAGCAGAGGATTGGGAGAATGTCATGTGGTCAGATGAAACCAAAGTAGAACTTTTTGGTATAAACTCAACTCGTCATGTTTGGAGGATGAAGAATACTGAGTACTGAGAATACTCCACAGAACCAGCAAAGGTGTACTCTCAGTGGCAAGGGAACAATAATAATAGGAGAACAGCACCACCAAGGCTGGAGACGGAGCAATACTGGAAGAGCATATGGGAGGAGGACGCAACCCATAACGGCAGTGCTCAGTGGCTAGTGGATCTGAGGGCAGACCACAGCGACCTCGCTGAACAGGGTCCAGTAACCATCACAGTGGCAGATATCCAAGAAAGGGTCTCTAGTATGAAGAGTTGGACAGCACCAGGGCCCGACATGGTTCACGCCTACTGGCTAAAGAAGCTGACTGCACTCCACGAGCGTCTGGCAGCACAAATGAACCAGCTGCTAGTTAACGAGAGACACCCGGAATGGCTAACTGAAGGTCGGACGGTCCTGATCCCCAAGGACCCCAAGAAGGGACTGGTCCCCTCCAACTACTGACCAATAACCTGCCTCAGTACTACATGGAAGCTCCTGTCAGGCATCATATCGGCTAAGATGAACAGGCACATGGGTCAATACATGAGCGGGACACAGAAAGGAATTGGCAAAAATACCACAGGCGCAAAACACCATCTACTGGTAGACAGAACAGTCAGCCGAGACTGCAAGACCAGACTGACCAACCTGTGCACTGCCTGGATTGATTACAAGAAGGCCTATGACTCAATGTCCCACAGCTGGATACTGGAATGCCTAGAATTGTACAAGATCAATGGGACCCTAAGAGCCTTCATCAGGAACTCAATGGGGATGTGGCGTACAACACTAGAGGCCAACTCCAAGCCCATAGCACAAGTCACCATCAAGTGCGGGATCTACCCAGGAGATGCTCTGTCCCCACTGCTGTTCTGCATAGGCCTGAACCCCCTCAGTGAGATCATTAACAAGACTGGCTACGGATACCGACTACGGAACGGAGCAGTTGTCAGCCACCTCCTGTACATGGATGACATCAAGCTGTATGCCAAGAGTGAATGAGACATCGATTCACTGATCCACACTACCAGGCTATACAGTTCGGACTGGAGAAGTGTAGTCGGATGGTAACAAAGAGAGGGAAGGTAGTCAGAACTGAGGGGATTGAACTACCAGAAGGCAACATTGCAGACATAGAGGACAGTTACAAGTACCTGGGGATCCCGCAGGCAAATGGGAACCATGAAGAGGCCGCTAGAAAGGCTGCAACCACCAAGTACCTGCAGAGGGTCAGGCAAGTCCTGAGGAGTCAGCTGAATGGTGCCTCTGTGCTGTCTTTCAGTCAAGCTTTGTCCAGCCACTGGTAGGATTTCTGGATATCAGCCACCTCCTCTATCTGCCGGTGGTACATACCGTGCAGGGGCCTGTCCTTCCATGATGGTTCCTCGTCTCCCTCCTCTTTCTTGGGTTTCTGCTGCCTGAGGTATTTACTGAGCACTCGGTCAGTTGGGGCCATCTTCCCAATGTATTCTTGGATGTTCGTTGTCTCATCCTGGACTGTGGTGCTGACACTCACCAGTCCCCGGCCCCCTTCCTTCCGCTTAGCGTACAGCCTCAGGGTGCTGGACTTGGGGTGAAACCCTCCATGCATGGTAAGGAGCTTTCTTGTCTTTATGTCAGTGGCTTCTATTTCCTCCTTTGGCCAGCCTATTACCCCAGCAGGGTACCTGATCACGGGCAGGGCGTACGTGTTGATGGACCGGATCTTGTTCTTACCAATCATGGCACCACAAGACGGTCAAAATGGGAGATGCCCCCAAGGCTGGTGGAGAATGACCGAGCTAAGATCCTGTTGGACTTCCAGATACAGACGGACAAAATGGTGGTGGCTAACCAACCGGACATAGTGGTGGTAGACAAACAGAAGAAGACGGCTGTAGTGATCGATGTAGCGGTTCTGAATGACAGCAATATCAGGAAGAAGGAACACGAGAAGCTCGAGAAATACCAAGGGCTCAGAGAAGAGCTCGAGAGGATGTGGAGGCTGAAGGTAACGGTGGGCCCTGTGGTAATCGGAGCACTAGGTGCGGTGACTCCCAAGCTAGGCGAGTGGCTCCAGCAGATCCCGGGAATAACATTGGAGATCTCTGTCCAGAAGAGCGCAGTCCTGGGAACAGCTAAGATACTGCGCAGGACCCTCAAGCTCCCAGGCCTCTGGTAGAGGACCCGAGCTTGAAGGATAAACCGCCCGCAGGGGCGTGCTGGGTGTTTTATATATGAAGAAAGACAGTTGGGTTTTCAAAATTGGAGTTTCATGTAAGTGGGCTAAAGCAGTTAATTAAAAGTAGTCTAACATAAATGTGAATGCTGTAATTTGATTATTTTAATAAACCATGTAACTTGGATGGATTCGATGCTGCCGTGACCACAGTGTACACGTCTAATGTTGCTCACAGTGGTCCAAGAGACCTCTCAGGGAGTTTGTGTGTTTGCTCAGACACATGAAAAATTAGAGGGAACATTTCTGAACATTGCCCCCCACCCCCCAATTTCCTGATTTCTAATGTTTTTATTTTGTCAAATTTAAATTTACGAGATCATGAGACAAATTTAAATGTTTGACTTATGTTTAACATAACATAAGTAAAGATTACATGCAATTTCTAAATGATCGTGTTTATTATCAGGGCAAAAAACCCTACATGATCCTGTGTGAAAAGGTGATTACCCCTAAACCTAATAACTGGTTGGGGAACCCTTAACAGCAACAACTGTATTTATGTGATAACTGGCTGTCATGGTCCTGAGGCTGACTCAGTGTTTGTTTTTTGATTATTAGTATTGTTTGTGTCTGTGAATATCTGTTTGTATTTTAGTGATTTTTTTCTTTTTTTCTTTGCCTGTCCTGTGTTACATGTTTCTCATCTAGTCTCCTCCGTGCCTCCTGGTAAAGTCTGTGTCTCCATGCCTATTTTGTGTTTCCTGTTTTACTTTGGTAGTCTTGCGTCCTGGAGAGGCCAAACAGCCACTTCACAAGTGCATGGAACAACATAGAAGAGCCACCTCCACGGGACAAGACTCAGCAGTCCATCTGCATCTAAAGGACACAGGACACTCTTTCGAGGACGCCAATGTTCACATTTTGGACAGAGAAGACAGATGGTTTGAAAGAAGCCATTTATGTCCACTGTGAGCGACCATCTTTGAACAGAGGTGGTGGCTTACGACACCAACTGTCTGCCATCTATAATCCAGTTTTGAGTTCCCTCCCCAGGCACCTTATCACCCACTCACATCCTGGGCCATCTGACATCGAGAAATCACATGATAGGGTGGGGCCAGGTTTCACAATGAGCTCACCCGAAACCCTGGCTGATTGTGACCCACACCTGTTTTCACACCTTGGCTCATGTGATTAGGTCGAGGATCATCAGGGGGTCCTTTGTCCCTCTTTGGGGGGAAACTCCCACTGGGTTTAAATCTGGGACTCTCCACCATTTGACCTTAGAACTGAAGAAGCTTCTCGGATGAGAGGTGAAACGTCTTCAAGTAACTTGAAGAAGTCCAGACGCTTTTCTTTCCAAGCTCCTTAGACTACGATGACCTGGATGACTGAGAACCTTCACAGACATCTTGTGTCCTGTGTTCAGTGGTGTGTTTTGCTTCCCCCTCGTCTCATTAAGTCAGATTGGTCCCAGCTGTGTTTCCCATTCCCTTTTTACTTCCTTGTGTATTTTAGCCCTGTGTTTTCCTCTGCCCTTTGTCATGTCGTACCCTCACAGTGCTGTGTTTTTCCCTTTGTGTTCCTGGCCAATTCTACTCTGAGTTTCTTGTTTTTGGTCATGTGTCAAGTTTAGTTTCATTTTTGATGTTACAGTTTTTTCCCAGCAAATAAAGCTAGAATAGAGCTGTTGAGTTCACCTGTTTGTGTTCGAGTCCTGCACTCCGGTCCTATATTCTATATTGTCTAATGTTGAAATTTTTTTTGATGATCTGAAACATTTAAGTGTGAAGAACATAAAACATTAAAAACTTCTTATTTAATTAACCCACTCCGTGCTAATGATGATTGTGTTCATATCTTTGAGGGAGAGAGAGGTTGGTGGTGATAGGGACTTCCAGCACTGAAGATGTGTTCCACTTTAATGCTCTGTGTTCATTGATATAATGGGAAAAGAAGGACTTCTTGATAGATCCCACAACTTCTCAAAGTTTTAATCCACAGGGAAGGCCTTGGAAGTCTAGAGAAACCGCAATCCACCTGGAAATGATCCAAGCCACTGAATTGCTAACCTCACAGGCTGTTGGAGACCGACCCAGAACACCTCCAGGCATCCCAATTTATGCTGTCTATTCATGTGTAAAGCAGAAGAGTGGACAGGCTTTTGGTCTCAGTGTAGAAACACAGGACCTTATGAGGATCTCTTTGAACCCCCAAAACCAAATTAAAATTATTTCAAATTTTCTGATGTTTGTGTGTTTAGCTCAGAACGTGAGTGCAGTGTGTATACAGTGGTTTGAAAAAGTGCCCGCCCCCTTCCCTTACACAGCACTGTAAAAGACTGATTGCCAGCGAACGCTCGACTGCAGTTGTTGTTGTTGTTAAGGGTGGCCCAACCAGCTATTAGGTTCATTAGGTTATTAGGGGCAAAGGCGTTTTCACACAGGACCATGTAGGTTTTCTGTTCTTATAAATAAACACCTTCATTTGGAAAAGGCAGTTTTTGAAGTTTGTGTTATCTAAAGTTTTTGATGATCTGAAACATTTAAGTGTGACAAACATAAAAAAAACCATAAAAAATAAAAGAAACCACAGATGGAGTATGTAATTAGCTAAAAGTACTCAAGATATGCCTGGATTTGCTTTGTGTCATGAATGACTGGATTACTGACATAACAGCAAGTCCAGATTGTGGGCAGTCTCCTGCCTCTGAGCATCTCTGCTGAACTTCTGAGATCCAATCTTCTGAACTGTTAACCTCTTAACATCGACAGTTCTGTTACATTTGAACATTCAGTCATATACACTGAACAAAAATATAAACGCAACACTTTTGTTTTTGCTCCCATTCCCCATGGGATGGACGTAGAGACCTAAAATTCATTCCAGATACACAATATAACCATCCCTCCCAAACAGTGGTCACAAATCAGTCCAAATGTGTGGTAGTGGGCACATCTGCTATATTGAGATAATCCATCCCACCTCACAGGTGTGCCACATCAGGATGCTGATCTGACATCATGAGTAGTGCACAGGTGTACCTCAGACTGCCCACAACAAAAGGCCACCCTGGAATGTGCAGTTTTTTGCGCTATTGGGGGTCTGGGGACCCAGAACCGGTCAAGTATCTGGTGTGACCACCATTTGCCTCATGTAGTGCAACACATCGTCGCATGGAGTCTATCAGATTGTCAATTGTGGCCTGTGGAATGTTGGTCCACTCCACTTCAATGGCTGTGCGACGTTGTTGGATATTCGTGGGAACTGGTACATGCTGTCGTATACGCCGGTCAAGCACATCCCGAACATGCTCAATGGGTGACATGTCCGGTGAGTATGCTGGCCATGCAAGAACTGGGACATTCTCAGCTGCCATCTGCCCTGAACAATGTGAACCATGATTCATCCGTGAAGCGCACACCTCTCCAACGTGCCAGACGCCATCGAATGTGAGCATTTGCCCACACAAGTCTGTTACGGCGATGAGCTGGAGTCAGGTCAAGACCCCGATGAGGACGACGGGCATGCAGTTGAGCGTCCCTGAGACGGTTTCTGACAGTTTGTGCAGAAATTGTTTGGTTGTGCAAACCAATTGTTCCAGCAGCTGTCTGGGTGGCTGGTCTCAGACGATCTTGGAGGTGAACCTGCTGGATGTGGAGGTCCTGGGCTGGTGTGGTTACACGAGGTCTGCGGTTGTGAGGCCGGTTGGATGTGCTGCCATATTCTCTGAAACGCCTGTGGAGATGGCTTATGGTTGAGAAATGAACATTCATTGCACGGGCGACAGATCTGGTTGACATTCCTGCTGTCAGCATGCCAATTGCACGCTCCCTCATTGCTTGTGGCATCTGTGGCATTTTGCTGTGAGACAAAACTGCACATTCCAGGGTGGCCTTTTGTTGTGGGCAGTCTGAGGTACACCTGTGCACTACTCATGATGTCAGATCAGCATCCTGATGTGGCACACCTGTGAGGTGGGATGGATTATCTCAATATAGCAGATGTGCCCACTACCACACATTTGGACTGATTTGTGACCACTGTTTGGGAGGGATGGTTATATTGTGTATCTGGAATGAATTTTAGGTCTCTACGTCCATCCCATGGGGAATGGGAGCAGTAACAAAGGTGTTGCGTTTATATTTTTGTTCAGTGTATGAATAAGCTTAGCTTTATATTTCATTCATTTTAGATTTCATTAGAGAATTCACCTTAGCATATTCCTTTATTCCAAATACTTTTTTCTTTTTAAAATTGTGTTTGCCAATCAAAGTTTACTCAATACAATCTCCTTTTTAACGAAATCATGAACTTGAAATGTCAGATATTCAGAGATCAGAATATACTGTGTGCACTCTCATGTAGTCTCTCTCTCTCCTTTCTTCATATTCATATTCAGCACATGAATACAAAAGATTAATTATGGCTCATGTCTACACACAAAACTCTAAACATTAGACATATGCACTACTTAAACTGCATTTCTCTGCATGATCACTTACGTTTTTGATTTATTGTTGATTAAAAAGAAAGATGATTGCCATACTAGTAGATCAGGAAAGGCTCTGTTTTAGCACTCTGAACTTAAAAAAAAACGTTTTTAACACATAAGGCTGAATGTCAAGTCCTTTTACCCCCTCAGCTTTGATGGCAGGGGACCTCAATCTCTCTCTACGCCACGTTACTCGAGAGAGCCAATCATGTTCTGCAGTGTGATGGTGATGAACCAATCAGACCTGTCAGATGTGGCAAAATGTAGGACAAGCTGGCGTTTTTAAATCTGAGAAGTATACTGCTGCTTCATTAGGTGTGGACTTCTCTACTGAAGAAGGAGACAAGATGAAGATGTTCTTTGTGAACGTTTTCCTGATCTGCTCTTTATGTAAGTAAAAGAAATTGACTTGTGTAAACTTTTGATCTTCATTTGTGTGAAACTGAGTCTGTCTGAATTATTTCAGGTGCAGCACAGTTAAGTGACGTCTCTCAGCCTGAATCTTTGAAAACAGTGAAGATTGGCGACTCAGCTACTATTAAATGCTTCATAAAGAGCGCATCAAAGAAAACCGTGTGGTACAAGGTGACTACAGGGAGGAAACTACAGCTGGTGGTAAAAACTAATTCTCAGTATAATGTGAGAGAGTTCAGTGAAGAATTTGTTAACCGTTCTTCAGTTAAATTTGACATGACTAACAATCATCTGACCATAAATAAAACATCATGGGAAAATGTTGGAACATACTTCTGTGGAGTCTTACACATAAGTGAGGTTCAGTTTGGGTCAGGAACATTTCTGATGTTGACAGGTATGTTTGGACATGTTTGCATTTCAAATAATTTCAATTGAATGTGAACACAGTGCTAACAATCTCACTCCAAATGGTTTGTTTTCCAAGGTGCAAAGACAATCAGCGACTCTGTCGTCCAGCAGCCAGAATCAAAGTCAGTGAGGTCCGGAGACTCTGTGACTCTCAGCTGTTCTGTTCACTCTGCTCAATGCACAGCAGAACTCACTAGTTTCATGTGGCTGAAAAACTCGGATGGTTCTGCTCCAGAGATGATTTATTGCTCTGACAATAAGAACAACATCTCCCAGAGAACTGACAGAGGACGAACTACCTGCGTGTACAACTTTGTCGTCAGGAGCCGGGATGATGCTGGGGTCTACTACTGTGCTGTCAATGCATGTGGACAAATACTGCTTGGAAATGGGACAACAATCAATAATGGTAAGACACTAGCAGTGCATTTTTAAACTTTTTAAGGCAGGGATAGCTCAGTAGATAGAGTGGTGGCCCCATGATCGGAAGGTCGGGGGTTCGACTCCACTGAACAGCTACCCTGAGGTACCCCTGAGCAAGGTACCGTCCCTACACACTGCTCCCCGGGCGCTGCATTGGTGGCTGCCCACTGCTTCACTGGGTGAATGGGTTAAATGCAGAGGAACTATTTCCCTATGGGGACTAACACGCACACTTTACTTTACACTTTAAGGTTCAACGGTTTTTAAATGTGTTTCTTTAAAGTGTAGTTTCCAGTAGATTAGATCCAAAGACAACAAGTCTGTGAAACTTTGCCAGATTTGTCCTTTTTATCAGAATGTCAGATCTAATTAAACCCTCTAAAAATACCAATATCCCCAAATACAAATTCTGCTTAGAAATGGGACCAAGATTGGTTTTAAGTGTAAGTAACTTTGCAGTAGAAAATCATGCGTTTAAAATTTCCAAAATGCACGTATGATGATTAACTTTTTAAGATCTGTTTTGCTTTTTATTTTATACATTAGAAGTTGCTTTGAACTGAACATCTTATGCCTCCTTCTGTCTGCATTTGTAGACGGCATCAATTATCATGAGACACCAATACCATGCATCATCATCATCATCATCATCATGGGTGTTTATCTGGTTTTCGCTGTGTTCATGATCAGTAAGAGAAAACGCTACCACTGTACAGTAACCGATGCTGTTGATCTCTATACTGTGTGTTCCACTGAGCATAACACCAATCACTTTGCCTGCTTTTCAGAGTTTAGCTCAGGACTTTCACCTCTGTCCAAGGTATGTGCTGTTTAGTTGAATATTTATATAATCATTACACCATCCTAAGTGGCTCATAATTTTGATTTCATTCACATTATTGTACTTTTTCTCAGGTTCGATGTGAAGAAAACCTCGAAATCAAGAGATCAAATGAACAGAGAGATGGTATCTGGAGTGAATGTGTGTACTCCAGGGTGAAGCTACACTGAACTGAAGCCGTTCCGACTTTGATGCCACATGTCTAGACATGAACTTATTACTGTAGCTTTGAAATGTTTAGGCTGTTCTCTAGCTCTTTCTAACATTATCCTGCTCGATCGGTTTAAAGCCTGCTCTTTTTTTCTTTGTTTTGTTCTAAATAAAATTTTTGTTATCTATTCTGTAAGACAGAGGAATGTGAGATGAAAGCTGACATGTTGATGTAATCTCTTGCTCACTTTCTTTCTCTTTCTGTCATTTTTATATGACAGACCAGTTTTTTTTTATCAATAATAAGCACAAACCTTGACTTTTAAAGTAAAGCATTTTCATCTTTTCATGCATCGTATCTCAATTTTTTACTGTTAGCACGGAGGGGGTAAATTGGGTGTTTTTAAACTTTTGGTCTGCATCTGTGGCCTTGTGAAGTCTTTCTTCTCTTTGGGGTTGTCTTTTGATCAATTATTAATTAATTCATGTTTAAACTTAAATTTGAGTTCTCATATGGGAATATTTTCAGTTTTGTTAACTAAAATTTTCAAGCTTTTATGTTACAAAACATTGATCAGCAATAACTGCAGGCTGTATCTTTCTTCTTGCTCAACCTGAACTACTTCCAGTTGATATTTTCTGCAGGCAAGTACGTACAAAATGCTTTACAGAAAGGTTCAAAATTATGATTCCCTGACAATTACAGAAGCCCTGAGCAAATTTAAAGTTCATGACAGCAGGTAGTAAACAAATGAGCTTCTATTATGGCTGGTCTCCTGGTGGAAACACACGTTTTCCTATATCCTGCTTAAGGGTATACCTCTCATGGCTGTACACACTACATCACTGGATCTCATTACTGTCAAAAACCAGCCAAGGACTGGTCAGGGATACAAACACAGTCCTATCACTGCCATCTTAACCTTCTGTATCTGTTCATGACTCTGTTTAACTTAAAATATTATATTGATTATAGAAGAAGGGTGTTATCGTTGGTGAGTGTAGGGTTTTTCCAAACATGAACATTTTTGTTGTAAAACATTTTACAGAAAAGATGCTCACTTAAAACATTCATATTAATCTGAAGAGAAAAGAAGGGAGGAATCTACATTTTAATATATTGTCATGTATGATATAAGTCACAACACATTTCTCTGAATTAAAATATTTTTTTTGTTACACTAGTCAGTGTAATTTCTTAACCAATAGCCTTGCTGCCAAATACAAACCTACAGCAAACATCACATAGCAAAGTGTTCTGCAGGACAATTTGTGAAATGGAAAGTATTTCAGTCCAAACATAAAAGTATATCAAAACAGTACATTTGGTTTTCACAGTGCAAGGCAGAGTAAATAACTGAAGACTTATACATGCCATTAGTGAGAAGCTGGTTGTTAAATGTGACAGTCCATGAAAAGCATGCTGGTTTTAAAATCCGAAGGATACAAAAATATGAATTTAGCTTACAAAGAGGTGAAGTTGAGGAAATGTTCTAAACTTCTTTGATTATAGTTTGAATGCTTGTATGCACCACTGAACAGAGATATACTACCTATGAGGGTTGCAAGACATTCGTAATTTGTCATAGCTTGGTCGTATTCCCATGATGAAACTTTGATGTTCTGTTGTCAAGGTTTGAGTGTAGAGTAAATTACAGCGTCTCCATTGGCTTTTACTGTAGGTTGTCTGGGCCTGATACTATTGTGAGCCAAACACACAGATGTATAGACGACTGTATCACCAGTCTGTGAAAAAAGGAATTTCCAATAAATAAATATATAATAAATATAGTCATGTCCTGACGAACAAATTAAAATATGTGAAATAATCTATTGCTGTTTGATGACTGGGATAGGCTGCCATGAGGTGGATGGACTAAGACAAACTCTCACCTGACTGCTTTCATCGGCCGCTTCTGTGGAAAAACAAGCATTAAAAGATACCAATAGTTAGTAGTTACTGCAGAATAACAGAATGTGGATCTCATCCTGCATAAAGTTTTACACACCTGCAGATTTCTTCATTCTTGTCTTGCAAAATGTCACTACAAGGAGGAGCGTCACAGTTCCAAGAACCATGTTTGACAGCATCAGTGCAATAACGGTCGGACTCAGTGATATGCCTTCAGTGTCTGCTGTAAACATGATACATGATTTAACATTTAATAAACACACATTTACTGATTTAGACAACACTAATTGCGATTAACTGGATTTAATGTAGAATTTGGCTACTTACTTTTACCACAAACATTTTGTTTTCTGCACAAATGGGTCAACAAAGTCAGACAGCAGTGAAACAGATAAAGATAAATGAAGTATATGGTATATTTAGATTTTTGTTTTTTTTACCACTTGCTGTGACAACGTGCAAAGTGAAAACCTTATCTCATCTCTGATCTCTTCAAAGCTACCAGATTTTCTTGACAAACACTTACATGAAGAAGATGATCTGCCACTTGACTTGAATGGGTGGTTTGTGGGTTTTTTATTTTTAATGCGTTTAATTAGATCTGACTTTCTGTGGACACCGTACGTACTTCACATTGCCTCAGTTAAAAATAAATAAATTTAAAAAACTGAACTGATCGGTTTTTCACCCTCCCATTTATATATGTTAAGGTAAATACTTTAAAAATATTTTTTACAAATAATCAGGTCGCAAAATAGTTTTTGTAAATTTGGACTTTCTGTTTCAGTGAAGGTTTTCTAACTTTTTAACAGTTTGTCAACTGCACTTTGAAGAAAAATATTTCAATACCTTTGAACTTTAAAGTGAAAGTAAAAACTTTAAAAATGCACTGCTAGTGTCTTACCATTATTGATTGTTGTCCCATTTCCAAGCAGTATTTGTCCACATGTATTGACAGCACAGTAGTAGACCCCAGCGTCATCACGGCTCCTGACGACAAAGTTGTACTCGCAGGTAGTTCGTCCTCTGTCAGTTCTCTGGGAGATGTTGTTCTTATTGTCAGAGCAATAAATCATCTCTGGAGCAGAACCATCCGAGTTTTTCAGCCACATGAAACTAGTGAGTTCTGCTGTGCATTGAGCAGAGTGAACAGAACAGCTGAGAGTCACAGAGTCTCCGGACCTCACTGACTTTGATTCTGGCTGCTGGACGACAGAGTCGCTGATTGTCTTTGCACCTTGGAAAACAAACCATTTGGAGTGAGATTGTTAGCACTGTGTTCACATTCAATTGAAATTATTTGAAATGCAAACATGTCCAAACATACCTGTCAACATCAGAAATGTTCCTGACCCAAACTGAACCTCACTTATGTGTAAGACTCCACAGAAGTATGTTCCAACATCTTCCCATGATGTTTTATTTATGGTCAGATGATTGTTAGTCATGTCAAATTTAACTGAAGAACGGTTAACAAATTCATCACTGAACTCTCTCACATTATAGTAAGAATCAGCTTTTACCACCAGCTGTAGTTTCCTCCCTGTAGTCACCTTGTACCACACGGTTTTCTTTGATGCGCTCTTTACGAAGCATTTAATAGTAGCTGAGTCGCCAATCTTCACTGTTTTCAAAGATTCAGGCTGAGAGACGTCACTTAACTGTGCTGCACCTGAAATAATTCAGACAGACTCAGTTTCACACAAATGAAGATCAAAAGTTTACACAAGTCAATTTATTTTACTTACATAAAGAGCAGATCAGGAAAACGTTCACAAAGGACATCTTCATCTTGTCTCCTTCTTCAGTACAGCAGTCCACACCTAATGAAGCAGCAGTATACTTCTCAGATTTAAAAACGCCAGCTTGTCCTACATTTTGCCACATCTGACAGGTCTGATTGGTTCATCACCATCACACTGCAGAACATGATTGGCTCTGTCGAGTAAAGTGGCGTAATGAGAGAGATTGAGGTCCCCTGGCCGTCCCCTGCCATCAAAGCTGAGGGGGTAAAAGGACTTGACATTCAGCCTTCTGAATAGAATAGAATAGAATAAACCTTTATTATCCCATCAAATTTGTTGAAAAATGTGTTGTGTAAACATCAGAGAGCTACAACAGAGCTTTTTCCTCCAGTTTGTTGATCATCTTTATTCTTAGTTAAAGACAAATAAAAAATGTAAGTGATCAATATGCAGAGAAATGCAGTTTAAGTTGTGGAAATGTCTGTTCTAATGTTTAGAGTTTTGTGTGTAGACATGAGCCATAATCAATCTTTTGTATTCATGTGCTGGACTGAGAAGATAAGTGCTGTGTTGCCAATCTGTCATTATACTTGTGAACAGGGTTAAACACAAAATTATGGTTGTGCTCAATAGTAATCAGAAAATATTTGGTTAAAGATAATTATGTTTAAGTTGACAATTTTATATTGTGAAAAACTAATTATTATTTTAAGGACAGGCTGTGCTGAAAGCCTGTGTACAAAATGCCTTCAGACATGTTTGTGTGTGTGTGTGTGTGTGTGTGTGTGTGTGTGTGTGTGTGTGTGTGTGTGTGTGTGTGTGTGTGTGTGTGTGTGTGAGAGAGAGAGAGAGAGAGAGACTAAATGAGAGTGCACACAGGACATTCTGATCTCTGAATGTCTCAACTTTAAAGTGTATGATTTAGTAAAAAGGGGATTATATTGAGTAAATTGTCACTGAGAAACAGTTTTCAAGAGAAAACGTATTTGGATTAAAAAGGATTACGATAAAGTGAATGTTAAAAATGAAAAGTGAAGCTTATTCAGATATGATTGAATGTTCAAAAGTAACTGAACTGTCCATATTAAAAGACATAATAACAATAAAAAATTTTATTTAAGAAAGCATCTTTCAAAAAACTCAAGGACACTGTACACAAGCAATAACAAATAGATAAACAAATAAATAGGGAAATAGAGAGAGAATGATAAGTTGTGGCTGAGGATCAGTTGACCTGATTGGTTGACTAGATATTAGAGAGAGAGAGGTGGGGCGAGGTGGGGCGAGTCTAAACCTGGATGTATGGAGGTGTTGTGGGTCTGTTCCCAGTGGTCCTGTAAGATTAACAATTTAGACGATTGGATCGAGAAGAGATGCTCAGAGAGTGCAGACTACATTCTGGACTTCCTCTGATGCCAATTAGCCAGTCATCCATAACACAAAGCAAATCCAGGCATATTTTGAATATTTTTATGGAGCTACATATTCCAGCTGTGGTTTGTATTTACACAGAGCTGTGACAAAGCATTTGGCCACTACCAGATTTCCTGTTATTTTATATATGTCACACTTTATGTTTCAGTTTTTACTTAACCGTGCCGCACCTGAAATAATTCAGGCAGGATACACTCAGCTTCACACAAATGAAGCAGAATACAGTCACACATAGCAAACCTAGGAGCTCCGCCTTACTTTGAAATCTATTTAACATGCACCATGACAGGACGAATTATTAATTAATTCATGTTTAAACTTAACTTAGAGTTTTTATATGGGAATATTTGCACTTCTGTTAAATTAAACTTTTATGTTTCTTTTGTTTAGGAGCAACAGAAAAACAGGAGCACTAGGAGTCCAGAAACAACAAAAACAAAAAAACTAGGCACAAGAGTCAAGGCCAGCTGCGTGAAAAGTGGCAGCACCAGCGACGGTGAGGTGCAGGCCGTGCTGGACGTGCATGTGCAGGCTTGTCTGGACGAGGACGTGGTCATGGCCGTGGGCTCATGGACAGCTTGGCTAACAGCTGGTATGCAGGACCAGACGAGACGGGACCAGAAGAGGCAGGACCAGACGGTAGCATGGTGTTTGCAGGTGGTGGCACGGAAGCCGTGTATGGTGGCGCTGACGGTGGTGCTGATGGCTGGATGGGCTCGCCTGAGCTCCAAGCAGGAACAGAAAACAACTGGGTGGACTCTCCAGAGCCCCCAGTCAACACTGATGGTGGCGTAGAAGTCACGGATGGCTGAACCGACTTCTTGGAGTCCCCACCAGAGACAGAGAGCTGGAGTAGCTCTCCAGAGCCTCCAGCCGGAACAAATGGTTGGACAGACTCTTTGGAATCCACAGCAGAGACAGATGGCTGGTGAGGCTCACCAGAGCCCCCAGCAGAAACAGAAACAGGGCCAGCAGACACAGGGCAAGCAGGTGCAGAGACCCCTGGCTGAGACAAAGCTGGCTGGAGCTGTGCAGGGCATTTGCTCTCCTCAGGCAATGACAGCAAAATGAAGTCCTCAGCTGGCTGAATAAGCTCAGTAGAGCTTCCGGCAGAGGATGGAGGTGGCTGGAGTGGCTCACCAGAGCCAGCGAGAACAGGCAGTGGGCCACAAAGTGCAGAGGCCCCTGCCTGAGGCAAAGCAGAGCCAGCAGGTGTGGAGAACCCTCCCTGAGCTGGCGGCTTAGGAGGTGGATGAGCAGAAGACTGAGCTAGCAACTGAACTGATGACTCAGGTTGTAACAGAGTAGATGTCTGAACTGGTAACAGCGCTGTTGATTGACTCTTAGCTGCTCTTCTCTGGGGAAGTAAATACTGGATAAATACTTATATTTAAGTTTTTATTGTTTCACAAAAGGTTAGAAATGGAATGTCCACAGTTTAGAGTTTATTTGCAGATGTTTTTTTAAATAAGCTTGGCAGAGGCAAAGAAAAAGCAAAAATAGAAAGAATAAAGAAAAGAATAATGAAATCACGTCAATTCTACTTAATTAACTCTGAGCTAATGATGAGTTTGCAGTGAGGTGGAACACATCTTCAGTGCTGAAAGTCCCTATCTCACCACCAACCTCTCTCACTCCAAAAATAGGAACATAGTGCAGATCAATTAAATGCATCACACTTATATCAGAATATATCAGTTCTCCCTGAGCTGCATCTTCTTAATCTAAATTGCGATGCTGTTGTAGAAACCTACAGTGTATCCAGAAAGTATACAGCGCTTCACTTATTCCACATTTTGCCATTACAGCCTTATTCCAAAATTGATTAAATAAAATGTTCACCTCAAATTTCTACACACCTTACCTCATAAGGACTTGTTGGTGAGGAAGTCTTCCCCCTCACAACGACCAGACTCTGTGTCTGACCTCGGCTGATGTGAGGAAAACTCTTCACAGAGTTAACCCAGGGAAAGCTGCTGGTCCAAATAACATCCCTTGGAGAGTACTCCGAGAACGTGCAGACCAGCTGACAGATATCTTCACTGACATCTTCTACCTCTCCCTGAGCACTGCTGTCGTCCCAACGTGTCTCAAGACCACCATCATCATTCCTGTGTCAAAGAAGTCTTCAGTGTCCTGCCTCAATGACTACCTTCCAGTTGCACTCACACCCATCATGATGAAATGCTTCAAGAGTCTCCTGATGAGTCACGTTAAGACCAGGCTGCCACCCACACTGGACCCACTGCAGTTCACCTGTCGCCTCAACCGGTCAACAGATGACACCATCGCCACCACTCTACATCTTGCCCTCACCCACCTGGACAATAAAGACACATATGTACAAATGCTGTCCATTGATTTCAGTTCAGCATTCAACAAAATCATTCCTCAGCACCTGATTGGAAAACTGAGCCTGCTGGGCCTGATCACCTCCCTCTGCAACTGGAGTCTGGATCTGTAACAGCATCTCCAACACAGCCACACTGAGCACTGGAGCCTCTCAGGGCTGTGTGCTCAGCCCACTGCTGTTCACTCTGCTGACTCACCACTGTGTAGCAGTGCACAGTTTGAACCACATCATCAATTTTGCTGATGACACGACTGTGGTGGGTCTCATCAGCAAGAACGAGTCAGCATACAGAGACGAGGTGAAACTGCTAACAGACCGGTGTAGAGTCAACAACCTGTCTGTAAATGTGGACAAAACAAAGGAGATGACACTCTTCACCCTGCTGTCTTCTGGAAAGAGGCACCAGAGCATTCATGCCCTCACTGCCAGACTGCGAAACAGCTTCTTCCCCCAGGCAGTGGAGTGTCTAGAAAATTTTTGTTGGTGGGGGCAGATAGGGGCACAGATTTGGAGAAGGGTGGCAGATGTAATTGGCAGATAATGTTAAAAACAATTCTACCAACCGTTAACCATAATTCAATAACCCTGTAAACCTAATAACCGAATGCGCTTTTAACTCCTATTAGAATGAGATTTTAACCACTATGGTGCAAAGTTTTTAGATACTGCGTTGATAAAGTACAAGAGATACAATCAGTCAGTGTTTATTCAGCAAGTAAATACTTTCTATGCTGCCTTATGGTAAACTTTGGTAATATTGATGTATAAAGAACAACACTGGCTGATGATGACATACAGTCAGCTGGCATGGTGACACTGCCAGTATAACCTGCAGGGCTGGACTGGGACAAAAAAATTGGGCATTTTCACTACAGACCAGCCCACCAGGTATTAAAGCCATAAAGCCTTTGAATGAAAACAAACGCTGTTGTGACAGTGATGTACACTGTCTTTTTGGTATATGGATGATTTCTATACATTTTACGTCAGATAAAAACTTTGTTCGCAAGATTCAGATAATTATTTAATAAAAGCTAGGTATTTGAATTGAGAATAAAAAAAGAAAAGTATTTCTTGGTGCCCCTCTTTCCCTGTTAATGCCCTACCTGGCCCCCTGGCAACACTTTGCCGCCCCTGCACAGTTACCAGCTGTCAGCTACTTAGAAAAGATCCTGGTGTTATTTGTCTCTCAGAAACAGTTCATAACTTCCCTTCAAGTCATTCATGTTAACTAAAAGGTAAACCTGTTTCTCCATCACAGCTCTGATGATTCAGTAAGGACATCTCCTGGTTTCATCTTCATGTTTCCCTCTCATCACATATACAAACCGACATCATGACCAGCAGCTTTACAGCTGTGGCTCCAGCAAACATCAGCTGATACTAGAAATTAATATTAAATAAATTCTAACAACAGCTGATCAAGCTTAAACGTGCTGCTGTTGTTTACCACAACATCCGCTGGTTTCCTGTTTCTGGCGCAAAGTGGGCGATAAACAAACAAGAGAGAAAAGCCGATCAGCTGATCACTGATCAGTTTCATGATTGAAGTAGCAATAGAAGAGGCAGCTGTAAAGACAGGATAACTCCAGCTTTGTGTCTTTTTCCATTCTAGCTAAAGTCCGGGACAAACTGCGTCTCTTCTCAGCTCAATACAGAACACGTAAATTTTTCTCTGAATGAGGGACCATTCCATTTTTTAAGGAGCTGTTGGCAACTCTACTAACTAACCTTATGAATGAAATAAAGTTCACTATCAGTAACATCATAGCAACCGAACAGCTGTATAGAAACTCGTCATGCTAGCTCACGCAGTATGAGTTATTGTAACTGACTGTAAAAAGTCAGCACAACGAAAATAAACTGCACCTAAACTTGGTTTATATCTGACCCAGATAGACTGCAGGTCGTAACTTCTTACCTGAAGTTCACCTGACACTTGGACCGGCGGCTGCCTCGGCGCTCTCCTCCTGCTTCACCTTCCCTCATCCACCTGTTGCCTCTGTGGAAGCTCCGCCATAGCCACCACCAAACAACTGAGTTATTTTTACACATCGGCCAGCATCTTGCCAATCCACCACCTCTCATTGTTCATGCCGTTACAAAAAAAGTCATCAGCCCACCATGCAAACGTCTGATGGCGATCGTGGCTCAAGAGTTGGGAGTTCGCCTTGTAATCGGAAGGTTGCCGGTTCGAGCCCCGGCTTGGACAGTCTCGGTCATTGTGTCCTTGGGCAAGACACCTCACCCGTTGCCTACTGGTGGTGGTCAGAGGGCCCGGTGGCGCCAGTGTCCGGCAGCCTCGCCTCTGTCAGTGCGCCCCAGGGTGGCTGTGGCTACAATGTAGCTTGCCATCACCAGTGTGTGAATGTGTGCGTGAATGGGTGGATGACTGGATATGTAAAGCGCTTTGGGGTCCTTAGGGACTAGTAAAGCGCTATATAAATACAGGCCATTTACCAATCTTTCGCCGAAAAAATGTTTTCTGCGGTGCCATCTTTCGTGCTTAGCTCGCCTACCTTTGCTAACATGATGCTCATAGTGCAGAAGCCGGTGCTGTATTCACTTACCCTCGGATATCTGAGCTTCACTGTGAAACCATAATCGTACATTTGATATTTCATTAAATTTTATTGTTTTAGCTTCGGGGTGGCACCTGGGGTGGCCAGTCTGGTTGAGCCTGTACCCCCCCAGGCCACCCCGCTGGACACGCCACTGCCCCCAGGCTACACACACACGTATCGTTCTGTTCTGTCTGGTGTTGAACTTTTTTTTTCTTGCAATTTTTGCACCTTGCACATTATGTAGTCACGTGTTTATTGTCTGTTATATGCCATATGTAGCGCCATGGTTTTGGAGGAACGTTGTCTCGTTTCATGGTGTACTTTACCACTACACATGGTTGGAATGACAATAAAACCACTTGACTTGACTTGATCACTACCAGCAGCCATTACTGTCGACATGAGGCAAGCTGGATCCATGCATGCAATGCTGAAAATCAGTCAACTCAAAAATAAATTAACTGTTAACAGTCTTTAAATAGTTTGATTTTATTGTCTGATCAACTTTTTTTAATTAACTTTTTTAGTATTTCCGCAATGATTTATAATGTTTCACAACATTTTTTGGCACATGGCTGTGTATTGTAGAACATGAATAACATTACAACAACAGACGGTGCGTTTTTGAAATTATCATTATTGTTTTAGCTTTAGACAGTTCCTTACCTTATCTGATTATAAAATCTGCTTTTAAATATTGTTTTTAAAGGGATATTTATTCTGTTGACCAAATTCAATTTTCCCCCTTTATTTCCATGCAGTACCTGAGGCAACGTTCTTTAACTAGAAATGAAAAAGCAAAAGTCACATCCTCCAGGATTTCATTGAATAATTGAATTTTATCTAACAGTGGAGTGAGTGTGATTGCTATTGTGACAAATGGGACTATTGCTGTGAACCAACAACACGAGGCTGAGAGATCTCAAACCAAGTAACTCTCAGAAGTGTCTGAATCAACAGTTTATTATAACAGTGACACTAATGGATCATTTCTGGATCATCTCTGTGATGAAGAGCCCCTTTACATCAGCCACTGAAATGAAGAAAACTCAGCACGAAACAACAGCAAAGAGTATTACTGAGTATGGATTATAATATATAGGGTCTAACTTACAATACAAAGCACCTTGAGGCATTGTTGTGATTTGGCGCTGTATAAATGGAATAAAATTGAACTGAAAGAGAAGACTTCACAAGGTCACAGATGCAACCTAACAGTTTAATAACACACAATTTATAAACTTACTGCTTACAGTAAAACAGTGAGATATGCTGCATGAAAAGCTGAAAATGCATTTTTTTAAAGGCATGATATGTGTTAATGATAAAAAAGAACTATCATATAGAAATGATGAAAAGAGAGAGAGAGAAAGCAAGCGAAAAATGTCATCAGCGTGTCAGCTTTCCTCTCACATGCCTCTGTCTTACAGAAAAGATGCTAAAATATAAGTAAAATCAGTTAACAAGAAACTTTAGACTTAGAACAAAAAAAACTGAAAAAAAAAGAGCAGGCTTTAAACCAATTGAGCAGAATAATGTTAGGAAGAGCGAGAGAACAGCCTAAACATTTCAAAGCTACAGTAATAAGTTCATAACTAGACATGTGGCATCAAAGTCGTAACGGCTTCAGTTCAGTGTAGCTTCACCCTGGAGTACACACATTCACTCCAGATACCATCTCTCTGTTCATTTGATCTCTTGATTTCGAGGTTTTCTTCACCTCTAACCTGAGAAAAAGTACAATAATGTGAATGAAATCAAAATTATGAGCCACTTAGGATGGTGTAATGATTATATAAATATTCAACTAAACAGCACATACCTTGGACAGAGGTGAAAGTCCTGAGCTAAACTCTGAAAAGCAGGCAAAGTGATTGGTGTTATGCTCAGTGGAACACACAGTATAGAGATCAACAGCATCGGTTACTGTACAGTGGTAGCGGTTTCTCTTACTGATCATGAACACAGCAAAAACCAGATAAACACCCATGATGATGATGATGATGATGCATGACAGGGTTCTCTCACGGACACAAAAACTCTCGTGATCATTGATGTCGTCTGGCAATACAGACAGGAGACATTAGAATTTCATTTCAAACCAATTTCTAATGTATGAATTGAAAAAGCAAGAAAGAGGTTATAAAAAGATAATCATCATATGTGTATTTGGGAAATTATGAGTTTTAAACACAAGATTTTCTACTGCAAAAAAATCTTAAGTAAATTATACTCCAAAATTACTTATACCAATCTTGGTCCCATTTCCAAGCAGTATTTGTCCACATGCATTGACAGCACAGTAGTAGACCCCAGCGTCATTCCGGCTCCTGACGACAAAGTTGTACACGCAGGTAGTTCGTCCTCTGTCAGTTCTCTGGGAGATGTTGTTCTTATTGTCAGAGCAATAAATCATCTCTGGAGCAGAACCATCCGAGTTTTTCAGCCACATGAAACTAGTGAGTTCTGCTGTGCATTGAGCAGAGTGAACAGAACAGCTGAGAGTCACAGAGTCTCCGGACCTCACTGACTTTGATTCTGGCTGCTGGACGACAGAGTCGCTGATTGTCTTTGCACCTTGGAAAACAAACCATTTGGACTGTGATTGTTAGCACTGTGTTCACATTCAGTTGAAATTATGTGAAATGCAAACATGTCCAAACATACCTGTCAACATCAGAAATGTTCCTGACCCAAACTGAACCTCACTTATGTGTAAGACTCCACAGAAGTATGTTCCAACATCTTCCCATGATGTTTTATTTATGGTCAGATGATTGTTAGTCATGTCAAATTTAACTGAAGAACGGTTAACAAATTCATCACTGAACTCTCTCACATTATAGTAAGAATCAGCTTTTACCACCAGCTGTAGTTTCCTCCCTGTAGTCACCTTGTACCACACGGTTTTCTTTGATGCGCTCTTTACGAAGCATTTAATAGTAGCTGAGTCGCCAATCTTCACTGTTTTCAAAGATTCAGGCTGAGAGACGTCACTTAACTGTGCTGCACCTGAAATAATTCAGACAGACTCAGTTTCACACAAATGAAGATCAAAAGTTTACACAAGTAAATTTCTTTTACTTACATAAAGAGCAGATCAGGAAAACGTTCACAAAGAACATCTTCATCTTGTCTCCTTCTTCAGTACAGCAGTCCACACCTAATGAAGCAGCAGTATACTTCTCAGATTTAAAAACGCCAGCTTGTCCTACATTTTGCCACATCTGACAGGTCTGATTGGTTCATCACCATCACACTGCAGAACATGATTGGCTCTGTCGCGTAACGTGGCGTAGCGAGAGACTGAGGCCTGGCCGCCCCCTGCCATCAAAGCTGAGGGGGTAAAAGGACTTGACATTCAGCCTTATGTGTTAAAAATGTGTTAATAAAAAGTGGTAAAACAGAGCTTTTTCCTATAGTTTGGTCATCATCTTCATTTGTAATCAAGGACAAATAAAAAATGTAAGTGATCAATATGCAGAGAAATGCAGTTTAAATTGTGGAAATGTCTGTTCTAATGTTTAGAGTTTTGTGTGTAGACATGAGCCATAATCAACCTTTTGTTCGTTGGACTGAGAAGATAAGGACTGTGTCACTAACCAGTCAATATACTTTTGAACAACAAAAACAATGTTAAATGTTGTAAACGTCAAACACTCAATTGTCAGTTCATTGTCATTGTGCTGACAGTTAAATGTGCTCAATACTAATTAAAAAATAATCAGTTAACGTTAATTATGTTTAGGTTGACAATTTTAATATTGTGAAAAAAAATGACTTTAAAGACAGGTTTAATCCAGGCTGCGCTGAAAACCTATGTAGAAAATGTCTTGAGAGATATGAGTGTGCGAATGTGTGTGTGTGTGTGTGTGTGTGTGTGTGTGTGTGTGAGAGAGAGAGAGAGAGAGACAGAAACTAAATGAGAGTGCACACAGGACACTCTGATCTCTGAATGTCTCACAGTTAAAGTGCATGACTTAGTAAAAAGGGGGATTGTATTGAGTAAATTGTGACGGAGAAACAGTTTGCAAGAGAAAAAGTATTCGGATTAAAAGTGAATGTGAAGAATGGAAAGTGAAGCTTATTCAGATATGATTGAATGTTCAAATGTAACTGAATTATCTTTGATAAAAGAGAGAGAATGATAACGTGTGGCTGAGGATCTATTGACCTGGTTGATTGAGTAGATATTAGAGAGAGAGAGAGAGATGGGGCGAGTGGGCACTTGACAAAGTCTAAACTGGGATGTATGGAGGTGTTTTCGGTTTGTTCCCAGCGGTCCTGTAACATTAACAGTTTAGATCATTGGATCTCAGAATTCCAGCAGAGATGCATAGAGGGAGAGAGGACTGCCCATATTCTGGACTTGCTGCGATGTCAATAGGCCAGTCATCCATAAAAACAAAGCAAATCCAGGCATATTTTGAATATTCTTCCTGAGCTAATTACTACTACAGCTGTAGTTTGTGGCTACACGCATTCAGTGGTGTGATCAAGCATTTGTCCCCTTCCTGATTTCCTGTTTTTTTGTATGTTTGTCACACTTAACGTTTTAGACCATCAAACACATTTAAATATTAGACAAAGATAACACATATAAACAAACAAGGGACTTTCCAAATGAAGGTGTTTACTATTAGGAAGAAAAACCCTACATGGCCCTGTGTGAAAAAGTGTTCACCCCGTAAAACCTAATAACTGGTTGGGCCACGCTTAGCAACAAACAAAGCGTTTGAGGGCAATGAGTCTTTTACAGTGCGGTGGAAGGGAAGGGGGCGGGCACTTCAAACCACTGTATTCACGCTCCACTCATACTCACGTCTGATCTCAACACACAAACGTCAGAATATTCAAAATATTTTTATTATTTTGGTTGAGAGGGGGGAGGGACTAAAATTCACGATGCAAAAAAAAAGTGATCATTATTATCATGATATTAAAATACAAATGCACATAATTCTTTTATATACATAACAGACACTTTTAATAGTCTGAAATACAAATGTCATTATTGTCCATGTTAAATTGTGGTGTGAGGAAATGAATGAAATAGTAACTTATAAATGTCTTTTATAAGGGAAGTCATGCTTCAAAGAGAACCTCACAAGGTCCTGTGTTTATACACAGAGACCAAAAGCCTGTCCACTTTACTGCTTTACACTAGAATAGACACATTTACTCCAGGTGTTGTCCATCTGCATTTCTGATCTGTTCATCTTCATGTCCCTCAAAGGTTTGAAATAGAGGTAGCCTCCTCCTTGGTCACCCTGGGGATGAAAAACAGTACAACAGCTGAGTCACTTTCACATTTATTAAAAAAAACTAACAAACATGGATGGAACGTAAAACTGTGCTTTTTCTTTCAAAAGAAAATGCACTTACATTTGCTTTGAAAAAGGGGGAGTTTTTTGCTGGATAATCTGGAAAACAGAAAACTGTGTCAATATAATGTCAAATTCACCGGAGGATAAAAAACAAACATAAGGAATACTAAACCACTTGCCTGTGTATGTGCTCCTGTTTTTCTTTCTTGTCATGCACATTAAGGAAGCCAGTAAAACACTCAGGACGCTGGTGAAAGCTGAAACCCCCCTCCAGAAATACAACAAGAGAAGAGTGTCCCCTTCATCTACTGAGATAGTAACCCAACAAATAAAGTTAAAACACAGATGTTGTCTTGTCAGCAAAACTGGCTTGGTTGGTAAAATGCTAAATGGCCTGTATTTGTATAGCGCTTTACTAGTCCCTAAGAACCCCAAAGCACTTTACACATTCAGTCATCCACACATTCACACACTGGTGATGGCAAGCTACATTGTAGCCACAGCCACCCTGGGGCGCACTGACAGAGGCGAGGCTGCCGGACACTGGCGCCACCAGGCCCTCTAACCACCACCAGTAGGCAACGGGTGAAGTATCTTGCCCAAGGATGCAAAGACCGAGACTGTCCAAGCCGGGGCTTAAACCGGCAACCTTACGATTACAAGGCGAACTCCCAACTCTTGAGCCACGATCACCCACTAAATAGACTGATTCTTATAGAGCACTTTTGTACTCTCCAGGAGCACTCTATACAACATGCCTCATACAGACAAGCACGTTTTTTTCTGTTTAAGTGTTTTTGAATTTCTGTAACACACTCACTCATTGATGCATCAGAGAGCAGTTTGGGGTTAGTGTGTTACATGTAGACTGAAGCAGCCAGGCAACCACTCATACACCCACCTCATACAACGCAAACTGTGCCATAGACAAACAGATGTCGACCATGTCTGGTAATACTGATGACACAATTTTTTTATTATGGGTCAATGTCTGCTGCAAGTAGCGGACAGAGATTAACAATACTGCATGGACATTTTTAAATGTATTTATAGTTAAACAATTCTACCTAATAACATGCGACCATTTAAATTTACCATTTTAAAGCGTGCTGGATAATAAGCGTATTTGTCTGTACTGTTAGAAAGGCTGTCTCCCTCCTTATGTCAGCATTATAACAGCGTTGTCTAGCCTTATTTGTGTCTTAATCAGTTAAGTTATAAAGCAAAAGGTCATTAAGCTAGGCACCTAATACGTATTTACTTGTAAATGTCTGAACAATATGTTTAAAGGTTTTCCCATGATTATTTTTATGTTGGCTGGAAAGAAAATATTTTTATTTTCCGCTGTTAGTGCAGCTTAGTGCAAGTTACTACAACTTCTGCATGAATGTCCATTTCATGCTTTGGAGAGGCAAAGTGGGAAATGCTTTAAAAAGCAAAAGGTCATTAAGATAAGCAGTTAATATGTATTTACATGGTGGACTGGCCTGCCTTTACACACTTTGACATGATAGTGAGTAGCTTGTTCAGATAATAGAACCTTTCCCAAAATTACTTACCCTCAACATTCAGCTTGGTCCCATTGCCAAACAGTAAGCGTCCACATAAAGCAACAGCACAGTAGTAGGACCCAACATGAGAGACATTCAAGTTCTTCATTGGCAGGCTGTACACACAGGTGTGTGCTTGTGCCTCAGATTTCTTCTTGCACTCATCATTCCTGCCTCCATGGGTGTATATGAGCCCTGGATGAGATTCTTCAGAGTCTTTGAACCAGTAAACCTTGTGGTCTTCATCACAGGTCCCAGTGCGGACTGTACAGTTCAGAGTCACAGAGTCTCCTGGCTGGATGGTCTCAGATAGTGATTGTAGGACAAAAGTCTGGATGTCCAAACTGGAACCTTTTACATTGAGATATGTTTCTTTGGTAAACTCTAAAATAAAAGTAAAGCTTGTTGCGCAGTAGTAAGTAGCTGAATCTGAGACACGCAGATCTGTTATTTTCAAGTGATTTTTACTGATGCCAGTAACTAACGTAAAGCGTGGATTACTTTTGAATTCATTATAAAATATGCCATTTCCCTCATATCTGTAGTAGGTAGAGATGAGTCTCGGTTTTTGTCCCAGAGTTTGTTTGTACCAGTAAAGTCTTGCAGCTTCACCTTCGTAAGAACAGTGCAGAGTTACTTCATCACCAACATCAGCAGAAACAAAATCAGTCTCTTGATGAAGAGATGAGTGCGGTTCAGCTGGCTGAGCTGAAACAAGATACAAGACAACGCACACACATTTCTTTCATTGCATATATATTTAGTGCAGTGGACATCTGAAACCTAATTGAGAAATGACATCTCAAAACAGCAAAATTAGAACTCACCTATTATTCCTACGCACACACGTATCAGATAAACTACAAATTTTAAATGTGTCATTATGGTAAAATAATTTTTCTGCTCTTCAAAGAGGAAATTTCATGTGACCGGCCAACCACAGATTATGTGTAATGTCCCGTAAAGGAAACATGCTCATCGCTGTCATGTTTAGCGCTTGAAAAATGAAAAACCACAGACATCCTTGGTTGTGCAACGTTGTGGACGTAAAATGGGTCGTGCTTTCTTTGAAGATTTGCTTCAGTTTCCATTTAGAGAAAGAAAACTACGACGCTCATCTGGTTTGCTTTGTTTCAAATGTGACACTGTGTGGCACTAACATTAAAGTGGTCCTGTCATTACTAATTTCAAACTCAACTCTATCTTCTATTCTTTGACTCACATAAAATAGTTGGTTATTTTGACCACCTGGGATTAGTTTAAAAAAGTTGTGGCGCTGCCGTGGTTTAAACTCGGCCTCCCTATTGGTCTTTCTTCCCGTGCCGAACTCATACTTTGCCTTCTGCAGGCTTCTCCCTGTAATGATAAGAGCATTAAAATAACACAAACACACCACACGTTTTCCTCTAGGTTATCCTCACACCTTAAAGTTTCTGTGCCTTGCTGCGTCAGGACACCATCACCCCATATTTGTGGTGATGGTGGGGAGGCTGTGAGACAAAGCTGTGTGAAAGGTACAGCCACGTTGCTCGGTGATAGCATAATAGCCTGTTTTAGCTAGCTGAAATGTATTGTTTGGGGGCAAATACGATAGTGTTAAAAAATGCTTATATATGAATATTCAGTCCAGTACACCTACAGTGGGGCAAAAAAGTATTTAGTCAGCCACCGATTGTGCAAGTTCCCCCACCTAAAATGATGACAGAGGTCAGTAATTTGCACCAGAGGTACACTTCAACTGTGAGAGACAGAATGTGAAAAAAAAATCCATGAATCCACATGGTAGGATTTGTAAAGAATTTATTCGTAAATTAGGGTGGAAAATAAGTATTTGGTCACCTCAAACAAGGAAAATCTCTGGCTCTCACAGACCTGTAACGTCTTCTGTAAGAAGCTTATCCGTCCCCCACTCGTTACCTGTATGAATGGCACCTGTTTGAACTCATCATCTGTATAAAAGACACCTGTCCACAGCCTCAAACAGTCAGACTCCAAACTCCGCCATGGCCAAGACCAAAGAGCTTTCGAAGGACACCAGGAAAAGTATTGTAGACCTGCACCAGACTGGGAAGAGTGAATCTACAATAGGCAAGCAGCTTGGTGTGAAAAAATCAACTGTGGGAGCAATCATCAGAAAATGGAAGACATACAAGACCACTGATAATCTCCCTCGATCTGGGGCTCCACGCAAGATCTCATCCCGTGGGGTCAAAATGATCATGAGAACGGTGAGCAAAGATCCCAGAACCACACGGGGGGACCTGGTGAATGACCTGCAGAGAGCTGGGACCAAAGTAACAAAGGTCACCATCAGTAACACACTACAACGGCAGGGAATCAAATCCCGCAGTGCCAGACGTGTTCCGCTGCTGAAGCCAGTGCATGTCCAGGCCCGTCTGAAGCTTGCCAGAGAGCACATGGATGATACAGCAGAGGATTGGGAGAATGTCATGTGGTCAGATGAAACCAAAGTAGAACTTTTTGGTATAAACTCAACTCGCCGTGTTTGGAGGAAGAAGAATACTGAGTTGCATCCCAAGAACACCATACCTACTGTGAAGCATGGGGGTGGAAACATCATGCTATGGGGCTGTTTTTCTGCCAAGGGGACAGGACGACTGATCCGTGTTAAGGACAGAATGAATGGGGCCATGTATCGTGAGATTTTGAGCCAAAACCTCCTTCCATCAGTGAGAACTTTGAAGATGAAACGAGGCTGGGTCTTCCAACATGACAATGATCCAAAACACACCGCCCGGGCAACAAAGGAGTGGCTCCGTAAGAAGCATTTGAAAGTCCTGGAGTGGCCTAGCCAGTCTCCAGACCTCAACCCCATAGAAAATCTGTGGCGGGAGTTGAAAGTCCGTGTTGCTCGGCGACAGCCCCAAAACATCACTGCTCTCGAGAAGATCTGCATGGAGGAAGGGGCCAAAATACCAGCTACTGTGTGTGCAAACCTGGTAAAGACCTATAGTAAACGTTTGACCTCTGTTATTGCCAACAAAGGTTATGTTACAAAGTATTGAGTTGTATTTTTGTTATTGACCAAATACTTATTTTCCACCCTGATTTACGAATAAATTCTTTACAAATCCTACCATGTGGATTCATGGATTTTTTTTTTCACATTCTGTCTCTCACAGTTGAAGTGTACCTCTGGTGCAAATTACTGACCTCTGTCATCATTTTAGGTGGGGGAACTTGCACAATCGGTGGCTGACTAAATACTTTTTTGCCCCACTGTAAAACTATGTTGAGATCGTGAAATGTTGGCATAGAACTATGGCGCAAGCCTAAAAACGTCCCACAAAAACTGAGCAAACAGGGTTTTTTTTAACCTTTTTTTTTAAACTGTGCTGCAATTAATTACTGCACAACTAATTTTGACTGCATCTCCACACAAGATATGCTTACGAAGATGGAATATGGGGGCGAGCAGAAGTACGTTAAAGTTCCACAAAGTGATGAATGGAGGACATGCATATTGTATTGAAGAAAAGAGTAATGAACATGCTGTTATTTGCATTGACCAGCACACTTATGTCAGACCCTTTGATAAACAATATTCCAATGAGAGCGTGTACACTGTTCCATGTTTTAGAAAATGTTTGAAAATTGTGGTTCACAGTTCAAAATAAATGTTTTTCAGAAAAACATTGGCTCTTTTTAATAAATGTGTATTTCCCAAGGAATTTCTGAAAGTTCAGAAGAGTAAAATTTAAACCTTTTAGAATTAATTAGAAGATAACTCTTATGTAGTTAAAATAAAATACTCTGTGAGACTTAATATCTAAACTCTTAACACCTAGTTAGCATTAATAAGTGTTAAATTATCAACTCCAGACAGATTTGGTATTTAACACTAAATCTGAGTTAAGATACCAACTCTCCAAAAAGATTTAAATTCACACTCTTTGGTGTGGACCCATATAGACACTTTAATAGTGTTGAAATCAAATCTGACAGTGTTAATTTGTGTATACTGGATTTGCTGTGTACCAGGTACTTTTTTAGTACATGCTCGCCCGGGGTTTCCAAGAGTCTGACTAAAAGCCACAGACTGAGCAGCATTTATATTGTTGCGTCAACCGTTACCTTTGTGGTAGTGTTCCCATCACATATTAATTACGATGCCGGACTTGGTAATCTAGAGCAGAATGATCAAAATTTGACAGTTTCAGGCCTGAGCATAAGAGCCGAGAAGGTGAAGCTGTCGACTGAGGCAGAACGGCGTGCATTGCAGAAGAGAAGCTGCCGGGTTAATAGTCAGGCAGATGTGGATGAGATGATAAACCCTGACTGTCGTCGTTAGGGATGGGTACCGGTGTCCGGTGCCATGATGGCACCGGTTCTGACATAAACGGTAGTAACCAGACCGAAAAGCAGCGCACATTTCGGTGCTTTATTTCGGTGCTTTTTTTTCCTGAGCTGTGATACACTTCTAGCCAATCATTTTACGTTTCCGAGGATAGTAGGCGGGGCCAGGTACGTACGTTCTGTTAGAGCAGAGCTACAGATTAAAAATGTCCAAGGCGAAGCGGTCAAAAGTCTGGCTGTACTTCACAGCAAAATATGCAAACTCCGCAGCCTGCAACAAGTGCTTTAAGCTGATACTGTGATACTGTCAAAGGAGGTAACACCAAGAATCCGATTAAACAGCTGGCGACGCATAGCGGTTTTTTTAAAAGCCGAGAAATGCGCCGTATTTGATAGCTTGCTGCGAGACCTCACACCGTGCACGTCGGGTGGGTTGCCAGTTATCGGACCCGGAGCAACATCCCCCAAAAACCCGAAGAATAGAGTCCTGGCCCCTAGCCCTGCCAGTGTAGCAGAAATGATGAGGATGAGGATGGCAGCAGCAGCCGTTCTTCTCTGCGTGAGTAGCTTCATGTTGTTCGTGTGTAATTTACGTTGAGTAGGCTAACCACGTTATTACATTAATGCATGTAAGGTGAACTAGCAAACATAATCATAGCTACATGCGGCTGTCTTCTTGTTTGATGGCAGATACTCCCTTCACCCTGGCCAAAAAGGCTAAAATGACCAAAGAAAAAGTGGGAAACAGTTAAACATGAGAGGGTTTAAGTTTGTGGTTTTTCCATTGTTTAAGCACTGCTTCCAGCCAAGAGTGATGCCATATATGCCACATAGCTGCAGAAAAGGCACACATTGTTATCTTTTTACAAAAAAAAACAGCTGAACATGAGAGGTTTTTGGACAAAGTTTGTGTTCTCCATTCTTTAAGCACCGGTTCGAGCACCGTTTAAGCACCGGCACCGTTTCAAAAGTACCGATTTGGCACCGGTATCGGATAAAACCTAAATGATACCCATCCCTAGTCGTCGTTTTATAATAATCATTTAACATTTTAAAACCAGCTGTAAGGTCAGTTTTAAAATAAAGCCATTCAGATAGTTGCAAATAAAATAAAGATGGTATAAAAACAGAACATTTATTGTGAAACAAATTCCACAAATTATTCAAAATCAATTTTGAACTTTTCATAATGTTCTTCTGCAAAAATAACATCTTCAGATGTGTTGGCTGTGGCGTTTGTATACCGTTTATTTATTCTATTCTAATTTTAATTTTACGATCTATAATAGAATGATCAAAATTAGTGATAAAACTAACAAAACCTCCAAATACTTAAGTACTTTTTTGTCAAATATTATTATACTCATACTTATACAAATATTATCATTATTATTATAAATAAGTATAAAACTTGTGGAAATCAACAACTTAATGTTGGTTGCTCAGATCGACACTTTAATAGAAACTGTTTGTCTTTGACATGAACTGTAATGATATTCTGTACAACTTGATACAACTCTAACTGAACACTCAAAGCACTTTACACAACGTGCCATATTCACACATTTACACAATGTAAATGCTTTCTATTTAACATTCACACACATTCATACTTCAGTGAATGCATTGGGGAGCAACTTGGCATTAGTATCTTGCCCAAGAGTATTTGTTACATATATTTATGTATGTAGCAAATACTGGATATTGACATAACAAATTTCATATTAAAATGATACCGTTTTAGTATGTCAATAATTTATCAGCCAATTAGGAAATATAGACTCTGTGAATAAAAAAAGAAAACAAGCATTTAATGTTCGGACATTCAGCAAATATTGCGATGTTATAATCAACTTTTCAGTTGTAATTTATATTAGCAATAAATGAGAAAAAGAAGAGAAATACAGCAACCAATGTACTTTTAAACTAGTCATATGTGAGACAAAATTACACATGACACTGCTACGCTTAAGGCTATTTAAACAGAAGTAAACATGTAAAGTTTTATTATTTGATACTAGAATACAGACATTTATCCTCTGGATTCTCTCTTTTTCTTGTAGATCTGCTGGTCTTTTTTACCCTCAAAGCAGCATAATGAAGGGTTTCTTCAGGTTCACAATTCTGATAATGAAATAAATCCACAAATCACAATATGGCACATGTTATAAAATTTTAAAAATGACAGATATTTGTCATAATAACAAAATGATTTAGAATTGTATTATTCTACCTCTGTGTTTGTTATAGAGGAAGCTGAAAATCTTGCATTAGACCCTGAAACAAACACACAGACACACAAATCATATTTCAACCATACTGGATGGTAATTTTATATAAACAATATATGAACAGCAACATTTACCTGTACACTGCCGTCTGCTTATACCATAAATTAAGAAAGCCAGTATAAAGATCAGGATTGTGGTGAATGCCAAGGCAGCAATTAAGAAATACACAGAGAGAAGAAAAGTCTCCTGAGCTGCAGTAACAAATATGACAATAAGATATTATGTTAGCAGCTTTTCCAATTTGTAATAACATTTTAATTGTAAACAGAACTATTCATCAGTAAAAGAAATGTGTGCTAAGCTTCTACTCACACCCAAAATCCAGCTCGGTCCCTTTTCCAAAAAGCATGTATCCACACGAGGCAACAGCACAGTAGTAGATCCCAGCATGAGAAACATCCAGGTTCTTCATTGGCAGGCTGTACACACAGGTGTTTGTGTGTGTCTTTGGTTTCCTCTCACACTCATCATTCCTGCCTCCATGGCTGTAAATGAGTCCTGAATGAGACTCTTCAGAGTCTCTGAACCAGTAAACACTGTGTTCTTCATCACAGGTCCCAGTGTGTACTGTACAGTTCAGAGTCACAGAGCCTCCTGGTTGGATGGTCTTAGATGCAGACTGCTGAATTAAAGGCCGGCTGTTCAAACCTGAACCTTTAACATTTACAGTGATTCCTTCTGCAAATTCAAAACTTACCGAAAAGCTACTCGCGCAGAAATAGGTAGCTGAGTCCGAAACTTGAAGATTTTTTATCATCAAATGGTTTTGAGCTTTTTCAGTAGACAGTGTGAAGCGTGGATTGTTCTCACATTCATCATAGAAAGTGCCATTTTTATCATACGAATAGAAGCTAGAAATGAGCCTTGGCTTCTCTCCCAGTGTTTGCTTATACCAGTAAAACCTTGCTACCACTTCACCTTCATAGAAACACTGCAAAGTTACACTCTCCCCGACATTAGTGGATATAAAAACTCTGTCTTGACGAACAGACGAGAGTTGATGACTCTTCTGAGCTGAAATGATAGAAGGAAAAAAACAAAACAAAGAAAACTGATTTAAAAAAAAGTAGAACTCATGTCACTGAGTGACCTTAATCTCTAAAAGATAAAAGTTACTGAGGAAAAAACACAACTCACCCATTTCCCCAAAGAACAAAAGCATCAAATAGAAAACAGATGGTGGAGATATCATCATGTTCAAATCCGTGACTTGAATGGAAAGAATCTTTCTGTTCATAGTGTCTTCAGGGGCAAGACTGTATTTGATTGGCTGATTTAAAGTCACACTGTATGCAAGGAAACAGCTTCACATTCACAGCATAGTGTCAAAACGTGATGAGAGATTCACATGGACAACAAAGTGGCTCTTGAACTTTCCACTGAACTTCAAGTTATTGAAATTTAACTGACCACTCAGTCTTACTCGGATTGCACTTCACGGATCTCACTGATCTAAATATTATTTTTTAATATCTAGTCTAGTACAGGAAAATGTAGCAACTTCAACTTAGTGTAAGTGTTGTTTGTACAACAAATAGCTCAGTGGTGAAGGACACTGCTGGCAGTACCAATTTCCTTCGCCACTGCCTAAACTTATAATCTTTACCCTTTTCTGTGTGCATGTTCTTACATGTTGTTATTGACATTTTTTTGTAACTAGTTCAAATCAAGAGAGGAGGTTCATTGGGGAAAAAAATGCATATTAAACAAAAAACACCTTGGATCAAATAAGAGCATAAGGAAACTTTCAGATAAGCATGTCTGAAGTGACTTTGGATTTGCACTAGTGGCTAAAAATAATGTATTTCTATCACCATCTTTACTATATAAGAAAGTGATCAATTCGCCACTCTTACATGTAACCTACATATCAAGGAAGTGTACAGTTTGTTTATTCTATTCATAAGTAAACTGAAGGTTATTTTTAAATGCATTTAAGAGATTTAGAATTTTTTTCAGTTCTTCATTTCCTTGAAAAATGCAAAATATTTCACGCTTTAACCTGCAATATTTTGTGTATCTTAAAACCAGCTTATTTTTTAACAGGGTTAAAAATAAATCCATACTGGTTCCAGCAAGATAAATCATATTTATCCACAGTTATACATGATGACCAATTTTATCAATGTTTTTTTTCCGATCTTTGATGCATTTGTCAAATATTATATTAATTGACATTACTCTAAAGTGAGTATAGTACTGCTAGATGTTAGGAGATGAGTCAAAGAAAGAAATTAGAACGAGGAACTGAAGAAGTGCTATTTGGGAAATGTCACTGTATGATCCTGTGGTTTTTTCTTTGTGCTATTTACTACACTGTAAAAAATATATATAATATAAAAATAGTATTTTACTGTGTATTTTACAGTTTTGTACTGTTTTTTTAGAATATCATTAAAATTACATAAAGAAACTGTGATTTTACATTTCAAATGTAAATTAACATAAAATGAAAAAACAATTTTCTTGTTTTTTAAACGTATTTGTCTGTACATATGCATATTTAGATTGTTAAAATACATTCACGAATGTATCATAATTTCACAAATATTTGTCCGTTATTTCAAAGATTGAAGTGTTAAATTCAAATGAAATGCTATGGAAAAATATATAACATGATTCTAACTGATGATTACATGATTGTAACTGTTTTTTACATCAAATAATTATTATTATTATTGTTATTTAGTGCGATCGTGGCTCAAGAGTTGGCAGTTCATCTTGTAATCAGAAGGTTGCTGGTTCGAGCCCCGGCTCGGACCGTCTCGGTCGTTGCGTCCTTGGTCAAGACACTTCACCTACCGCCTACTAGTGATGCCAGAGGGGCCGATGGTGCGATATGGCAGCCTCGCCTCTGTCCCAGGGCAAGCAATCCATTATTATTTAAACCAACTGTTAACTGTATATTTCTGTACATTTAAGTATTATTATTCATATTGCTGCATTCATTGACCTTGTTTATAGGTAATTTCATTGTTTAATCACATTAAAATGTTCCTAATTTAATGTTTAAAAGCACTTGAAAAAGGCAAAATCCCATGTAAAATTAGGGCAACAAACTGTATTGTCATTACTGAAAATGACCGTATTTTTATGAGAAAGTTATTTTCTGTTATTTTCTGGTATTATTTTGGCTGCCGGAATATTACTGTTTTTTTAGGATTTTTTTTTTTACAGTGTAGTGTAGATCTGCAGAACCAGCACCCCAATGCAACATGCCTGTGTCGGCTCTCTGTTTAAAGCATCCCATCCTCTGACCCTATGAGTACTAGCCAAGGCAATGCAGAGTTCAGATGGAACTGGTGTGGGTGAGAGGACTCGCCCAGTTCTCACTGCCTAGAAGTCCAGGTGTGTCTTCCCTGTTTCATCTGATAAGCCACACCCGTTACCAGGAACTCCCCTCTCAGTTGTGGTCCTTGGAATTTCTGGGCTGATTTTAGAGGCCTGGATTTGTATGGCCATGGGACTGTTATTTTTAAAGGGCTGGTGTAGGATTCATAAGATTCACATTTTTACTTTTACTTGGAGCAAGCTTGGAGGAGAGAGCTCTAGAGATGTATTTTATCTCATCGTTCAATGTTAAACAAAATAATCTAACAGGAAAGCAGGACTTTGTGGATATTTAGCCCTTCAGGAATACAGTGGGATCCCAAATCTTCACATAGTTGGGAAAGGCTGCGAGAAGCTTGGGAAGCTGCAATCCACCATGTAAGCAATGAAAGTACAAATTCTTCTCAGAAATACAATCCAAAACACCAATGATGATGATGAGCAGAGCCAAAGTCCAATTTGGAAATCCACCATCTGGGCAGTGAATGATCCCACTGGCATCTCTGCTGGAATTTCCAACTGCTCATCTTACAGAAGGCGCAGGGAACCGTTCAAGAATGTTTATGGGTGCTTTAATGTATGCTCTGTCAAGAGCCCACACACCTCTCCCCCTTATCTAGACAGACAATCATGTTGTTTACATGAAATCTTCTGCTGTCCAGCCAAACCCTATCATTCTCTCTCTCTATTTCCCCACATACATGTTTTAAAACAAAGTTTAAACTTGAAAATCATTTCATCCCTTTTTTCATCACTACTTCAATTAGATTTGTCTTTAGCAGATTCTCACATGAACATTCATTTTAGCATAATTCCTTTTCAACTAAATCACAGAGGAATTCATTCTATTACTTTTTCTCCTTACAACTCTGTTTGACTTCAGCCTCTCTTGATGCCACCTTTGATTTGTATTCAAAGTGTAGTCGCCTTCACTGTTCAGGGTCATTTACCTTGTTGTAGTAAAGCTGTTCCTCTGCAGCATGAAATAATTGTGTACATGGGGAAATGACAGTTTGTGCTTTACATTATAAGGAGAAAATTTTTTTTTCTAAAAACTGTGTTGATATGTAATACACAACATAACACACAAAAAGAAAGACGGCATGGTGAAAGATGTTTTATGCTGCATTTGAACTCACAACTATCAACATACAAGAGAGAACAGAGTGTGTCAAATCTGCCATTAAGCCAATAGACAGTACAAAATTTTGAAAATCTGAATAGAGACACACAGCACACAATTGAGCCAGTCGCTTTGAAATATGAATGGTCTGTTAGTCGGTGAAAAAGAAGTAAAATGGCAGACGACAATAACATATACTGGGACTGTTGCAAATCCCAGCCCAATCACTTTCTATCCCACCTTCAATGAGTCTGTCAGTTTCATTGCAGTGTGCTTTACTGATCTTCGTGCAGTCACTGGTTATTGGTGGGATTGTTACACTGCAGCAATTCGTGGATATTTGGATGTTAGTCTGTTCTTCTTATTCAATACTGACATTATTACTGTAGTCCAATATTTTTTTGGCCCACCTTCTGTGAGTCAGTCAGCTTCTATTCTGTGTGCTTTACATTTTTGTGCTCTTCTTCTTCCTCATCCTCATCTCACTCTGGTCCCTCAGAGAGCCACCCAAGCCTTCATCTTTATATCTGAGATGACAGCATAGCTACAGTCTTTCAGTTGTGGTGAGAATGTTAATGGAAGCCAACATCTGGAGTTTACTTCCCAGCCAAATGCCATTCTGTTTATAGGTATTGGCTATAGCTATTATTAATGGACTACACTTAATTGTGAACAACAACAACAATGATAATAATAGTAATAATGATGTGGGAAGTATTTGCAAATCCCAAACACAGATTTCCCACAGCTGTTTTAAATGCACAGACTAGATAACAATAAGCAAACATTTTGTTTTCTCTAACTAATGTTGAACTAGTGATGGTAAATTTGATTCTTTTTACTGAATCGAGTTTTAATGAGTCACTCACCAAAGTGAATCGGGTTTTTTGAGTCATTTGATTCACTGAAAATCATTCATCTTAGCAGTGGGATTTACAGAGAGTGCAAAAAATTTACATTTTCACTCAAACTTAATTTGTTTCTCTTTTCATGTAAATCCCACTGCTAAGATGAATGATTCTAAAAAAAACCAACTATTTTATAGAGCAAAAAAGAGCAAAAACATTTCTAAAATTAAGCAATTTCCTATCAAAATTGCTTAATAAACATTTATTTTGTTTATTTTTATTTTATTAGTATTTTCCTTAAATGTGTTAAATATATATTTTCTCATCTAAATGTCCACTGAGCTGTGAGCCAGGGGGCGGTAATGCGCCTTAACATTGGTTGCCAACCAAGAAGAAGAAGAAGCTGTGAGCCAGGAGGGAGGGGGTGAGTGAGTGAGTGAGTGATTTGTTCGTTCGCTCTATGATTCAGCACAGGAGGGAGGGGGTGAGCGAGTCCTGAGTGATTTGCTTACGCTTACGATTCAACACAGGAAGGGAGGGGGTTTTCACTACCCCATCCGTACCGGAAACCCGATCGGTACCACGCATGCGCGAAAGGTGTCTACTTCCGGTCGTAGCATTTTACAATAGTTATGGGTCAGAGTATCTGTTAAGATGTTAAGAATAATAAGTATATCTTAAAATATTTGCAATAATGAAGCATTTCAGTACAATGTAGACAAAAACGAAAAATAAAAAGATACTTAAGGATCGGGACTCCCCGATCCTTACTGCGCATGTGCAAAGTCGGACCGTACAAATCGGGTCTACCCGATCCGTACCGTGCATGTGCAGATGTTTTCTTCTTCTTCTGTTCGTTTAATGGCAGTTTACTCCCCAGTGTACGAGGATACTGCCACCTGCTGACCGAGCGAATGAACCCTATTGTAAACTGAATTGGCGTCATTACAAACGTGTGTTAAATTTGATTTAGTGATAGTCGAGTGTGTTTATGCTTGTCTGTGTGGAGAGGATTGACTGGAATAGTGATGATGATGTCCGCTATCACTGTCAATTGTCAGTAAACACTTAATCCGGCTGATGAATCTTCACGTGACACATTGCTAAGTCAATATTATTAAGTCTATAATTAGGCGCCATTCTTCTTATTTTACGGCGCTGTTGTTCAATCAGGGGACGCTCTCTGTTGAGGAGAAAAGCATGAATTTGTTTGAGGTGTCCATTGTTTAAATGTCCCGGGCAGTCGAAAAGGAGGCAGAGCTGTTGAGAAATGCTAGGAGCTAACTGGGCGCTAACCGTATCATTCAAATATATTAAATGTCGCAATGTTGGCAAAGAGAGGAAGTGACGTAAGATTTGCGCATGCGGGGTACCGATCGGGTTTCCGGTACGGATCGGGTAGTGACAACGGTGAGTAGCTCAAATGTGCTGTTAGCATGTTAGCAGAGCGATGCTACTGTGAACCGAGGAGCTATTTTCTTGATGTGAGCATCTACTCAGGGTTTTTTCTTCCAGTTCAGAGCAGAAATGCTTTTGTTAAGAAACTGGCTGTTGTTCCCCCCCCCCACAATTTTAATTATAAGCTAGATATATTTCTACTAAGTGAATTCGTTTGCTAACCGAAACAGGGATGAGTCAGTGAGTCAGTTGGGCTTGTGAATCATGATTCACGAGTCAGTAAAGTGATTCTCGAGTATTGAACGATTTGTTCACGAATCGAACATCACTATGTTGAACTGATATTGGTTATTATAGATGGTAGTTAAAAAGGTTTTGTTTAATAAATCACAGCATTTCTAGAATGTTCTCTCCAACTTTAGGTAAAATATAATTAAACCATTATGGTTGTTATGTTTTTATATCTTATGAAAAAACAGAACATGAAATTGTTTGAACATAAATGTTTTTCTCTAAAAATCGGCATAAATTAAAAGTACCAAAGAAAATCAGTCTTTCACCTTTCACCTTTCATCTCAGGCAGTGCTGTCATACAGCTCCTCTCCTGTCAATCTTTTACATTTCTACCATCATTTGTCCATAGTCAGATTTGTTGATGAAATCTCCGCTATATTCATAGTGATACATTCAAAATTGACTGTAATGACTGAGGTCAGCAGCTTTTTTCTTGTGGTTTGTGCATGTTCATTGTGCAAAAACCGCTTGTCATTCAAGGTAAACTCATGGGACACCAGCATGCTAGGCAAGCTGGGAATGGCTCTGTTTCCAGTGTTTGTCGATCCATGATCTGTGCTTTGTGTTGCATTAGCATTAGCAACTGAGGCATCATCATAACAGATGAGTTTCTTCTTGCCAATCACCTTGGCCAACATGTCTGATGTAAAGAAGCTGGAGGGTAAAAAAGTTGTTAGTACCTCCTTTAGTATGTTTGCAAAGGAAGCTGAGCGTGATGGAGAGGGGATGGCTGGTCTGACTGTGTCCAGTTTAATAAAACAGACACGTTAGATTAGCATCTATGAGAATGTCTGAATGTAAAGTGTTTAACAAGCTTAATTTTTTATTTTGTCCCCTGTAGATTTTATCCATCACACACTGTTCAAACCATTTCATTCAGCTGATTTTGTTGTTATTTATATATTTTAATAAACTCAAAATCCAGGTCTGTGTTTCTGAGCTCATGAAAGCGGTCAGTGGTGGTCCACCTGTAATCATCATGCTTAGCTTTCTGTAAAAGTCACCACACACTAGGATTAATCATACATTTATTCATGTCAGACAGGGTATTTATACATTTTAATTGATCTGTAGCTCAAAATCTGTTGTATACATTTATGAGTCTTGTGAAGGCCTAGAATATAAACAGCATGTAAGGCAGCTCTGAAGGCAAAAAGTTGTCTCCAACTGACAAGTGAGTGTATATCAGAAATCCACTTGTGTTCATTTTTTTTTTGAAAGGTTTGTTTAATAATTTTTTGACGCAAAACTCTACAGTCATCACAGATGTTTGAAAACTTTACCATGATATACTTTAAAATGAGAAAGCATGATCTCTTGTTCTGTTAAACACAGATGAAACACTAATTTACACTGAAGTAAACACATTCACTCCAGGTGTCATCCCCCTGTCTTCCTGTGTTGTTGATCTTGTTCGCCCTTAAAACACTTTCGTAGCCCTGGTAAAGAAAAGATGAAAATCACAAATGTGGTTAGTGGGGGAAAAACAACAACACAATTTCCCATCAATCCAAGAAGACATTACCATTTCATTTGTCATGGTGAGATCTGAAAATCTTCTGTGAGATTCTGGAAAGCCAAAGAATAGATTTGATATCAAAGTAACATGAAATTCAGTGTATATGCATCTTGTATATATGCATACATTACAGCACAAGTTACCTGTGCAGAGACAGTGTTTTATCTTCTTCAAACTCATTGAGGAAATTAGAAATACAATCAGGATTGTATTGAATGCGACTGCTCCATGTAAGACATACGCCAAGAGAAGAGAGTCCAGCTTGTCTACATATTCAAACAGCAGGAGACATTACGGAGTTTTCAACTTTGTTAAAATATTGACTTCAAAGTGGGAGTAAAAACTTTTCTTAACTGTACTTACCCTCAAAGTCCAGCTTGGTCCCGTTTCCAAAAAGCATGTATCCACACGAGGCAACAGCACAGTAGTAGATCCCAGCATGAGAAACATCCAGGTTCTTCATTGGCAGGCTGTAGACACAGGTGTTTGTGTGTGTCTTTGGTTTCCTCTCACACTCATCATTCCTGCCTCCATGGGTGTAAATGAGTCCTGAATGAGACTCTTCAGAGTTTCTGAACCAATAAACACTGTGTTCTTCATCACAGGTCCCAGTGTGTACTGTACAGTTCAGAGTCACAGAGCCTCCTGGTTGGATGGTCTTAGATGCAGACTGCTGAATTAAAGGCCGGCTGTTCAAACCTGAACCTTTAACACTCACAGTGATTCCTTCTGCAAATTCAAGACTTACCGAAAAGCTACTCGCGCAGAAATAGGTAGCTGAGTCCGAAACCTGAAGATTTTTTATCGTCAAATGGTTTTGAGCTTTTTCAGTAGACAGTGTGAAGCGTGGATTGTTCTCACATTCATCATAGAAAGTGCCATTTTTATCATACGAATAGAAGCTAGAAATGAGTCTTGGCTTCTCGCCTAGTGTTTGCTTATACCAGTAAAACCTTGCTACCACTTCACCTTCATAGAAACACTGCAAAGTTACACTCTCCCCGACATTAGTGGATATAAAAACTCTGTCTTGACGAACAGATGAGAGTTGATGACTCTTCTGAGCTGAAATGATAGAAGGAAAAAAGCAAAGACAACTGATTTAGAAACACGTAGGAACATCACTGACAGTGACCTTGATCTCTAAAAGATAAACGTTACAGAGAAAAAAACACAACTCACCCATTTCCCCAAAGAACAAAAGCATCAAATAGAAAACAGATGGTGGAGATATCATCATGTTCAAATCCGTGACTTGAATGGAAAGAATCTTTCTGTTCATAGTGTCTTCAGGGGCAAGACTGTATTTGATTGGCTGATTTAAAGTCACACTGTATGCAAAGAAAGAGCTTCATATTCACAGCATAGTGTCAAAACGTGATGAGAGATACACATTGAGAACAAAGTGTGTGACCTGAGCGGCGCATAGTGCATGAAGGTTGCTAATGCTCTACATAATCAAGAAGAGTTTCAATCCTCGTCTAGCATGAATGCTGACAGAACAAATGCGTACTGGGAGTTTTGTGGCATGTATTTCCATGGATGAGCAGCTCCTGCAGCAATGTTTAGTTGGCCCCATATTTGAATCCATATAGTGCATATAAAGCAATATCAAGTCCTAAATCTGAATGTTAATATGGTAAAAGTAATGAGAAAGATTGTAGAAGATTACAGTTCTAAAACACAATGTCAAAAATTTATTACATTCATGCTCTCAAACATTGTGTTTAGCAGCTTTATGAAAACAGTGTTAAATGGAAATATTTTTTTGTTAACTGTATTTTTACATTTCTTTTAATAATTCCACTTTTGAAATGTAAACAAAAACATCAAACAAGCAAAAACAGAGCAGAACAAAACTGCTCACCAGGCTTAATAGAATAAAATGCACATGTTCAATAGCTGATCACATACGACATACACCAACGCCAGTATAATCAGTGCCCAATGTAACCATGTAAAAAAAAAAAATCCTAAATTTGGGAAGGTTCTATTTTCATCTATGTAAAAATACAGGTCATGTATAACAGTAATACCTTCAACTCGTCCATGAACTTTTGTAGTGAAAAATTATCATCCTTTTTAAATATATTTTCCAATGCAAATGGATTTAAGTCATGACTATGAAACACTGCCCGATGCAGATTCTCTGCACACATAACAGTAATTTATATTAGATTTTCTTAGTGTACAGAATGCGATCAGTCGATCTGGGCTCCTGCTGCTATGACATTTACTGCTCTTTGTGAATATACATAACTGAATTTCACAAGATGTAAGCAGATGTTTCATGAGATGTTGTGGCTGATTTGTATCCTCTACACTGACACTTTTTATACTGTCTTTTTTTTTTAGAAATTATAACGGAATAAGGGTGGAATTAAGTGAATGACTCTAAGCATCATCAGTTAAAAGTCATATTAACCTTCACTACACTTGATGTGATCTAACTCTGACCTCCAGTCCAGCTTCAAAACTCTTACCTATGTTAAAAGCAAAAACTGTTTTGTATTTGGTAGAGACTGATACAGAGCTGGACTGCTCATCTTATGAACAGACAAACAAACAACAAACGCTTTAAAGACATCTAAAGTATTGATATAGATAAGAAACACGTCCACTTCTACTGCTTTATGCTTGAGTAGACACATTCAGCCTTGCTGTTGTTTCTCAGTCTTCTTGGTCTGTCAGCCTTGTGGTGCTTCAAAGCGGCATAATGGATGTTTTCTTCATTTTGAGCGACCTGATTATAAAATATCAAATGCAAAATTATTTAAAATTGCTCAAAATAAATAAAAATGAAAACAAACTGAGTCCAAAATGTTCCAGTTATGTTAACATTTTAATGTTAACCCCCAAAAAATTACCTGTGCGACTGCTGAAGAAACAGGAGAAATTCTTGAACGAGACTCTGAAGAAAAACAAATAAAATGTTCTTACTGTAAAGCTCTGTCAGTACTGAGTAGTTAATGTCAATAACAATAAAGGTTGCAGTACCTGCGTGTTTGGTGCTGTTTCTCTTGTGGGTCACATACAATATGAAAGCCATTAAAACATTTAGAAGTGTGGTGAATGCCAACGCTCCACTCAAGAAATACACAAAGACACAACAGTTCCTCTCATCTGTGGACAGACACCAGGAAATATTATAGATCCTGTAGCTTGCTGCTATGTAAGATTGTAATATATAAACAAAACAGTTACTCACACTCCAGCTTGGTCCTGTTTCCAAACAGTATGTGTCCACATGAGGCGACAGCACAGTAGTAGGTCCCAGCATGAGACATATTCAGGCTCTTCATTGGCTGTAGACACAGGTGTGTGTCTGTGTGTTGGGTTTCCTCTCACACTGATCATTCCTGCCTCCATGGGTGTAAATGATTCTTGGGAAAGACTCTTCAGAGTCTCTGAACCAGTAAACACTGTGTTCTTCATCACAGGTCCCAGTGTGTACTGTACAGTTCAGAGTCACAGAGCCTCCTGGTTGGATGGTCTCAGATGCTGACTGCTGCACTAAAGTTGGGATGTTCGACCCTGAACCTTTTACATCAATAACAGTACCTTCTGCAAATGCAAACATGTACCCATAGCTGCTTGCACAATAGTAAGTAGCAGAGTCTGAAATGTCCAGATCTTCTATCTTTAAGTCAATTTTTCCTTTTTCAGAATTCACAGTGAACCGTGGATCACTCTTGAATTCATCATTAAAAATGGCTTGATTGTCCACTGTGATAGTGCAAATGAGCTTTGACTCCTTTCCCAAATGTAACTTATACCAGTAAAGCCTTGCCACATCGTTACCTTCATAGAAACAGCGCAGAGTCACATCGTCCCCAGTATTAGCTGATACAAAATGTCTTTCTTGATGAACAGACAAGGAGAATTTGAGGTCATTTGTGTGAGCTGAAATAAAATGAAAGAACGTAAATGAACATTTGAGACACATGAAAGGATGGTAAAAGTTTTATACTGCAGTTTTAAAAAACTCACCTGTTTCCCCCAAGAACAAACATGTCAGATAGAAGACAAACTGCGCAGATGCCATCGTGTTCAGACTCTGGTGCTGAATGAAAAGATTCTTGAACCTGTCTTTGCTTTTCAAAGAAGACTGTGTTTGATTGGTCAACCACAAATGACACATCATGTCTTATTTAGGGAGTTTGATCACGTGTCAACTGACGTCTATATGTTAAGCTCAGTGTCTGGACTGTTAGGAAACAACATAAATGATCGCAAAAGACTAGTTGGGTAAGGGAAGACCAATCTAGTCTTCCCTAGTAATCTAAAACCCATGTTCTAGATGACCTTTGTTTCCATTATACCACCCTATTCCATGTTTTTTGCAGAATACTTTTAGTAAGTGTCATTTCCTTTTTGAAATATGGTGTTCAATACCGGCTGCTTTTCATAGTATAAACTTTGGTATATACAAGTCTGCAATTTGTATGAATCTACATAGACATGCATATAAATCGCAAGATGACCACTTGGTAGTTGGCAAACATCAAGTGGTCTTTTTCTAGCAGCTTTTTCTTCATTCAAGGTAAAACATTTTCACAGTGGAGACTCGAGCTTAAAAGTTACTTACTCCATATGTTGTTAGCTTGGCAGTCTATGCAACAGGCTTACTAAGTAACTAATTACTTAGTTACTTTTTAAAAACATGATTTACAACCTGAATAAATAAAGAATAAAGAAATAGATCTTTCAGCCCAATTCTACTTTTTCTGCATAATCCATCATGCAAAATGTAATCAGATGGAAAAGTCTCTTTTTAAAATTTGCTTTATTAGTTTTAATCTTTTGACTTTATGTATCAAGCAAACATTAAATTATATGCAACATTCACTGACTGGAAGAAATTTGTTTAACATTTAAACCTTTTTTCTGCACTTTCCAGCACATAAAATAAAATATATATTTTTTTGCATTTACACTCACTCTTTCAAATAGATGCAAGTAAAACACAGCAGAAAATAAATAAAATCAAAGACTAGCGGTCCTTTTGCTCTATTTTCACCTGTAAAGCAGGAGTGAGGTAGGCGGAGGTTTGCCCTGGTGCAGGTGTGCCGCAGCGGTCAGTGGAAGAGTCCACGAGTTTCTCTGTGAATTTCCCATTACGTGGTCGCGTACTCGGTGCTTGCTTGGAAGTTTAGGGGGTTTTTTTCGTCGTAAAGAGAAGTTTTCTTCCCACGCACAACGGACTCTAATGTTTTTGTCACTTTTTATGGAATCAAACTCAAAGTAAGGTCAGTACTTCCACGCTTGAAACGCTTTTTGTCGAATCTGTTGAAACGCATAGCGTTTTGTTAAAAGCCGAGAAAAGCACCATATTTGATAGCTTGCTGTGAGACCTCACACCGGGCACATCTACTGCGGGTGTGCTCCTGTTATCGGACCCGGAGTTAGCAACATCCCCCAAGAACCCGAAAAGGAGAGTCCTGGCCCCTAGCCCTGCCAGTGTAGCAGAAATGATGACGGATGATGATGGCAGCAGCAGCCGTTCTTCTCTGGGCAAGTACCTTAATGTTGTTCGTGTGTAATTTACGTTGAGTAGGCTAACCATGTTATTAAATTAATGCATGTAAGGTGAACTAGCAAACACCGTCGTAGTTACATGCGGCTGTCTGTTTGATGGCAGATACTCCCTTCACCCTTTTTTTCCAAACTGACGGCCTGTCATAATGTCTTCAGTTTTTGTGTTTGTTGTAGGGCTGTCAACGTTAACGCTTTAACACCGTCATCACGATTAATGCGATTAAACTATTTAAGGCAATCAACCCATCTGGAGTGCAAAATGGACAAACTTTGGACGAACTGCCCGAAATGCGTTGTCAGAGGAATTTCGGGGATTTTGAGTCATTCTACGCTCCATATGGATTAATTGAGTTAACATTTTTAATCGTGTTAATAGTGTTGATGGCGTTAACGCTGACAGCCCTAGTTTGTTGGTTTGTTTTTATTTTGTTTTATTTTAGTTATTAGATGCCACTCCAGCCAGCCAGAGAATCCCCCGCTGCCCCGCCCCTCTCCTACCTGTGCAGCAAGCAGCAGGTGCACCTCACAAACAGAGGGCGCCCTTACTCCTCGCAAATGGATAATAGAAATACAATCAGTGCCTATGCAATCCGCAAAATGCACTTGCATGCTATCGGGGCAGCATAGGTGCGAGTAACTTTTTTTTCGCCGATGCCATGATGCCACGTTGCCATCCTGGGCAACCGTCCATGTCGCCCATATCAAGAACCGCCACTGTTTACACTGTTCCTGCAGCAGGGGATGGGAAAGGTCTACACCTCTTCTCGCTCTCCCTTTTCAAGACACTTTAAATCCTTAAAGCGTGGGTCAAGCACAGTAGGTATCTTGAGCCACTGACAGTTGAGTGTAGCTACACGTTAGGGTAGGTCCTCTGTGAAGGCGGTCTTAAATTTGACCATATAGTTCGAGTCTTCATCGAAGACCTCCATGGTGTGATCCAGGTGGCAGAAAGCAGGTAAAACCACTGAACATGAGACATATGTCTCACCTCCAAGACGCTCAGTCAAAGCCTGCAGTAGACAGTTCAAGAAAGTAATTATTAATACTCTGGGTCGACGGACATGCCGGCGCGTCAACATCACATGACCAATTTAAAATGACACAGCAACAAGATGCAGAGCAGCTCCTGGTCCCTGCCACCCTGGCAGCTGTACCTCCATGATTTTAAAGTGGGTTTCAGCAGGTGCAGGAGCACTAAGAGTGGATTCAAACTGCTCACATACTAAGTTGTTTTGGAATCTCCAGTAGTTTTTAGTCATGTAAAGACTGTGATCAACTGACCTGTGCTGCTGCACTTTTCCTGCTGTTCATTGATTAAGCCATCTAAATTCAACAAAATATAAAGATATAACAGTTATGTAAGCTTTGTGGCTGATTTCCAGCCCCTGGACACTATAAGGACAGTATAACAGGCAGAATTTGGTGAGTGAATTTTATCAGCTTCATTATATTAAATATGTATTGATGTCTGCTATGCTTGATGTAACCTCACAGCGACCATCAACACCACCCTGTTCTGTACAAGCTGAGTATAGTGCATGTCTGTAAACCTCACTACAGTACAGTAATTTAAACTTGCCTGCATAGCTGTCAACCTTTGAACAACACCAAATTAGTGTACTACAGGTTGCTTCAGAAGTTATCTGCAAACGTGTTTCTTCCTAACAGGCAAGACAGACAACAGCTCATGGCCCAAGGCCAGTGTGTGGACCTGAGGACTGACAAACATTAAACTACAGCTGTGACAATGTGCAAAAATTAACCAGCAAGAAAATATAATGTGTTCAACTCAGCTAGCTGCGGTGCAAAAGACTGTGTTGTGCAATAGAAGTGGCGTTGACTTGTTAAGATAAGATAAGATAAGATAAGATAAGATAAGATAACCTTTATTAGTCCCACACGTGGGGAATTTGTTTTGTCACAGCAGGAAGTGGACAGTGCAAAAGTTATGACGCAAAAGTTACAAGCTGAAAAGGCATATAAGCTAGCAGACAGTGTATGAATGTTTTCTAATCAGTCAACAGGATCTTTGGCATTGTTCATGAAATAATCTCTGTCATTTACAATAATATTTTACCTGCTGCTTTATAAGATTGTGGTTGGTATTTATGTTTCAGTTTAAGGTTAGAACCCGCACAGGTCTGGAGAAGTTTACAGAAAAAAATGCAGCAATGAAGATCCCAGTGACACAATGGCTTATATAAAAGTAACCACCAGGAAGAATATTTCAAACGAACAGGTTAGAAACCTCAGATATATTATGAGGCTGTTATCAGTAGCCCAGTTAATGAGGCAACAGGACTATACTTTTAACAACAAATAAGGTTCAGATGTGGGGAATTATTTGATAGCTGTTAAAGGCCTAAATCTATATGAATCAATGAAACAAGAAGAATGTGCAAGAAGACAATCCTCTGAGACAGGACTGCATCGGATAATAATAACCTGAATAAGAAACCGGACTGGAGCCTCAACAATGATGCTCTTTACAGGAAGGGTCAGAGCAGACTTTTTTTTTTACATTTTCTACAGTGTTGTATGTTGGAGCAGCAGTTTATCAGCAGCTGAGAGGAAGAGGTTGGATAAACTCAACAGGAAGGCCAGCTCTGTTCTGGGATGCACCCTGGACCCAGTGCAGGTGGTGGGAGACAGAAGGACTCTGGCCAAAATAACATCTCTGATGGACAGAGTCTCCCACCCCATGCATGTAAATGTTGCTGAACTGCAGAGCTGCTTCAGTGACAGACTGCTACATCCTAGATGCATGAAGGAGCATTTCTGCAGGTCCTTCCTCCCTGCAGCTGTCAGACTGTACAATCTGAACTGCTCCCAACAAACATAGAGGTTTACATCAGCGCTGTAACTTGAACTATTTTATCAACTGATTCACACTACAACCTGGATTTACTTCTTCTCTGTATTTAATTTAATTTAATTTAATAACGGGACAGTACTCTGTCTTCGGTAACCATTGCCCTTGATGTAAATATGTAAAAAAATGTGTATGTTTCTGTTCTGTGTCTTGTGTACTGTTTGTTTGTATATGTCTTTCTGGCTGCTGTTACATCCAAATTTCCCCTTGTGGGACAATTAAAGGATTATTCTATTCTATCTGGGGTCTTAGTCAAGGAGGTGATCAAGAACCCAATGGTCACTCTGACAGAGCTCCAGCATTGCTCTGTGGAGAAAGGAGAACCTTCCAGAAAAACAACCATTTCTGCCAGCTCATTGCTTAGACTATGCTGTAATTATATAATATAAAGTTTTCATAATTTCACAGAAATTAAAAAAAGAAGACTTTCATAGCGGGAGGTGGAAAAATAAAATGTTATGATTATTAATTATTGTGGTTTTGAAAATGTCTATGGGGGATCTTCTAAGAAAAACCTATGTTTTTTGACCCTCCATATAAATATAAAGCTGAGCTGTATTACAGGTCAGTAAGCCTGGAAAAAAATAAGTAAATAAATGACGCTTAAATCAAGTGAAAGCAGTGTCAATTGTAAAGGATTGAAGCATTCTGCTTGGCTGGATGGTGAGAAATATATACAAATATATACAAAATTACACTTCTAAAGCATAATGTAAAAAACAACAAAACAGTTTTCTTTTTCTAAATTCACACTCTCAAACTTAGGAAGCATCTTTGCTTAAAATTTGTGGTTAGCAGCTTTATGAAAAGAGTTTGAAAGGATTTTTTTTTTCCTTAACTGTATTTTTAAATTTTTTTATTTGAATTTTTTATAATTTCCTTGAAAAAGTAAATAAAGACAAAAGACAAGGAAAAAACAGAGCAGAACAAAACAGCTCATCGGGTTTAATATTGCCTTTATGCAAATTATACATTACTATGTGATCAGCTATTGAACGTCTCATTAAAGAGACAACCCAGAAATCAGCAGATAGTCACGTAGAGAAAATCTATAGTCATTTGTAATACTCACACATCTAATTTCAAACTAGTCCATCCACTCCACAGATGAAGCAATTGCTCCCAATGCCATTTGTGAACACATACAAATCCAGTATAATCAGTGTCCGATGCCCAATGTTACCATGGGGAAAAACCCCTAAACATTATTATATAAATATAATAAAGTGTGTCATCTATTTTCCAGGCTGGTAGAAATATGAGTCGTGTATAGTAGCCATTTTGGAAAAGCCTGTGTTATTTATTAGCTTTTGTAGTGAGAAATTATGAGCCTTTTCAAATATTGTCATGGAACTGAAGTCATGAATATGAGACAGCCCAATGCAGATTCTCTGCACAGCATAGTTAACATTGTGTCATGTACTTTCCTTGTTTTACGTCTAAGAGAATAGACAGTTTTAATCACTCATCAATAAGACTGCTACAGTAAAAAGTTTTCATTAAAAAAAATGAATTTAAAGGTAAATATGGCTTCACTTCTGTGTATTCAACCTCAAAATGCATTGCAAACTTTTGAATCCTGCCCAGATTTAAAACTCTTACCTATGTTAAAAGCAAAAACTGTTTTGTATTTGGTAAAAATGTAACTAAGGTTAATACAGAGCTTGCCTGCTCATAATATGTACAGACAAACAGAAAGCAAATGTTTTCAAGACATCGAAAGTATTGATATAGATAAGAAACACATCCACTTCTATTGCTTTATGCTTGAGTAGACACATTCAGCCTTGCTGTTGTTTCTCAGTCTTCTTGGTCTGTCAGCCTTGTGGTGCCTCAAAGCGGCATAATGGATGTTTTCTTCATTTTGAGCAACCTGATTATAAAATATCAAATGCAAAATTATTTAAAATTGCTCAAAATAAATAAAAATGAAAACAAACTGAATCCAAAATGTTCTGGTTATGTTAACATTTTAATGTTAACCCCCAAAAAAATTACCTGTGCGACTGCTGAAGAAACAGGAGAAATTCTTGAACGAGACTCTGAAAAGAACAAATAAAATGTTCTTACTGTAAAGCTCTGTCAGTAATGATTAGATAATGTCAATAACAATAAAGGTTGCAGTACCTGCGTGTTTAGTGCTGTTTCTCTTGTGGGTCACATACAATATGAAAGCCATTAAAACATTTAGAAGTGTGGTGAATGCCAACGCTCCACTCAAGAAATACACAAAGACACAACAGTTCCTCTCATCTGTGGACAGACACCACAAAATATTATAGATCCTGTAGCTTGCTGCTATGTAATATTGTAATATATATTAAAAAAACAGTTACTCACACTCCAGCTTGGTCCCATTTCCAAACAGTATGTGTCCACATGAAGCCACAGCACAGTAGTAGGTCCCAGCATGAGGCAGGCTCTTCATTGGCAGGTTGTAGACACAGGTGTGTGTCTGTGTGTTGGGTTTCCTCTCACACTGATCATTCCTGCCTCCATGGGTGTAAATGATTCTTGGGAAAGAATCTTCAGAGTCTCTGAACCAGTAAACACTGTGTTCTTCATCACAGGTCCCAGTGTGTACTGTACAGTTCAGAGTCACAGAGCCTCCTGGTTGGATGGTCTCAGATGCTGACTGCTGCACTAAAGTTGGGATGTTCGACCCTGAACCTTTTACATCAATGACAGTACCCTCTGCAAATGCAAACATGTACCCATAGCTGCTTGCACAATAGTAAGTAGCAGAGTCTGAAATGTCCAGATCTTCTATCTTTAAGTCAATGTTTCCTTTTTCAGAATTCACTGTGAATCGTGGATCACTCTTGAATTCATCATTAAACATGGCTTGATTGTCCACTGTGATAGTGCAAATGAGCTTTGATTCCTTTCCCAAATGTAACTTATACCAGTAAAGCCTTGCCACATCGTTACCTTCATAGAAACAGCGCAGAGTCACATCGTCCCCAGTATTAGCTGATACAAAATGTCTTTCTTGATGAAGAGACAAGGAGAATTTGAGGTCATTTGTGTGAGCTGAAATAAAATGAAAGAACGTAAATGAACATTTGAGACACATGAAAGGATGGTAAAAGTTTTATACTGCAGTTTTTAAAAACTCACCTGTTTCCCCCAAGAACAAACATGTCAGATAGAAGACAAACTGCGCAGATGCCATCGTGTTCAGACTCTGGTGCTGAATGAAAAGATTCTTGAACCTGTCTTTGCTTTTCAAAGAAGACTGTGTTTGATTGGCCAACCACAAATGACACAGCATGTCCTATTTAGGGAGTTTGATCATGTGTCAACTGACGTCTATATGTTAAGCTCAGTGTCTGGACTGTTAGGAAACAACATAAATGATGGTAAAAGAAGGTATATAGCTCAGTAAGGGACAGCAGGTTACTGCATTTTCGAGGACCTGTGTTTCTTGTTAACCATTTCATTACATATTTTTTTGCAGCATACTTTTACCAAGCTTCATTTTCTTTTTTAGATATGATGTTCAGTATTGGCTGTTTTTATATTAGAACCTTTAAATTAAACAATCAACGTGTCATTAAAGTTTAGACTTTCAACAGGTGCAAGGCCAGGTGCATCTTCTGATGGGCTAACTCTGGCTAACCCTCTGTCTTGTTTTGTCACAATCAGTGTTGGTCAGGTTACTTGAAAAAAGTAATCAGTAACTAATTACTGATTACTCCCCCCAAATGTAATCCTGTTACTTTACTGATTACTTATTTTTAAAAGGAATTAATTACCTAGTTACTTTTTAAAAACATGATTTACAACCTGAATAGGTGATAAAGCGATAGATCTTTCAGCCCAATTCTACTTTTTCTGCACAATTCATCACATAAAATGTATTCAAATGGAAAAAGTCTCTTTTTAAAACTTGTTTTATTAGTTTTAATCTTTTAACTTCATGCATCAAGCAAAAATTTAATTATATGCAACATTCTCTGACTGGAAGAAATTTGTTTAATATTTAAACCTATTTTCTGTACATTCCAGCACATAACATAAAATAGGTTTTTGTGTTTACACTTTTTCAAATAAATGCAAGTAAAACACAGCAGAAAATAAATAAAATCAAAGACTCAGCGGTCCTGTTGCTCTATTTTCACCGGCGGAGTATATTAGGCGGAGGTTTGCCCTGGTGCAGGTGTGCCGCAGCGGTCAGTGGAAGAATCCGCAAGTTTGTCTGTGAATTTCCCATTCCGTGCTAGCGTACTTGCTTGGAAGTTACGGGGTTTTTCGCTGTAAAAAGAAGTTTTCTTCCCTCGCAGTGAACAGCTGACGCTAATGTAGGGCTGCTCGATTATGGCAAAAATGATAATCACGATTATTTTCACTGAAATTGAGATCTCGATTATTTGACGATATTTATTTAACCCTTTAAGACCTACTATAGAACCAAGTCCGCCAGAGCTTATATTATTTTTTTACATGTTGTAGTGCCATTTGTGGGAGCATTTCAAGTTGCTATACAACTGTTATAGCCCATATTTTAATACTATGTATGCATTAAGTCCATAGTAACTACATTAATTGCAAAAAAGTGCAATAAACTACAAAAAAATTGAAAATCGTTTTTGGTTTTTTTTACATATATTTCTACTTGGAGAAATTTAAGAGGTTTATCCCTCAAAACTTTAAATACAAAAAAGTTGCAAAAAATAGTTTACAACAACAGGAAATTTATTTTGAGTGTCTTCATAGTTTTATTTTGGAGATACACCAATTTTTATATACTGCAGGAAAAACGAAAAAACAATCATATGATGCAAATTTGCAAAGAAAACAGCAGGTGCATCAAAATAAACTATTTCCAGCAGTGCAATTCGAGTTCTAAGCATCCCAGAAACTATTCAGAAAACTCAAACATGACCAGTATAGGCTTTTAAGGCCTACAAATAAAAAACTACATTTTCCGCGAAAATGACGTCACTTCCGGTTTCGGCCAGGAAATGGCGGACATGCGATCTTTCGCGCTGACGTCTGTTTCACTGTGGGAAGTGTTACGAACAGCTGATCGGATCGGCAAAGCGTGTTTCTGGAATATTATGTTTTTGTTCCTGCAAGCACTTTTTATGCAATTTTTGCAAAGCTTTATATGGAAGGAAACCGTGACCGAGGACAAGCTGATGGCATCAGATGTAAGTACAACTCCTCCGGTTTCATATGCAAAACAAATTATTGCGCTAGCTTACACGGTTCAGGTTCTACAGGGATTTAATAATAGTTACACAAAATGGAGCGTACTGCTCTGACCGGCTTTAAAGGGTTAACAATGACTTTAAAAAATAATATAAAATAGTGTGCAACACCACTGAAGTTTTTTTTACCTCTCTTTTCAACCAACGGCAGTCACTCTCCTCTCCAAATAACTTCTGCTTAGCTTTCCGAGCTTCCCTCGGGTCCTCTTAATCAGCGGTCTCCAACCTTTTTTGCGCCACGGACCGGTTTATGCCCGACAATATTTTCACGGACCGGCCTTTAAGGTGTCGCGGATAAATGAGGGAGGGGCTAATAATCGGCTCAGTCATTTTTAATGATCGTTGAAAGCCCAGATCGTAATCGTGATTAAAATTCGATTAATTGAGCAGCCCTACGCTAATGTTTTTGTCACTTTTTACGGAATCAAACTCAGTACTTCCACGCTTTAAAAGTTGCACTATCATACTCTCTCCCACACTCGATATATTGTCCATTGTTGATCTGCACACAGCTGTTGCCACGAACGTCGCACTCGCTTACATCATTGTCATGAGACACTCTCACAAGAAAATCACGGTATTAGTAACATAGTAACGCAGCGTGCTTACGGGAAAGTAACGGTAATCCAATTACCTTTTCTAATCCCTTAATATCCTCGTTACTTGAAAAAAGTAATCAGATTACAGTAACATGTTACTGTACTCTGCCCATCTCTTGTCACAATAAGCAATAACATAATTCAAGGTTACATATTAATAATCCTAATCATTAAATCTCAAAACAAGCGGTATGCATCAACAAGTGCTCATACAACAAGTGGTATAAACTTCTGATCTAAAAGTTTATGTGTTACATAAAATTAGAATGTATGGGTTAAATGCAGTATAACCACTTCACACCTTCTCATAGAATATGTTACTGTGTTAAGTGTACGCATCTTGTCAGTCTGTGTGTTTCCTGTTTTTATTTTGATAGTCTTTGTCCTCTGTCAGTGGAGTCTGCTTTGCTTCCTGCGTCTCTTTACATCTGATTAGTCCCCGCCATGTTTCCACCTGTTCCCCATCCTCTCGTTATCCTGCCTGTGTAGTTTAGTCCTCAGTCTGTTGTCGCGTCGTACACTCTGTCCGTGCTGTGTTTTCCCCCCTCGTGTTCCAGGAAATATCCTTGCTCTCACTTCGGGTTTGTTTTTCTCAGGTTTCCCTGATTACTCTGTGGTGTATTTCAGTCCTCCATCATTCATAGCCTGTTCTCACGTCATTAATCTTCATACCCTCTTTTTGTGCTGTGTTTCAAGTCTGTGCTTCCTTGTGTCTAGTTTCCAGTGCCAGTTTAGTTTATGTTTCACACTTGAGGTTTTGGTTTATTTTTTTAAGTGTTTATTTCCATGAAGATCATCATCCGGCAATAAAGCTGCACCCTAAGTTCTATCCTTTGTTACCGAGTCGTGTATTTGGGTCCAATCTCCTGCCTGCCACACAACACACCCTGACAACAGCCAAGAAGAAACATATCAGAAGGCAAATCGTGCAGATGTCATTTTACTCAAACTGCTGTGCTATATGAAGAAATCCTTAATACTTTTTTCGCTTTAAAACTAAGACTGACTGGATAACTAGAATTGACACGATATGCTTTTTATAAAAAAAAACTTGATGATGCCCTTCTGATACTGTTAAGCTCAGACAGACAGGCATAATTCTGTTTGGATATTTGAGCGCTCACACATAATATAGTTTATTTACATTGGTTAGTATCCATGCACCTTTTTTTCAAGCCTTTTTGTCATAGTCCTCAAATGTTTGAGGTTGAGGACAAGAGCTGTATAAACTATGACCACAACTGTGTGTTTGTGTGTGTCAAAATTAATGCGTTAACACAGATTAAGCCGTCATCATGAAAAATGTTAACACTATTAACGCATTTAGAGTGCAGAATGACTCGAAATCCCTCAAGTGTTTATGTCAACGCGTTTTGGACAGTTTGTCCAAGTAGAGTTACCTATGCACATGCGCAAATGGGCAGCTGATCTGGTAAATGGCCTGTATTTGTATAGCACTTTACTAGTCGCTAAGGACCCCAAAGCACTTTACACATCCAGTCATCCACCCATTCACACACTGGTGATGGCAAGCTACATTGTAGCCACAGCCACCCTGGGGGTGCACTGACAGAGGAGAGGCTGCCGGTCACTAATGCCACCGGGCCCCCTGAACACCACCGGTAAGCAACGGGTGAAGGATCTTACCCAAGGAGACAACGACCGAGACTGTCCAAGCCGGGGCTCGAACCGGCAACCTTCCGATTACAAGGCGAACTCCCAACTCTTGAGCCACGATAGTAGTGGTAGTGACGGGCAGGTGAACCAATCAACTCAATATGGAAGATGATAAATGCACATTGGCCCTCTCGATGGGAAATTTGAGTATTAAAAAACAAGACTGAACGGTCGACCGGTTTAAAGTATTACGCACATTGTGTAAGAAGGATTTTTCTTTTCACCAAAGCACTTCCAGCTTAAAATATCCCATTGATGCGAAGCATACTTTAGTTGGGCATGCTGCTAGGACTTTGGCTAAGGCGTCACCCAGCTTGCAACAAACCACTCACGGAGCATTGGGGGCTCAATAAGTACCTCAGACATGTTGACTGATACAATTGCCAAGTGGATTGCGACAAACTGCATCCATGTTAATTTTGTTGAGAACACGCACTTTACATATCTTTGGTTCCACATTTCTAGGACTTTTCTAGGATGCTTTCTTGGACTAGAAGTGCCTCCAAGAGTGACAGAGGGAGAGCATAAATGTTTACAGAGTTTTTTGTTAATATGAATGTTCAAGATGTTCAATAAACATGTTAAGTGCGTATATTTTCCCTTTTTTCTTTAGTCTGTTTGCTCATGTAAAATGAAATGTGATTAATATAGAATAAAAATTAAATGATATTTAATCGTGATTAATCAAAATTAATCCACAGTAACCCAGTGATGGAGCTGTTAAAAAATTGTAATTGTTTGACAGCACTAATATATATTATGCCTATTACCTATTAGTATATAAGTTTTTTTAAAAGTTGTATTTCACAGGAGATAACCAGTGTTAAAAGATTAAAGAAAATTATTCAAATTCTCTTTGAATTTAAGCATACATTCTTTGTGTTTATTCTCCATGTACTGCATTATACAATGGCTTGCAAAAGTATTCGCCCCCCTTGAACTTTTTCACGTTTGGAATCATGTATGATTTTCATCCCACTTCTCACGTGTACACCACTTTGTGTTGGTCTTTCACGTGGAATTCCAATAAAATTGATTCATGTTTGTGGCTGTAATGTGACAAAATGTGGAAAAGTTCAGAAGTTCCAAATACTTTTGCAAGCCACTGTATTGCATGAATGTCAGTTACAAGCTTAAGTATAAAGTTGAAAAAGTGTAATTGCAGCCAGGCTATTGATCAAGTAATTGCAGTTATTTGCAATTAATGATAGAAAATTGTGAGATTCATTAGTTATTTTTTTTTATTTATTGTCAGCGCTAGTCATAACATACCTATATTGCCAAAGATAAAACATTTCAGATTTATGCCTGGCAATGTCACTGTGTTGCTGTGTTGAAAGAAAATAAATTTTACTGCCATTAAATCTTTACACAAGATAGTTAGCTAATCATGCGCCCATATAGAAAATGTCACGAGTTTACTCACACCTCCAGTGAAGCCCCCCCCCCCCCCCCCCCCCCCCCCCCACACACACACACACACACACATCTGCCACACTAACAGAAGAAAACAAAAGAATGTTAAGGCGGTTAGCAGGTCTCAGTGAAACAAGACGATGTTTCTCCAACACCATGATGCTACATATGACATATAACAGACAATCAACACAGGACTGCATAAAGTGCAATCTGCAAAAATCGCAAAAAAACCAAAACAAAGACAGTGCAAAACCACGTGATACAGACACAACAGTGCAGTAGAAATGTGCAAAAGACTGAGTATTGTGCAAAAAGTCTTGCTTTGCGGATGCAGCCGGTGCAATAAGTGTCTGTGATGGAAGGTAGAGAGGCTCCAATGAGCTTCTCAGTGTTCTCACTTTCCATTGTAAGGTATTGCGATCAGGAACTGAATTCTTTGAAAGTCTAAAATTTGTATGAATCTGTATGGACATGCATAGTAACAGCACGATGACCACTTCACATCTGGCAAACATCAAGTAGTCTTTTTCTGGCAGCTTTCTGTGCATTCAAGGTAAAACACACAGTGGAGGCTCGTTATTAAAAGTTACTGTATATATTGTTAGCTTAGCAGTTCATGCAACAGATAATCCATTTTTTCCAATCCGCACATTTTCCATGCTCCAACAGTAATGATCCTGCCTAGTTTAATTGTGGAACATAAAGGTTCTTGAAAATCTGAGAGAAAAGAGGTAGCAGACCCAGATGGACAATATTAAAACACTTTACAAAAGCTCATTGCTTCCGATTTTAGTCATTATCATCCCAAAATTGATATAAGAGCTTCTGAGAACAGTGTGGCATAAAAATGTATTTTTAAAAATAACAGCAGTTCTGCCTCAAAATGAACCGTCTCCAGGACACAGTCCTAAAAGATGTGCAACTTCATTCTCACGCTGCCACATCTTAGAGATAAAAATAAAATCCAACTTCTCACGACAGAACAAGTCATTTAAAAGAAAGGACTTGTTAGCAATAGAGCATTAGTCATTTTAGCAGAGAAGTACAGTGAAGAAGCTGGAGCGAGGTAAGGTGGCACAAAAGCGAAGCTCCCGTGAATCTGTATTTTCATAAACCCACTGAAACCAACAAAGTAGGACAAGAAAGCCGGCTTGCTTGCTCAGCTTTTCTGTCGAAGTTTCTGAAGTGAAGTCGGGATCCTGACTTTTAGCAACAGAGGTACACTGAGGTCTGCCGCATGCTCTAACCACAGTGGAAAAACAAACTTGTTTTGATGCGTCTGGAAACTACCCATGGCAAATGTGATTGCTATTAGTGAATGGTACTCATATGTCTAATGATGTGAAAAAGCAACCTTTTCATATCAGTGACTTTAGTCTCTGACACAGTTTTGTTCTATCAAATCAAATCAGGAGTTTTTAAGAAGCTGATGGTCTTGTCTGCATGTGGTCTATAATTTGAAATATTCTCTAAGACTTTCCTGTGTCCTTCTTTCTGCCCTCCTCACCTGTTTTGTGTAGTTTGGCCCCCAACACTATTTTGTGGAGCAGAGAATTTTTTCCGAAACATTTCTAATTCTGCAGTGGAGCTGGTAGAGCTGCAAACACTTTCTTGAGTAATACAGTTGCACCCAGTTTATTTCAGAAGTTTTTTATTTTTTCTGTCAGTATCAGAAATCCTGAGGTAAATATGAACTGCAAACACACTTGTATGAATTGTTTAAGAGTTTTATTGAAAAGCAGCAATCTAAAGTCATCACATTTAGCTGAAATCTTAAAAAATAAAACTTTAGAAAAGTCATGATAAACTTTAAAAAGTGAAAATATGAGGTTCTGCTCTGTTATAAAGAAACAAAGATGAAACATTTTCAGTTTTACTGCTTGAAGCTGAAGTACACACATTCACTCCAGAAGTCACCAGTCTTGCTCTTGTTCTCCTGGTAACAACAAAGTACAAAGATTGAATTACACATTCGATGGTAAATGCAGCTCAGAGCGCTTTTTGTACAACATGCCTCACTTACCCATTCACACAAGCACCTTTTTTCGATGTTCAAGTGTTATAGTTTCTAACATTCACATATTCATAATCTGTTGTGACTTATGAAACAAAGTTGTTTTTTAACCTAAGAGTTACCTCTTTGTGTTTCATGGAGAAATTTGAAAAGCTTGGATGACATTCTGGGCAGCAGCAGCTGTTTATCTTGATGATCACACACAAAGTGGAAACCATGATATAGTCAGAACGGTCATGAATGCAACAGCTCCTTTCAAGACAAAGGAGTCCATGTTATCTGCAGATAAAGGAGGAGAAATAAAATTGCGTTCAGCTGTATAAATTTAGAGTGGGAGTAGATGTTCTTCCTGAATGTACTTACTTTCAAAGTCCAGCTTGGTCCCGTTTCCAAACACTATGTGTCCACATGAGTCAACAGCACAGTAGTAGGTCCCAGCATGAGACAGATTCAGATGTGGGATTCATCGGGAAACTAGCGGATGATACCGTGGAGACAAAGACTATCACAACGTTTCCCAACCAGAAGCCGTGGGTGGATAAAACCATCCGCAACGCTCTGAGATCCTGCACCGCTGCCTACAACACGGGACTCATGACGGGGGACATGGACCCGTACAAAGCCGCGTCATATAACGTGCGGAGGGCGGTGAAAGAGGCGAAGCAGCGCTACGGGAGGAAACTAGAGTCACAACTCCAACAGAGTGACTCTAGGAGCCTGTGGCGGGGACTAAGGACAATAACGGACTATAAAGCACCAACAACCGGTATGACGAACGCGGCCTTAACTCTGGCAGACGAGCTGAACACTTTCTATGCTCGCTTCGAGGCTGCAGCTAAGGTCTCCAACAATGCTAGTGTTAGCGGCGCTAACGGCTGCAGACAGGAAGATACTGCCAGCACCGGAAACGTGCTCGTCATCTCCGAGCATGAAGTAAGGAGAGCCTTCAAGAGAGTGAACACCAGGAAAGCAGCAGGACCAGACGGCATCCCAGGTCGTATCCTAAGAGACTGCGCATACCAGCTAGCTCCTGTGTTCACTGAGATATTCAACATCTCTTTATCTCAGTCGGTGATCCCCACATGCTTCAAAGAGTCCATCATTGTTCCTGTCCCGAAGAAACCCCACCCTGCTTCTCTCAATGACTATCGCCCTGTAGCCCTCACCTCAGTAGTGATGAAGTGCTTTGAACGCCTGGTCAGAGACTTCATCATTTCTTCACTACCAGACACACTGGACCCACTACAGTTCGCTTACCGTCCAAATCGTTCCACAGACGATGCCATCTCTCATCTCCTCCACACATCACTCACTCACTTGGACACTAGAAGGGGGAATTATGTTAAAATGCTCTTCATAGACTACAGCTCTGCATTTAACACCATAATTCCCTCCACACTCACCACCAAGCTGGAGCATCTGGGACTCAGCTCATCTATGTGTCAGTGGATCTCCAACTTCCTAACTGGCAGACCACAGGCAGTAAGGATGGGCGGACATGTCTCAGCCTCCACCACTCTCAGCACTGGAGCCCCCCAGGGGTGTGTTCTGAGCCCCCTGCTGTACTCTTTGTACACATATGACTGTGTGGCCACTACCAGCTCCACCACCATCATCAAGTTTGCTGACGACACCGTCGTGGTGGGCCTGATCTCTGATAACAACGAGACGGCCTACCTGAAGGAGATTAGGAATCTGGAGAACTGGTGCCAGAGGAACAACCTCCTTCTAAACGTCAGTAAGACAAAGGAGCTGATAGTGGACTTCAGCACTAAGCAGGAGAGGAACTACCAGACCCCCGTCATCAACGAGTGCCCAGTGGAGAGAGTGGACAGCTTCAAATACCTCGGAGTTCACATCACGCAGGACCTGTCATGGTCCTGTCACATCAACACCGTGGTGAAAAAGGCCCGACAGCGTCTCTACCACCTCAGACGCTTGAGAGACTTCCAACTGCCCTCCAAGGTGCTCAGGAACTTTTACTCGTGCACCATAGAGAGCATCCTGGTGGGAAACATCTTAACCTGGTTCGGGAACAGCACCATGCAGGACAGACGAGCTCTACAGAGGGTTGTGCGGTCAGCTGAGCGCACCATCCGCTCCGAGCTCCCTGACCTGCACTCAATCTACAGCAGGCGGTGCTGGACCAAGGCCAGGAAGATCGTGAAGGACCTCAGCCATCCCAACAACAGACTGTTCTCTCTGTTGAGGTCAGGAAAGCGATTCCGCTCCCTGAAGACCAACACAGAGAGACTGAGGAGGAGCTTCTTCCCGCAGGCGATACGGTCTCTCAATCACACCACCACACAGTACTGACCCACACATATGGTTCTTACACACACACTGGACTTTCTGGACTTTGGTTTTGCACAACACTGGTCACTATATTCTTCATTTCCGGTTAATACTTGTACAGCTGCTGTTATTGTGTATATATTTATTTAGATTTAGATTTCTTCATACATTCTTATATAGTTCTATATTGTGTATTGTGTATTTTGTTGTACAGTTATTTTATTTTCAACTTTAATTTATATATTTATCTTTATCTGATTCTTCCCAGTTAAATTTACCCTTCATTCTAATTTGTGTTGTACAATTATTTCATTTTTAACCTTAATTTATATTTTATTCCTTCCTAGTTAAATTTACCCTTTTTAATTTTTCATATTTATTTCCTTTCTTATTCATAGCCTTTTCCTTTTTTGTTTTCTTTAGGTCACGAGCAGTTGTCCAAGCATTTCACTACATATCGTACTGTGTATGACTGTGTACGTGACAAATAAAAATTTGAATTTGAATTTTTGAATTTGAGATCCTTCATTGGCAGGTTGTAGACACAGGCGTCAGGTTGTAGACACAGGCGTCTGCTTGTGGGTTAGTTTTCGTCCTACGATGATCATTTTTGCCTCCATAAGTGTAAATCAGTCCTGGACGAGATGTTTCTGTTTCTTTGAACCAGTAAACACTGTGTTCTTCATCACAGGTCCCAGTGTGTACCGTGCAGTTCAAAGTCACAGAGCCTCCTGGCTGGATGGTCACAACACAGTGAAGGACACTTTCCACCCCTCACATGGACTGTTTCCCTCCTTCCATCTGGCAGACGGTTTCGCAGCATCAAAACCGTAACGACCAGACACTGCAAGAACTTTCCGCCCCCAAGCACTCAGAGCCCTCAACTCACTACCACCAAAGGACCGAAAAACACAAACAGTTTTACAAACACGTCATAAAACTCACCAAAAAGACTCAAAACCAACACAAAATTCCACAAATTTACTACAAACTGGACGTGGGAACAATATGCTTATCTGCACACCTCAGTCACATAGTTACTGTCTTTGTGTATTGTACATAGATATATTTGGTAATAGTACCTTTTTAGCTCTTATTTTATTATAGTTTTATATCTCTTGGAGATAATTTGTTTTATATTCTCATAAATGCACCATGCGGAGCTTGGGGTGAAACGGCATTTCGGTACGCTGTATACTGTGTATATTTTTTTACTGACCATAAAGACCTTAAATCTTGAATCTTAAATTAATGACTGAGATTAATGACTGCTTCCTTTGTCCATCCAGTAACCATGGACACGACCAGTGTCCAGCACCAGTCTGCCCAGCTGGTTAATCCCTCTGTTGTCCCTGCTAGAATTTCCAGCAGTGAAATTCTGGGATCCAATCTTCTGAACTGCTCATCTCGCAGAAGACGAAGGGAACAGCAGAGTGTCTCCGGACGTTTCAGTTTATACTTTGTCAAGTGCCCACCTTTCTACCTTAAATATCCAGTCACTGATCTTCAACAACACTTTATAATTTTCTCTCTTTTAACATGGAAAATTTCATTACATTAGAACATTCAGTCATATATGAATAAGCTTCACATGACGATTTATCCAGTTTAGATTCCATTAGCACATTCACTTTAGCATAATCCTTTTAATCCACATACTTTTTCTCTTTAAAACTGTTTGTCAATCACAATTTGAGACTGAATTAAGCCTGTCTTTAAAATCATTCGTAACTTTTCGCAACATTTAAAACTATTCTTTTTGTTCAAAAGTATGGGTGATGCTAGGGTTGGCGACACAGTCCTTTTCTCAGTCCCAGACATGAATAAAGTTAAACTGTGGATCATGTCTACACACCTAAAATCTAGAAATTACAGAAATAATTTCCACTACTCAATCTGCATTTCTTTGATAACATATTGAGCAGACATATATTTTTGATTTATCTTTGATTTAAAAAAAGATTATCTACATAGTAGCAGATAGGCAAGCTTTGTTTTAGCACTCATTTTCATTTTTAACACGTAAGGCTGGGTGTCAAGTTGTTTTACCACCTCAGCTGTGATGGCAGGGGGCGGCCACGGGGACTTCAATCTCTCACCCACTCAGCTGTCCAAAAAATCTGGTTAATCATAGTTAATATGTTTGTATTGTATTGTATTTTGTTGTATTTACTTTTAAAAAAAATCTTTGACTAATGTTAAAAGACTAACGCTAAAAGAAATGAAATCAGGAAAGTGGCAATTATTTTTTATGACACTGTTTATAAGCATTTAAATCAAATGCAGAGCTGAGTACAGGATCTACTACATATAAACACTGTGAATTTCAGATTCCAGCACACAGGCTAAAAACTGTTTTGTTTGGAACAAAATCAAACTCATCTTAATATAAAGTTGCAAAACTCATATCAGGAAGTTCACAGACAACAAATGTCTTTAGGTCTTTAAATGCTGAAGCCTGTTAAAAATAACAAAAGCACAAAAACAGATAAGAAACTCATCCAGTTCTACTGCCTCATACTAGAGTAGACACTTTCAGCCTTGCTGTTGTTACTCTTTCTTCTTGGTCTGCCAGCTCTCGGATCCCTTAAAGCCGCATAATGGATGTCTCCTTCATTGTGCTGATAATAAAATATAAAATATATACAGTTGCATAAAATTACTTAAAAGACTGAAAATAAATTGAGTCAGTTGTTAACATTTGAATGTCAACACAAAAATTACCTCTGTGTCTGCTGAGGAAAGAGGAGACGTTCTTGGATGAGACTCTAAAAAAAACAACGGATGAAGTTCTCTGACTATGATGCTGGGTTGATTCAGTTTATATTGATAGTAACAATAGCAGTTGCAGTACCTGTGCACGTGGTGCTGTTTCTCTTGTGGGTTACACACAATAAAAAAGCCATTAAAACACTCAGAAGTGTGGTGAATGCCAACGCTCCACTCAAGAAATACACAGAGACACAACAGTTCCCCTCATCTGTGGACAGACACCAGGAAACATTAAAGATCCTTGACTATACTCTTATGTACTTTATAATAATATTGCCAAGTTACTCACCCTTAAAGTCCAGCTTGGTCCTGTTTCCAAACAGTATGTGTCCACATGAGGCAACAGCACAGTAGTAGGTCCCAGCATGAGCCGTATTCAGGCTCTTCATTGGCAGGTTGTAGACACAGGTATGTGTCTGTGTGTTGGGTTTCCTCTCACACTGATCATTCCTGCCTCCATGGGTGTAAATGATTCTTGGGAAAGACTCTTCAGAGTCTCTGAACCAGTAAACACTGTGTTCTTCATCACAGGTCCCAGTGTGTACTGTACAGTTCAGAGTCACAGAGCCTCCTGGTTGGATGGTCTCAAATGCTGACTGATGCACTAAAGTTGGGATGTCCAAACCTGAACCCTTTACATCAACAAAAGTACCCTCTCCAAACTCAAACATGTAGCCATAAGCTCCACAGTAGTAAATAGCAGAGTCTGAAATTTGCACTTTTGTTATCTTTAAGTAGATTTTTCTTTCCTCAGTAGCTGCTGTGAATCGTGAATCATTCTTGAATTCATCATGAAACGTAGCATTGGTGCCGTACTTGTACAAAGTAGAAATGAGCTTCAGTTTGTGTCCCAAGTTCAGCTTGTACCAGAAAAACTTTGCCACATCGTTACCGTTATAAAAACAATTCAAAGTCACACTTTGCCCAGTATTAACTGATATAAAACGTCTTTCTTGATCAACAGACAATTTCAAATCATTTGTGTGAGCTGAAATAAAATGAGAACCAAGTAAGTACACAGGACACATGAAGGCATGGCAAAAAGGTTCAGACGGTAGTTTAAAGAGAAACTTACCCATTTGCCCCAGAAACAAACATGTGAGATAAAAGGCAAACTGTGTCGATGTCATCATGTTGTGGTGAATGGAAAGAGTCTCAATCCTGTCTTCACTTTTAAGAGAGAAGAATGCATTTTATTGGCCAACCAGAGATGACTCAGCATGTGCTATTTAGGGAGCTTGATCACATGTCCACTGAGACCTATAGTGTTAAGCTTTGATTCTGGATTGATGAGAAACAAAGTTAACGCTTTTTCATTTGAACATCAAATATTTGATTTACAACTCCAACTCCTGTAGTGTGATTTCTTTATACAGAATCACACACTAAGACATGCAAAAAGAAGATAATAGTATTTTAAATTAAACACAGGAAGATGTATAGTTATGTAAAGCTGGACAGATTTTATTTTTACGTGACCACTTTTTAAAAAAAATTAAAAAAGGCTTTAAATAAATGTTATCTTTACTCTTAATTTGTTGTTCAAAATATTGGTTTTGAATAAAATATTTTGAATCTTCACTTAAAATTCACATCTTTTTGCAGCATTATTCATTTTGAATTATTTTACATGAAATACATATATTTCACATACGTGTGAACTAGAGGACTAATATGGATGCAGACTACAACTTCATGAGGTGATGGGTGCATACAAATTTGTCTACAGTCAGGACACAGCCATCAGTATGTGGGACACGCTCTACCAGGTGAGTATGCTTGGTGAGGGATTCTTTATTATTAATCCTTTATTTATCCAGGTAAAAAATCTCATTGAGATTAAAAATCTCATTTCCAAGAGAGACCTGGCATTCTTGATGACAATGCTGCAATACCCCCAATTTTACAGGTATTTTTGTGTCTGTTCTAAAAATTTTTAGTTCAATGACACAGTGTAACAGAAGAAGAGACAATTGTTTTCCTGACTTATCCATTATTCTTTACTTCTTTTCAGAATTTTCATTTGCTTGCACAATTCAATTCAATTTTATTTATATAGCGCCAAATCACAACAAAAGTCGCCTCAAGGCGCTTCATAGGTACAGAGAAAAACCCAACAATCATATGACCCCCTATGAACAAGCACTTTGGCGACAGTGGGGAGGAAAAACTCCCTTTTAACAGGAAGAAACCTCCAGCAGAACCAGGCTCAGGGAGGGGCGGGGCCATCTGCTGCGACCGGTTGGGGTGAGAGAAGGAACACAGGACAGTTGAACTGTCATGAGCAACAATTGTGATGTGGTTATGAAAGCATGCTGATGTCAGCATATGTCCATCCATAAGCCAATTCAAGGTCATGGTGTTGCAGGCTGGCTCTCTCAGGGGATGGACCCAAAGGCAGGACTCCAGAGAGAAAGCAAGAACTCTGATGATAACTTTCAGTAATGGGATGTACAGTGGCGAAGCTTTGGAGTGTGTTAAATCCAGGAAGTCTTTAATGAAACATGTATTGACGTCGCAAACAGGTGAGCTTGATTGCTTCAGGTGCGTCCAGGAGGAGGATGGAGATCCCAGAAGGATCCCACCACACATCCATACAGACAGAGAGAGAGGCAGGAGGTCTAGAGGACCATGACAGTTGGTGTGATTTATGAACATATATATATATATATATTCCTTCAAATTTTGTGTGAAAAATGCTGACAGGTGAAAGGACATTTACCGTCCCAGGACCTGAAGCTCAGTAAAGCACTCCTTCGACAGCCACACCCATCTGTTCTCTGATTGGATTGTTAAAATTGGGATTGACATTACATTGACCAATCACCAGCAAGGAAGAAAAACTGGGTCAAAATTCATACTTGCAAGTAGTGACGGAATTTCTGGCTCTTTTTAGAGAACCGGCTCTTTCAGGTCAGCTCACTAAAAAGAGCTCTTCAGGTTGTTTTGTTGCTTTAATTAATTAATTATTAACAACAATATAAAAATATGCACAAAAGGAATTACTAATGTAAAAAAGAAACATGGTTTTATTTAGATATGTTTATATATAAATATATGTGGTGGCCCATAGAGACAAAGCACGTACAAACTCCAAAACACATTTGTAGTGTTAACTGAACTTCCAAAACAGAGCTACCGAGATCACTTAAATTACACAATTGAAAGCATATGTGTATGGTTTGTGTATTTATACACAAGCACTCATATACATTCAAATAAAAAAATGTTTATTTACCTGTTACTACCACACACCAAATCCGGTCGTTGGTACTTCGTGGCTTGTGTAGCCGCTAGGTAACAAAAGCTCAACACTGTGCCTAGCATCCTGGAGCACTTCTGTTGTGTTTTGTACGTGTTTTGGAGTTTTTACGTGCTTCTGAGTTTTTACATTTTGGAGTTTTTATGTGCTTCTGAGTTTTTACATACTATGGAGTTCGTACGTGCTTTGTCTCTAGCGGCCACAGTAAATATACTTTTATCTATTCACTCCACATAAAATGTAATAAATAAATCTGTCATGATGTGGAATGGACTCAAGCGCAGACGAGGCAGCTAAAATACAGTTCCGTTTATTGGTATACAACACCAGGTGCCCTCTCATACAAGTGAGAGGGCAAGGGGGATACAGGGCACAGGGGAATCCGGAAAAGGAGCTCTTCACACACGAGGGACTCCACAAAACACAGCACATCACCAATCTTGCACACCCAGGGCTCCAAGGGAAACGGAATTCCTGTTCACGGAAAATAAGCGATTAATCTCATCAATCAGCGACGTGAAAAGACAACAAGGAACTAGTACTCCGGAGATTACTACCGAGGTTACTCAATAATCCAGCAACGAGATGTTTCCAGCCACTGCTGGATTTTAAAATTTTAAAATCTTACTTCTTGCATACAAGTGTATCCATAAATCTGCTCCTTCATATTTGTGTGACCTGCTCCATATCACCACTGTTTCCCGCACTCTCAGATCATCATCTGCTATTCATCTTACTGTTCCGTCCTCACACCTTATCACTATGGGCAACAGAGCTTTCAGTCGCTCTGCTCCTCGGCTCTGGAACTCTCTTCCTCCTGCACTAAGAAATATTGACTCCCTCTCCGTATTTAAGACACAGCTCAAAACACATCTGTTTAAACTGGCTTATTCGCTTTAATGCTGATTTTATCTGTTGTCACGCTCTGTTTTGTAATTTTAACTTATTTTATGTATTTTATGACTATTGTTCCTTTTATTAATTGTGTTTTTGTAAGGTGACCTTGGGTTTCTGAAAGGCGCCCTCAAATAAAATGTATTATTATTATTATTATTATTATTACTGCCTTAAGTAGTCGATGAGGTTACGCAATGAGCCACAATATAATTTGTATCTAAATTATATCTATCACTGTAGCTATGTTTATACATGTTCTCCTTGTTTATTGTGTGGGGTAAGTGATGATGGGAATAGTGGGATTCAAAAGAATGTTGAGCATGGGGTAGGGATTAATAAGTATGTTATACTTCTTCCTACTCCATTTCAGACCTAATAATTGTCATTTCATGTCATTTAGACTCTGTTTTATTTTATTTATTTTCTTTTTTTTGTTTTATCTGAGCACATACGTGTGTGTATTTACATATATATTTGTATTTGTAAATGCAAGTATGTGTACTTGTGTATATATTGTTTTTTTCTGTATATGTCTGAAATAAAGATACAATACAATCTCAGGTGCGAGGGCCAGGAGCGTGAGCTTGCAATGAGCTCTGCCCCGGTGAGACAGGGCAAGCGTGAGAGAGGCAGTTGTAAACAAGAAACATATGTAGCCAACCTGAGTCCGCCGGGCAGACACGGGGAGCATGACAAAATCATATAATACAAAAACCAACTATGCACTAGGGGTGCAACAATACTTGTATCAATATTGAACCGTTCAATACAGTGCTTTTGCATCGAACAATACAACATTTTTTATGTATTTTATCAACTTTCCTTCTGACGATGCTGTCTGTGTTGAGCGCTCAGTGGATCTGCGCTCGACAGTGCAGCCTAGGCGAAGTAGTCGAACGCAGATTCACTGAGCGCAGGGCAAGCTTGCAAGACAGAAGTTAAGCTCTCTGTTGCAACATGGCAAATTGAACCTCCCCCACCCTCATTCAGATCTGGCGTTTGGAACTATTTTGGTTTTCATGTGACGTATGACCCTGAAGGTAAGCGCGTCATGGAAAAAAGTAAAAGAGTATGTTGGATGTGCCACGCAATGTTCAATTACATGGGTGGGAGCTAGTGCGTTAGCGCAGTTAGCTTGTTAACGTGTTGGCCGTCCAGCCCCACACACAGGGCGATCCGCGGTAGCTTGTTAACGGAGATTTGCCGTGTTGTGGCGTTAACGTCATTTCAGATTAACGCTGACAGCACTAGTGGGAACACAACGAATATGACTGCACATTTACGCTGATATCATCCTAGTGCAAAGACAAGTGGAAGCAGACAAAAACAACAAGCCTGCATGCTACAAACTTTACCCGAGTCATTTAGACAGCCGTTAGCACATGATTCTCCTTATGGGGACCTGATATGTTTAATATGCTGCTGAGAATATAGTCCAGAAGAAGCGTATAGTATAGCTTTTATTTTGGAAAGAGCCATTTCTCTGTAATAAACTCTCTTTTCCAAAGACGAGTGATTTCCGGATCAGATAGATTAATTTTTTTATTACTTTGTTTCAGCAACATTAAATTTAAAAACTGTACTTTTGAGTTAAAATATATATTTATAATTTTAATAAATGACAAATTAAAAAGGCATGAACATTCTTTTTTGTATCGAAAAAATATCGAACCGTGACACCAAAGTATCGAATCAAACTGAACCGTGAATTTTGTGTAGCGTTGCACCCCTACTATTCACATTTCAACTTTTAATTGTTTAAATTTTCAGCTCTTTCCTTTGAAACAAATTTAAAGTGAAACAACTCAAAACACTGCAAACCACAACACAATTAAATATAAATTAAAATATGAAAACAAAAAGAAGATGCACATTCTCTGTCATATAGGCCCGCATGGATAAACTTTCTGAATCCTTTATCATCTGCAACTGAAAATAGTTGTGGATGATTACTATACCTTTCTAATGTGACGTTGTTGTCCCCAGTGTTGCCAACTCCTCAGTAAAGAAAATCGCTATTGGTTGTCCTAAAAGTCGCTAGAAGTCGCTAAATGTAGTCATCGCCTAATTTGCATAATTGGTCATGCTAGTCTAATTGTAACCTATGTTGTTGGAGAGAGAAATAACATGGAAGAGAATTGAGTAAGTGAGTAAAAAACGTCCTAAATGCATTTAGAGTTTATTTAGAACTACAAATTAAAATTAAAACTACAAATCATTCTTTTAGCAATTATTGTTTTTTTTAATGTCACAATTCCAACCCTGCTCCTTTACCCAGGCTTGGACCGGCAAAAGTGACCCGAAATAGACACTCTGGTGGAGTTACTTTGTGTGTGTGTGTGTTTATAAGTAGTTTTAAACCTTGTGATCCACAAAACAACATAAGAGTAAAAGAAGAACTGACTGCGTTACAGCACCCGCTACTTGTTGAGAGTAAAAGCGATACGTGCTTTCACGTCTTTTTTTAGCGACTCTTTTTAGAAAAAAAGTCGCTAAGGGGTCTGAAAACTCGCTAAATATAGCGACAAAGTCGCTAAGTTAGCAACGCTGGTTGTCCCTGGCTCTCGTTCTCTCTCTCTCCCTCCCACTCTGTTCCTGTGCTACTGCGAGTGTAACTACTGCCCCTCCCCCCTCTGCCCAGTGCAAAGCACAAGGCTCGTGTGCGGAGTGAAGCGGAAAAAAGTGCGAGATAGAGGGTGAGAGAAAGAAAAAAAAAAACAACCCACGAGTCGGCTCACATCGTTCAGTTCAAAGACCCGGGCTGTTTTGTTCGTGACCGACACATCACTACTTGCAAGTTGGATCTGTAACCAGACCTTAACAAAAATAATTTGTAACTTGTGTAAATATTTTTTGCAAACACACACACAAAGAAGACATACAAACAGGATGTATGTAGATGCACAAACATAACACTTTCAGTTTACATGGTTACAAAACTCAGTTCACAACTACGCATTTGATTTACAAGTACAAAATATTTATGACCACAATTTGAGCCCATAGAGCGCCACCCCAAGGCAGATCAGCAAATATACTCCATAAACACTCATGAACCATGGATCCCAGACTAAATCTGTCTTTCTTTAATCTTTCAATCTGAAGAGCACATGATGACCAAACCCCCCCCCCCCTCTCTTTCCTGTTCAGGGTGATGTTGTGATGCACAAAAACAATTTAAATAAACAGGTTGGAAAGCTCGGGCTCATTATAAACATGTTATTATCAGGAAAACTAAAAAGACAGCAGCGGTGTACTCTTTACAGTCCTTTATTTTTATGATATACTGGAACAAGAGGCTTTCATTGACAGCTGATGCAAAGAATTGGAGGTAAAATTTTACTCTCCAGTACTGTTAAAAATATGATTGTTCTTACAGCCTGATATCACAGTTGCTCATTACATTATGGAAAAGTCAAATCATGGATCATCAACTTCATTAAAACATTTAAAGTGTGAAGGCTGATCTTTGTTATCCCGTAATTATTATTTTTTATTTTAATTTAATGTTGATGAATGACTACACAGGTATGATGGGTCACATGGAGATAGTTCTCAATATCTGCAAAACCTCACAAAAACCAATCAAGCATCAGCTTTTGACACTGAAACAAAGAATGATCCTAACATCTCTATGTTGTTTGACAGTGTGCCATGCTTATTATTTAAAGTAAGTAGTTGTTTGCCAGTGAATAACAGTATTTGTTCATTTTTTTCTGTCTATAAAACAGTACCAGAATAGCTGGGATGGGTATAAACTGGAAAAGCACTTGCATGTTTGTTTTTAAAAAGCTTTTTCAGTAGATTTATTGGAAAGAACATCTCTTCAGTTACCACGTTTAGGTGAAATCATAAAACCAAAACTATAGATAAAGGAATTCTGTACTTTGTCTCTGTATATCACAGCAAAGATGAAACATTTTCAGCTCTTCTGCTTTACAGTAATGTAGATGCATTCACTCCAGGTGTCATCCCGCTCTCTTCTTGATCTGTTTGTTTTGTTCTCCCTTAAAATGTTCTGGTGATCCTAGTAAAGGAAAAAAGTAAATCACAAATGTGCTTCTTTGAAGGATAAAAATTGCTGAACCAAAACAGAAATTACATCTTCATTTTTTTAGTTACCTCTGAAAAGCTTCCATGAGACTCTGAAAAACAGAAGAAAATCTTTTTAGCACATGACATTCAATGCATGAATAAACTTTACAACAACACTTACCTGTGAAGTGGATGCTTTTCTTTTTTGTCATTACAAACAATATGGACATCAAACACAAACTAAGGACACAAGTGAATGCAACAATTCCATTCAGGACATGCACCAAGTAAAGAAATCCCACCTCATCTGCAAATTGAAAGAGAAGAAGAACATGCAGAATCTTCAGCTGTATTATAGGAATGAGCTGAGAATGGAATTGAATATATTTTTGAATGCGACTCACCTTCTAAGTCCAGCTTGGTCCCGTTTCCAAACAGTATGTGTCCACATGAGGCGACAGCACAGTAGTACGTCCCAGCATGAGACATATTTAGGCTCTTCATTGGCAGGTTGTAGACACAGGTGTGTGTCTGTGTGTTGGGTTTCCTATCACACTGATCATTCCTGCCTCCATGGGTGTAAATGATTCTTGGGAAAGACTCTTCAGAGTCTCTGAACCAGTAAACACTGTGTTCTTCATCACAGGTCCCAGTGTGTACTGTACAGTTCAGAGTCACAGAGCCTCCTGGTTGGATGGTCTCAGATGCTGACTGCTGCACTAAAGTTGGGATGTTCGACCCTGAACCTTTTACATCAATGACAGTACCCTCTGCAAATGCAAACCTGTACCCATAGCTGCTTGCACAATAGTAAGTAGCAGAGTCTAAAATTTGCAGATCACTTATCTGTAAGTCAATCTTTCCTTTTTCAAAATTCACAGTGAACCGTGGATCACTCTTGAATTCATCATGAAACATGGCTTGATTGTCCACTGTGTTGACAGTACTAATGAGCTTTGACTCCTTTCCCAAATGTAACTTATACCAGTAAAGCCTTGCCACATCGTTACTTTCATAGAAACAGCGCAGAGTCACATCGTCCCCAGTATTAGCTGATACAAAATGTCTTTGTTGATGAACAGACAAGGAGAATTTGAGGTCATTTGTGTGAGCTGAAATAAAATGAAAGAACGTAAATGAACATTTGAGACACAAGGAAGAACGGTAAAAGTTTCATGCTCCAGTTTTAAAAAACTCACCTGTTTCCACCAAGAACAAACATGTCAGATAGAAGACAAACTGCGCAGGTGTCATCGTGTTCAGACTCTGGTGCTGAATGAAAAGATTCTTGAACCTGTCTTTGCTTTTCAAAGAATCAGAATCAGAATACTTTATTGATCCCTGGGGGAAATTATTTTTTGTTACAGTGCTCCATTTTAAACCAACATTAAGACAAGACAGACAATACGCTAACTAAGAATAGTACAATATATACATATATATACATACATACATACATAAGTCACTTATAAATAAATAGTTGGAAAAGAAACATGTGTAGCTGTAGCAGCAAACAGTGTGTTAAGTGGATGCGTTGTACAGGGAGATGGCCACAGGCAGGAATGATTTCCTGTGTCGTTCAGTGGTGCTTTTCGGTAATCTCAGTCTCTCACTGAACGAGCTCCTGTGACTGACCAACATGTCATGGAGTGGGTGGGAGGTGTTATCCAACATTGTCTTTATCTTGGACAGCATCCGCCTCTCCGACACCACCTTGAGGGAGTCCAGCTCCATCCCCACAACATTGCTGGCCTTACGGATCAGTTTATTAAGTCTGTTGGCATCTGCGACCCTCAGCCTGCTCCCCCAGCATGCAACAGCATAGAGGATCGCACTGGCCACAACAGACTCATAGAAAATCCTCAGCATTTTCTGGCAGATGTTGAAGGACCTCAGTCGCCTCAAAAAATAGAGACGACTCTGGCCCTTCCTGTAAAGTGCTGTGGTGTTTTTAGCCCAGTCCAGTTTATTGTCAATGTGTACTCCAAGGTATTTATAGTCCTCCACAATGTCAACACTGACCCCCTGGATTGAAACAGGGGTCAAGTGTTTCCTGGTCTTCCTGAAGTCCACGATCAGTTCCTTGGTCTTTGCCACGTTGAGCTGCAGATGATTCTGCTCACACCACGTGACAAAGGAGTCGACCACAGCCCGGTACTCTGTCTCATCATCCCTGCTGATGCATCCAACCACCGCAGAGTCATCAGAAAACTTCTGAAGATGGCAGGTCTCTGTGCAGTGGCTGAAGTCTGTGGTGTAGAGGGTGAAGAGGAAGGGGGAGAGGACAGTCCCCTGTGGTGCCCCTGTGTTGCTAATCACCTTGTCAGACACACACTGTGGGAGACGTACATATTGTGGTCTTCCTGTCAGGTAATCAACAATCCAGGACACCAGAGAAGCATCCACCTGCATCGCTGCTAACTTATCACCCAGGAGGGTCGGCCTGATGGTGTTGAAAGCACTGGAAAAGTCAAAAAACATGACCCTCACAGTGCTCGCTGGCTGGTCCAGATGGGTGTAGACACGATTGAGCAGGTAGATGATGGCGTCCTCTGTTCCGAGACGAGGCTGATAAGCGAACTGAAGGGGATCCAGATGTGGTCTTACTATGGGTCGCAGCTGGTCCAGGATGAGCCTTTCCAGGGTCTTCATATTGTGGGAGGTCAGTGCCACGGGCCTGTAATCCTGGGGGCCACTGGGACGAGGCGTCTTTGGTACAGGGACGAGGCATGATGTCTTCCACATCACCGGGACCCTCTGCAGACTCAGACTCAGCATAAACAGTTTATGAAAGACTCCACACAGCTGGGGGGCACAGGTCTTGAGGACAAGGGGACTCCCTCCGTCTGGTCCAGCAGACTTGCCTGAGTGAAGTCTCCTCATTTGCATCTCAACCTGGTATTGAGTGAAGGTGATGGGTGGGGGAGGGGTGTCAGGAATCTCACAGGAGGCAACATGTGAAGAGAGAGGCTGGCACAGTGGTGTGGCTCTGGATTCCAGGCTGACTGCAGGTGAGGTTGTGGGGGTGGGAGCAGACACTGTGGTGTCGAATCTATTGAAAAACAGATTCAACTTGTCGGCTCTATTCTCACCTCCCTCAGCTCCCCTGCTGTTGGTTGGCCTGAATCCAGTGATGGTCTTCATGCCCCTCCACACCTCTCTCATGCTGTTCTGCTGGAGTTTCCACTCCAGCTTCCTCCTGTAATTGTCCTTAGCCTCTCTGATCTTGTCCTTTAGTAACACCTGGATCTTCCTCACCTCCTCTTTGTTGCCCCCTCTGAAAGCCCTCTTCTTGTTGTTGAGGAGGGCTTTGATGTCCTTAGTCACCCACGGCTTGTTATTTGGGTAACAATGAACAGTCTGAGCTGGAACAATGGAGTCGGTGCAGAAAGTTATGTAGCCTGTGATACACTCAGTAAGCCCATTGATGTCCTCGGCGTGAGGCTCACAGAGTGTTTCCCAGTTGGTCACCTCGAAACAGCCCTGTAGTTCCGCTATTGCCTCCTCTGACCACCTCCTAACAGTCCTGGTGGTCACAGGTTCCCTCCTCACAATTGGCACATAGCGGGGGGTGAGGTGAATCAGGTTATGATCTGACCTACCAAGTGGGGGGAGGGAGGAGGAGCTGTATGCATCCTTGACGTTAGCATACAGTAAGTCTAAAGTTTTCTCTCCCCTGGTGGGACAGTCCACATATTGTTTGAATGTTGGTAGTGTATTGTCCAGTGATACATGGTTGAAGTCACCCGAGATCACAATAAAGGCACTCGGGTGCTGAGTCTGTAGCCGAGCTATGGCAGAGTGGATAGTGTCACATGCAGCTGTGGGGTTAGCAGAGGGGGGAACATAGACAGCCACCAAGATGACGTGAGAGAATTCCCTGGGTAAATAATACGGCCTGAGTCCAACAGCACACAGTTCAGTGTCCGGGCAACAAATCCTTTCTTTGATTGTTATGTTGGCAGGGTTACACCACCGGTTGTTAACTAAAACAGCAAGCCCACCTCCTTTACGCTTACCGCTAGCGATGCTGTCCCTGTCCGCCCGAACAGTGTGGAAGCCTTCCACGGAAGCATTCTCATCGGGAATGTCCTGGTGCAGCCATGATTCGGTGAAACACATCAGGCTACACTCTCGGTATTCCCTCTGACTCCGTACCAGTGCTGAGAGCTCGTCGATTTTAATTGCCAACGATGGCACATTTCCCGTCACGATAGACGGCAGACACGGTTTAAACCTCCTCCTCGCTTCGAGCCTCCGCTGTCTCACCGTCACCTTTTTTCTTCTCTTCTGTCCTTGACCTCTGCATCCCCGATGTGTTTTCCTCCAAATTTCAGCTGGTACTTCTGCGGGCCTGGCCAGCGAGCCGGCCGGCATCAGGGCGATCAGCTGATCTCTGGAGTAAACAGTCCGTGCGTGTAGGAGATGTGCCGCGGTCCCGTTCCTTGATAAAAGTAACAGTTCCACGGCCACCAGAAGAACAAAAACTCTCTCAATCCACATGATTGAGTAAGAGATAGAAAACGGAGGAAAATACAAGTCAGAAAAAAAAAGAATACGTAAGAAAAAAGAGCTAAACTAAGAGAAAAGCAGGAGCGATTGTAACAGGCTGCACGCTGGTTGGCGCATGTGCATTAAAAGAAGACTGTGTTTGACTGGCCAACCACAAATGACACAGCATGTCCTATTTAGGGAGCTTGATCACGTGTCGGCTGACACATATATCTTAAGCTCAGTGTCTGGACTGTTAGGAAACAACATAAATGATGGTAAAAGAAGGCTATAACCTGTTTCTTTTGCAGCATACTTTTAGTAAACGTGAAATATAATGTTCATTATTGTCTGTTTTCATAGTAAGAACTTCTTTGGACGAATACAATTTTTTTGTACTTTTGCCTCTGATTTTTAAATTAATCCTTTAAGACGTACCATAGAACCAAGTCCACCAGAGCTTATATTGTATTTTTTACATGCTGTAGTGCCATTTTGGGGAGTATTTCAAGTTGCTATACATCAATACAACCATTATAGCCCGAATTTTAATAATATGTTTTGCATTAAGTGGATAGTAATTACATAAATTGCAAAAAAGGACAATAAACTACAAAAAACTTGAAAATCGTTTTGGTTTTTTTAACATATATTTCTAGTTATAAGAGGTTATAAGAAATCTAAGAGCTTTATCCCTCAAAACTGTAAATACAAAAAAGTTGCACAAAATAGTTTTTATAGTTTTATTTTTAAAATACACCAATTTTTATATACTGCAGGAAAACTTAAAACAACTATTATAATGCAAATTTGCAAAAACAAAACAGCATGTGCAACAAAATAAACTATTTCCAGCAGTGCAATTTGAGTTCTAAGGATCCCAGAAACAAAAACAAAGTCATAAATTCAAACATAACTTTTAAAAACACCAGTACAGGCTTATAGGATCCTGAAGGTAAAAAACTACATTTCCGCGAAAATGACATAACGTCCGGTTTCGGGCAGGTAATAGCGGATATGCGATAGTTCTCGCTGACATCTATTCCAACATAGGAAGTGTTATGAACAGCTAATCGGATCAGCAAAGCGTGTTTCTGTAATATTATGTTTTTGTTACTGCAAGTACTTTTAATACAATTTTTGCAAAGCTATATGTGGAAGGAAACCGTGACCTAGGAAAAGCTGATTGCATAAGATGTAAGTACAGCTCCTCCGGTTTCATATGCAAAAAAAATTATTGCGCTAGCTTACGTGGTTGCAGTTCTACCAGGATTTTAAAATAGTTACACAAAACGGAGCGTGCCCGCTCCGACCGGCTTTAAAGGGTTAAACTTCAGTCAGGGTTTGCATTAACTGTTTAGGAATTAAACACATTTTTCTGTTCACTGTGTTCAGTGTTGAGTGAGTGGAAAAGTACAAGTTGTCACCGAGTGGGAGATGGAAGCATGTAAAAATAATAACTAATGCAGCCAAAAAGAGTGCCTGACGAGCGCAGTTGTAAGTAAGCTATTAAGACTCGACTGTACACTGTGTTCGTGTGTTCAATTCAATTTATTAACCTACCTCTGAGATGAAGTGCAGCTGTGAAGAACGCTACAGCAGGCAATGTGGTGCTCTTAATGTGTCTATGTTAATTTGAGCTCCCTGAAACCGCAACAAGCAGGTATTTATGTTTCTACAATTTTATTTGCTGGGTTTAATTTCATAACAGCGTTATTGCAAACGATGTTGCATGATGGTTTAAGTTGATTACTTTCACTGAAGATGTAAGAAAAGCTAAAGTAGCATTATATTTTTATGTTTAAGATACAGTGACGTTCCTAAATTTAACTTCCTTTATTTTAATTTTTTCTCACAATGACGATGCTGAGCAATCCTGTTGGTGAACTTGGATTCCGGTCTTTTAGTCTGACGTGATTTGCCGTTTCCAGGCGTATGTACCTTAATCGAGCCATGTAATAACAACATGTGCCGGAACATAATAGAGTAAAAGAAACATGTTTGTTCAGACAGTGAATGGACTGATTCTTGTATTGCGCTCTTCTACTCTCCAAGTTTACTCAAAATGCTTTATACAACATGGCACATTCACCGAGTCACACACACTATCTCTAAACTCAGTGCTTCTTAAATACGTTCACGCTCTTGACACACAGACTGGAGGAGCCAGGGATCGACCCACCAACCTTCCGATCAGTAGGTGACCTGCTCTAAATCCTGAGCTACAGCCACCTAGTGGTAAACATGAGTAAACCCTCACTAGGTTTTGGATAAAGTGTACACTCAAACCTGTCAAAACTGCATTTGTAAGTTGGCTATCATAGCGGTATAGTATTGCAACATGGCATTTGGATCTTCTAACTAAAATAGGAACATAAACAGTGCCATAATTGCCAGCTTGATGCCAGAATCGACCCAGACCTGTTTTCTATAAGCCTGGGCCACATAAACCAAACCACAATCAGGCCAGATATGGCATGCAGTGCCATCAACACCAGGCCTGGCTCCTATCTGGATGACATACTACTTACCATGCCAGAAGTCAGCCAGTAGTGCCTGCTTGACACCAGATCCGGGCCACACCTGTCTGGTATGTGGGAAGTCTGTCATGTCTTAGGGTAGAGGCCTGACAAAGTGCAACCCAATTACATGACAAAAACAGTTATCCAGAGCACCTCACCCAATCCCCACCCCTTACCTGCCTGGATTGCCTCTATGTGCCCCCTTTACATTTCTGTCTGCCCCCTCATATATGCCTGTCTAGAACCAGCCCAGACCAACATGCAGGTAATTTCAGATGAAAAGCTTCTTTCATGTCAACAAATATCAGAAAATACCAAAACTGTGTGCAGTTTGTCGCATAGTATGTTGCTAGTTAAGGTCCAGCTGCTTTATTTCAGAGGGAAAGAAAATAAAGAGAGCCAACTTCACTCAGAAATAGAGAAAGACAATAAAGACAGAACAATAGAGGAAGAAGACAGGTTAGATTTAAAGGTAAGGACTGCACTGCAGCTGCCACACAGTGACATGTGGGCAAGGCCTCAAGTAAACATACACTAAAGCTACAAGAAATGGATGTTGTTCAGGTCAATGGAAGAAAGGGTCTACTGGGTACATAGTAATTGCCAGGGAACTCAGTGTGTGTGTGTGTGCGCACACAGATGCATGAATCTTTTCTTGTGTGCATATGGCAGTTTGACAAATGAGGATGTGCCTGAATTCATTTATTTACGCCAATTGTTTCCTTCCCCACTCATTTCTCATTGTTTTGTTTCTTTTTTTCAGGTAATGCCAAATTGTACAGATGTTGGCTAAAATCAGTGGCATCCTGATGTCATGGCTGTAGTGATTTGTAATTCCATCCATTTTCTTAGTAAAGTAGTTGTAAGCAGCAGTTATAAGGAGGTTTTGAACAGGAAACTGTTAGGTTAGGAACCAATACTTGTACTTAGTGACAAGATATGACCTGTTTGAAATAAGTGATAGAATTGGTTATTCTTTATGGTTAGTCTGTAGAAACAGTAGAGAAACTGATTCGTTTTTTTGTATTAAAAAAGTAAAAGGTCTGCTCATTATTTGTCCGAATTTATTGTCACTGTAAAAGTATTGTGTTATAGAAAGATAAAACACTCAAGAAAGCAACAACTTCCAACAGATACCATCTCATACAAATGCTTCAAAGGTTGAATTCCAGCACACACAGTAAAAAGTGTTTTATTTGGTGAAAAAACTCAACATGAAGTTACAAAACTGCAATGCTTATATCGTGTCAGTGTCTTATTCTTTAGCATTTAAAGGCTTTGAAGAAATATACTAAGTATAAAAACTACCAAGATAACTATAATACACAAAAACACACACTGATTTCTACTGCTTTATACTTGAGTAGACACATTCAGCCTTGCTGTTGTTTCTCTGTCTTCTTGGTCTGTCAGCCTTGTGGTGCCTTAAAGCTGCATAATGGAGGTTTTCTTCATTTTGCTTGACCTAATAATAAAATATAATTGCAAAATAACAATATACAACTTAAAACAGGCTAATAATGTTTTACAATGATAGTGTGCAAAAGTCAACACCAAAATTTACCTCTGCATTTGTTGAAGGCGGGGAAATTCTTGAATGAGACTCTGAAAAGAAAATGATAAAGTGTTCTTACTATTATGCTATGTTGGTTGACTAGATGTTGACAATAACAATAGCAGTTGCAGTACCTGGGCATTGGTGCTTGGTGCAGTTTCTTTTGTGGGCCATATACAATAAGAAAGCCATTAAAACATTTAGAAGTGTGCTGAATGCCAAAGCTCCACTGAAGAAGTACACAGCATTCCCATCATCTGTGGACATTAAGACACCAGCAAACATTATATATCTTCCAGCTAGCTCCTATGAAATATTATAATATAAGCCATCCGAGTTACTCACCCTTAAAGTCCAGCTTGGTCCTGTTTCCAAACAGTATGTGTCCACATGAGGCGACAGCACAGTAGTAGGTCCCAGCATTAGCCGTATTCAGGCTCTTCATTGGTAGGTTGTAGACACATGTGTGTGTCTGTGTGTTGAGTTTCCTCTCACACTGATCATTCCTGCCTCCATGGGTGTAAATGATTCTTGGGAAAGACTCTTCAGAGTCTCTGAACCAGTAAACACTGTGTTCTTCATCACAGGTCCCAGTGTGTACTGTACAGTTCAGAGTCACAGAGCCTCCTGGTTGGATGGTCTCAGAAGCTGACTGCTGCACTAAAGTTGGGATATCCAACTCTGAACCTCTTATGTTGATGATAGTGCCCTCTCCAAATTTAAACTTAAATGAATAGCTACTTGCACAATAGTAAGTAGCAGAGTCTGAAATGTCGAGATTTGTTATTTTTAAGTAGATTTTTCCTTTTTCAGCATCAACTGTAAATCGTGGATCACTCTTGAATTCATCACTAAAGGTGGCGTTGGTGTCAAACTTGTAAAGAGTAGAAATGAGCTTTGGTTTCTGTCCCAATGTCAGCTTGTACCAGTAAAACCTCGCAGCAACATCTCCTTCATAGAAACAAGTCAAAGTCACGCTGTCCCCTCTGTTAGATGTTATGAAACGTCTTTCTTGATGAACAGAAAAAGAGAATTTGAGGTCTTTCGTCAGAGCTGAAGTGAAATGAAAGACAAAGTAAACACAATTATGGTCTCATGAAATCATCGTCATTCATTTTAAAAGATTCAAACTGCATTTTATAAAACACACATACACGCACAAACACAAACACACACAAAAACACAAAAAAAACTTACCCATTTTCCCTAAGCACAAACATGTCAAATAGAAGGCAAACTGTGCAGATGTCATTGTGCTCATATCGTTCTGCTCATTGTAAAGAGTATTGACCCTCTTTTAAGAGAGAAGAGTGAGTCTGATTGGCCAAGCAGAAGTGACATGGTATGTCCTGTTAAGGAAACTTGATCACATGTCACCTGCTACCTATAGTGTTGAGCTCAGTGTCTCAGAAATATTGCATGGTGAGAGCTATATAAAATGTAATCTCTTGACATATATACATATCTTACAGTCAGTCACTTTGCTAGCGATGCTATACCTGTGGATTTCAACTGAATGCCAGGTAAGCAACAACGAAGAATCTGATGTTGGTTTAAAGAAATAAATCAACCAGTTTCTTTGTTGATTTAAAGTCAATAAATATTCATCTCTGCATACATGTGCTAATGAAAAGGAACACACTAAAAGTAAATATTGTAATTATGTATTAATTTATGTATTTATTTATTACTTTATTATTTAAACAATAAAGACAAAAAACATACCTGATTTAAATTTGGCCAATCTCATTCAAGGATGAGTTTCTATACTGTCAGACTCTCACATTAAATCTAATATCTACTTGCATATATAAATCTTCAGTGCATGGTAGAGCTCCTCAAGTGCAGCATAAATTATATAGGTCTGAAAACCCTCAGCGAGAACTGGCTACAGATACAGACTACGGAATGGAGCAGCTGTCAGCCACCTCCTGCATACAGCTTGATGACATCAAGCTGTATGCCAAGAGCAAATGAGACATTGATTCACTGATCCACACCAGCAGGATATACATCGGAATATCATTCGGACAGAAGAAGTATAGTTGGATAATAACAAAGAGAGGGAAGGTAGTCAAAGCTGAGGAGATCGAACTACCAGAAGGCAACATTGTAAATATTGAGGACAGCTACAAGTACCTGCAGATCCCACAGCCAAATGGGAACCATGACGAGAATGATATGCAAGCTGCAACCACTGAGTACCTGCAGAGGGTTAGGCAAGTCCTGAGGAGTCAGCTGAACGGTAAGAACAAGATCCAAGCTATAAACATCTACGCCCTGCCCGTGATCAGGTACCCTGCTGGGATAATAAGCTGGCCAAAGGAGGAGATGGAAGCCACTGACACCAAGACCAGGAAGCTCCTGATCATGCATGGAAGGTTTCACCCCAAGTCCAGCGCCCTGAAGGTGTATGCTAACTGGAAGGAAGGAGGCCGGGGACTGGTGAGAGTCAGCACCACAGTCCAGGATGAGACAGTTTACATCCACGAATACATCAGGAAGATGGCCCCAACTGACCGCGTGCTCAGTGAATACCTCAGGCAACAGAAACCCTAGAAAGAGGAGGAAGAGGAGGAACCGTATGTACCACAGGCAAACAGAGGAGGTGGCTTTTTTTTAAACATCAGGGACACATATTATTCCAAGCTAATCTCTTACAGCTATTTATTGTAGCATGTTTTTATTTCAGTACTTACTTCAGATACACCATATTTATTAATGTAAATTTGAACATATAGGATTCTGTAGTTTTAAGGATGCAGGGATTTTCCATTGTTTAAACATCAACACACAGACCTAAGCCTGGACGTAATTTGCTTTCCAAAATTCAGCAACAGTGCTGCATGTCGCCAACAGCTCCACATTTTCTCCCTCTGTACCTGGATGGTGCCTCTCTGCAGCACCAAAGGACTCCACGAGCAAAATGCTTTTTATGTTGTTTTTGCCAAGCCATATGTGGAAAGAAACCCTGACTTAGGACAAGCTGATGGCATAAGATGTAAGTACAACTCCTCCAGTTTCATGTGCAAAAAAGATTATTGTGCTCGCTTACGTGGTTCCGGTTCTACGGGGATTTAAAAATAGTTATGCAAAACAGAGCGTGCCGCTCCGACCAGTTTTAAAGGGTTAAAAATGTCTCACTTCTACTATTACTGGATGTCATCACAAGAGCTGGCTTTTCTATGAGGTGCCCTGTGTTTATGTGTTTATGGAGTTTAGTTTCTCCAATGTCTGAGCACTCCTCGCTGCACTGCACAGCATACACTATGTTACTTTTAGTTTGCTCAGAAGTAAAGCACAACATAAAGCAACCATCATTGAACAGAGGGGGTGGTTTACGACACCAACTGTCCGCCACCTACAATTTAGTCTTGAGATCCTGTCCCAGGTATCTAAACCCCCACTCATATCTTTTGTCCGGTGACCTCAATGGGTCACATGATAGGGTGATGCAAAGTCTCACAATGGTTTCACCCAAGACCTATGGTGATAATGATCCACATCTTTTTTCACACCTTGGCTCATGTGACAACCACCACTAGGGTTTAAGTACCTGGAACACTCCCCCATTTGGTTTTACAACCAAAGAAGCCTGTTGGATGAGAGGTGAAATGTCTTCATGAAACTTAAAGAACTCCAGTCGCTTTCTATCCACACTCTTTAGACTGCCATTAGTACTTGCTTCAATCAGCTCAGCACAGCTCCACACGGTTTTTAGGATTTTCCATTAGGCAATAATACTTGATACCAGGTACCACAGATTAAGCAGCAGGTATAAAATCACCGTGACATCTGTCACGGTGCTGCGTCTTTGACCAAGCATTTTGAGTTTATTTTTTCATATTCTAGGCTTGAGGAAGATTATATAGGTTTAAGTTCCGTTTTATTTTGTCTTCAGTTTAGTTCTTGTTATGTCTCTGAGTTTATTTGTACTCTGGTTTATGGGTTCTTGTTATCATCCCCATGTCTCCAGTGAGAGTCTGCCGTCTCCTCTGTGTTTATTTGTTTCCCCCCAGGTCATGTGCTGTTTTTCATGTTTGTGTTGGTGTCCTGTGTCGTCCTCCCCCCCATGTTCCATCTTCATGTATCCCCATCTGGGTGTCAAGCTTGTGTGTGTTTTTGAGTCTCTGTGTTCGTGCTACTTCCTGTTTTATTTTGACAGTGTCTCGCCCTGTATTCAGTATTCAGTGCATTCAGTTTTGCTTCCCCTGTCTCGTTATTTGTCCCTCCTGTGCTCCCATGTGCCTCCACTCTCCCTAATCACCCTTTTGTGTATATATTGTGTGGGTTTCCCTGTTGTTCCTTGTCAGGTCATCTGTTCTTACCCCCCTGTGTCTCTATTCCTTCGTGTTTCCCAGTTTCGATTAGCTATTAGTTGGGTTGTCTGATTTGTACTTTTACATTCAACCTAATAAACAGCACATCTTTGGTTAAAACTAGTTCCTGTTCTCTTGTGTTATTGCGCCTTGGTCCTCTCTCTGCTTCACACAATCTGCAGCTGCAGATCATGACAACTCCCACCTTTGTTGTAGCGTTCGTGTCACATACAAGTGAAGTTGTGGGACAAGTCCCAGTGTATACTGTACAGTTCAGAGTCACAGAGCTTCCTGGCTGGATGGTTTCAGATGCTGATTGTTGGACCACAGCCTTGATGTTCAAATCTGAATCTTTAACACCAACAGTAATGCTCTCTGAAAATGTTGATGTGTACAAATTGGAACATATACAGTAGTAAGTTCCTGAGTCAGAAATGCACACATCTGAGATTATTAAGTCATTCCAGGGTGAAGCGTGGATCACTCTTGAATGTATCATAAAATGTGGGATTGTTTTCATATACATAGAAGGTAGAAATGAGTCTTGGTTTCTCTCCCAAAGTTTGCTTATAGCAGTAAAACCATGGAGCTCCATCACCTTTACTGTAACAATGCAAAGTCACGCTGTCCCCAGTTTTAACTGATATGAAATGTCTTTCTTGAGGAACAGAAGAAGAGGTACTCAGGTTGTTTGTCTGAGCTGAAGTGAAATAAAAGACAGACCAAATGCAGGTTATGGACTCTTTAAAGCATGAAAATACATTGAAACTTTCAAAATCAAACTCACCCATTTCCCCCGAGAACAAACATGTGAGACAGATGACAAACTTCGCAGATGTCATCTTCTTGAAATAATCATGCTGAATGAAAAGAATCTCAAACCTTTCTTCACTCTTCTTACAGAAGACTGTGCCTGATTGGCCAAGCAGAAGTGACACAGTATGTCTTTTTAAGGAAACATGATCACATAGTGGGAAAAAACAATGTAATGTTTGGTTTTCTTCCTGAATGCTATCGTTATTTATATTTACTGCGGGAAGAAACGGTAAAAACAGCATTTAATAAGGAAAATGCTCGAAAGCACTCTCCGCCTGTGAGCAAAAACAAAACCAGAAAACCCCACCCTTTCCTACTGGTCGAAAAAGGACCATATCGACCAATCAAAAAATGATATGGCAACATGGCATTTAGTTGTTTATGTGGCAGGATGAATGTTATCCCTCGGTCCAACCCACTTTGAGCCTGGCCTATTAGGGGGCGCTAGTATAAATAGTGGCCATTTGAGTGTCTCTGCATCGCTTGCCTGTGATCTCCTTTTTGGTCACCTGACTTCCTCGGTGTGGTAGAGATCGTTTGTGGGTTACTCCTCTGAAGTCTCCATTGCGGCTGGTCGCAGCTATAGAAGCCTCCTCTGAGCTATTCTGCTTACGTTCTATGACACGGCTTACTTGGTACGTAATCAACTTTTGTTACGCTCTCTGCCTTCTATTGTTCTTTTATAGTAATTATTTATTATGTTTCGCAGGAAGTGTGGGCCTTAGTTTTGCGCCAAGCTACGCGAACTGAAGTGCTGCTGTTTTGCCTTGCTGTGCTTTTATCGTCTGTTCCCGTTGTGAGATTTCTTTCCCTGCTGCTGTCAGCTTTTACAGTGGACGTCGGCGTGGACAACGGCCATATGCATGCCGGTTATCGGAGTCAGCTGGCGTGCATATTGATTGACTGTTAACTTGTCGTCGTGTGACGGCAAGTTGGAGCAGTACGGCGATTCCGTTTGCTCCAGATTTTAGAGTTTTATCCAGATTGTATGTTGTTTTATTGCTTTTGATTTGTAGTTTGGATTTTTGTTATACCACTGGTGGGAGGCCCTTTTTCTAGCTGTAGATCACCAGTGTGGTCCTGCAGTTGGGTTATCCCCCGGTGCTACACATTAGTTTGTTGTAATATATTAAAATTTTCTTTGTTTCTTTTATTCAGATGCGGAGTGCCGACGTGGAGGAGACTAGGGTGCCTTGGTGGTGGGATCCCTTGAGTGTACACACCCGCCTTGTTTAGTTTATTAGTGTGAGTGTGTGATAGTGTGATGCACCTGTGTGTTGGTGTGTTTTCTTTCTTTAGTTTGTGTGTGGCATCCCTGCCCCTCCACTGGTAAGCCTCAGCTCTGAATACCTTTTTAAGCATATTTGTACTTGAATATTTATGATTGTGCTTTTATATGGTGTTTCAAATAATTATTAATAAATTATTAATTTGTTGATCATTGAACCTCGTCTCTGGATTGAGTATAGCGAACCTAAGTGCCTTTCTGGTGACTTAGTGTTACTTTCAGTATTCTCTGGGTGAAATTCCCAGGGTGGCGTTGTCTTTTTAAAACTGTAAAGAGTATTTACTTTATTTCTACCTCGTCTCGCCACATTTAGGAAGGGGGAAGTTTTAGGAGTGATGGCGGTGTTTTGAGATGTGAGATTTGCTACGTTTAGTGTAAATCTTGTGTAGTTAGTGTGTAGTGTAGTCAATAGTTTTGTTGTGTGTGTCAGAACAATGAGGCGACTGCTGAATGTTACAGGTGTTACAGGATTGATACATCTCCTGCTGTCAGGCCTGCAGGTATCAGGCTGTTGTTCTCCTTTATCTCATAGTGGACAGAAATTACTTTTTGGAGTGACACAAATGATTTGTGTGGCATCAAATTTGATGCAGAACAGCTGATTGTTCTGTAAATAGTTTGAAATGTTTATTTTAAAAAACGCCTTGGCTGCATTTTTAAGTAAACAGCTGTAAAAAACTTTGTTGTTTGCAAAACTCTGTTACTTTTTTGAAGAAGTAACTATATAATTAATTACCCAACATTGGTCATTATATACTGTATTTTGCAGACAGAGTGTTACAGGACTCTCTCCCAGACCGCAGACTCATTGCTCATTGCTCACAGTGGTCCAAGGGGCCGCTCAGGGAGTTTGTGTGTTCGCTCAGACACATGAAAAATTAGAGGGAACATTGGATGTCACCCATAAGATATACTAAATTTGGAATCAGAATCAGAATGGGGTTTATTGCCAAATGTTGAGCAGGTTTACAACATTAGGAAATTGCTGCGGTGCTTCAGTGCAAACATGGTGTCATAAATAACACTTAAATAGACATGGAAAAAATAAAAGTAGGGATAAGAATTAAAAGTGCTACGTGGAAAGATATGTGCGTGAGATATACATGAGATATATACATGAGAGTAAGAATTAAGAGTGCTACGTTGAAAGATATATACATGAGTGCAGGTGGTGATCAGTGCCAAACATGGAATGATACAGTGAACACAGCGTAGGGTCATATTTTTTGTTTATCTGAACACATACGTGTGTGTGTGTATATCTACATATATATTCGTATCTGTAAATGAAAATATATGTAGTGTGTATATATTGTTTTTTGTTTTATATGTCTGAAACAAATAAAGATACAATACAATACAATACAATGTGTTAGTGGCGGGGACAGTCATATGGTTATTGTTCATGTGTCCAACAGCAGAGGGGAAGAAACTGTTCTTATGGCGAGAGGTTCTGGTGCGAATGGACCGGAGCCTCCTGATTGAGGGGAGCAGGTCAAACAGACTGTGTCCAGGGTGAGAAGGGTCAGCTGAGATCCGAGCTGCACGCCGCAATGTCCTGGAGGTGTACAGGTCCTGCAAAGATGGGAGTCTGCAGCCAATCACCTTCTCAGCAGAGTGAAGTGATAGTATAGATAGATAGGATAGATAGGAAGTGATATGCTGGCCTTTATTTGGGTAACTGTAAGGTGCTTCTAGATATCATTGTCTGCATTTTTTCCATTTGAAGCTTGATATCTGAGAATTACGAAAGAATTAAGAAAGAATCTCTGTCTGAGGACCAATGATCAAACTGTTTGTCCAATATTCAGAAAGGCTCAATAAGTGCCAGATATGAACTAATCCAGTTTAAAGTCATTCACAGATTACATTTTTCTAAACTTAAACTTAACCAGATCTGTAATTCTGTATCCCCCTTATGTGATAGATGTAATATCGGTGAAGGTTCCCTTGCACATCTATTTTGGCATTGCCCTGTCTTGAAAGCTTTTTGGAGCCAGATTTTTACGTGGTTTAGGAAAAAAGTACCACTTGATGGTACACTGGCTATACTTGGATCATTTGCATCTATCGAATCTTTTTCCTTTTCACAAAAACAGATAATTACAATGGGTATGCTGGCTGCAAAGAAACTTATTCTTTTACAGTGGCGGTCTTCTTCGGCCCCGTGTTTTAAAAGGTGGCTTAATGAGATGGTGTCTGTGGCCTGGGTGGAACAGATAAGATTTGATAGGGGAGACTAAGGGGAAACCGGCGAGTTTTTGTATGATTTGGCAGCCATTTCTAGAATTCTTAAAAATTAACTGATCATAATTCATGCCTCACTCCGCGTGAATTTTCTTATGTTATTTTACTCCTTATTTAGTTAATATTGTTATAATTTTTTCTTCCTCTTTTTTTCTCCTTTTTTTTTCATGCTTATAAGTTCACAAATGCTAAATGTAGTAATTGCCCTCAGTTGAATCTGTATAAGCATGTTGTGTTTAATTTAAAAGCAAAAAATAAAAATAATAATAAGTCTTAAGAAAGAAAGAGGCAGACCAGACCTCATCAGTAATATTACGTCCGGCAATCACAATGAAACCATTTCCTTTTTCACATTCCCCTCCCCGGACACTCCGCTCATCAATGGGTTCCCAGGGTTACAAAAGCACAACCCACAGATTCACTGGGCCAGGAAAACGATTGCTAGCTGGAGTCTTTTTGTCTCGCTAACCGCACTAAGATCAGTCGTTCCCGTAAACACAGGGTTCTCCTTCCCACAGATCTCACAGCCACCTGGTCTTTCCTGTATACCCTCTGAGTATCATTTTACAGGAAGTATTCAGTATGGATAAAATGCTCTAACTCCCACCTCACCGTCCATATGATTGTGCTATTGACCTATTACCCAGAGGTCTGCTGCTGTCTGGCTGACTTTACAACCTGTCTCAAATCCATGGAGAAGTACATTCAGGAGTCGCTGCCAGCAGGAATTATCAGACTGTCCTCTTCACCGGAAGGTGCTGGCTTCTTTTTTGTGCCTAAAAGGGATGGGTTTCTCCGGCCACGTATTGATTATAGAAGGATGAATGACATCACAATAAAGAATAAATACCCACTCCCACTCATTTACTCAGCTTTCGAGTCAATCCAGGGAGCCAATGTCTTCACCAAGTTAGACCTCCACAATGCTTACCACCTCGTCCGGATACGGAAAGTAGATGAATGGAAGACAGCGTTTAACACACCTCTGAGACATTTTGAATACCTCGTTATGCCATTTGGGTTAATTAATTCTCCCGCTGTCTTCCAGGAGCTTGTGAATGACATGCTCAGAGACTTTTTGGATGTATTCGTTTTTGTCTGTTTTAAGGACACTCCTAAGGACATTTTATGACACTGTGGTGGTGTCTGCTATTTTCTATGTTGTGGTCTGCTGGAGTGGTGGAATGGCAGAGAGGGACAGGGGGAAACTCAACAAACTGGTCAGGAGGTTCAGCTTTGTCCTGGACTGTCCGCTGAAGTCCATCAAGCAGGTTGGGGAGGAGAAGATGTTTTCTAAGCTAACATCTATCATGGACAACACCTCCCACCCCCTACATGAGACTGTACGAGCACTGAGTAGCTCGCTCAGCAGTAGACTTTTACACCCACAGTGTAGGAAGGAGCGCTACCGCAGGTCATTCTTACCAGCAGCTGTCAGACTCTATAATGCAGCTTAACATTCTTTTGGTCATCTTACTCACCAGCTTGTTCGTTTACTGTACATTTTATACATAGCTCTGTAGGTTTTATACATAACCCTGCACATTTTAAACATATCTCTGTACAATTTTTTAAAAATTTTCTATAGATATTCTGTATATTGTTACCTGTATATACCTGTGCATGCAAACTTCGGTTGCTTATGTTTATAGGACCACTTTGTGCCCTTGTTAGGGAAAATGTTCTAAAACACTTCTTCAGCAAAGACTCAGAGAAGAGAAACACACAGAACTTCTTGCTAGCAAGGGCAGCCTCCAGACTGAGACTCGCGCTGAGCTTTGCCCTGGTCTTTATTTATACTTCAGTGGTGTGTGTGTGTGTGTGTGTGTGTGTGTGTGTGTGTGTGTGTGTGTGTGTGTGTGTGTGTGTGTGTCCTGCTGATCAAAGGGTCATAAAAGCACAAAAGGTGCATCCTTGGTCAGGAAAGGGTAGTCTCCCCCTCACCCTAAATAACATGGTGAGGAAGTCCAGCAGTTCATCTATATGTAAAGAAGCACTTAAACTAAAACAGACATAGCTACTTTAATCCTGCCGTAAAACAATAAGAGAAGGTATGACCTCTCTCGTGCTCCCAGGATGTGGGTGTGCATTCTAGTGTGGAATACACACCAAGCCTTTGCAGCCTGTTAGAGATCACACACAATTAATTATATGCCTCTAAGTATACATGGTTGAATATTTCCTAATACAAATAACTACATGCAGTATTCTACCATATGCAAACTTATATCACTAAAAGATTATACTGACTACTAAATACAATTTTCCATTAACATTCCCTCCTGTTGTCAGTAAAACTTTAAGTGAGATACCAGTTTGTAACATCTTGTTGTACATTTTCTGTCACATCGTCATTAATCACACAAAGTCTTCATGTTCCAACAGGCCAAAGTTATCATCATCGTTTGTCACAGCTATTTATGCAGCAACAGTAGAAAATATTACGCGGTTAATCATGAGTTTTATACATGGCAATATACACATTACAAAGACACAAAATAAAAGTAAAAATATCCCAACTCCGATGAGTAGTCTTTTTAGCACCTGTAACCAGGAGCCAGTGTAAAGCCAAGAAAACCAGTCACTTGTATCACTTACATAGTCCTGATTTTTTGGGCCTGCTGGATCTGTCTCACAGCATTCAGGGCGTCAGTCATGTTTGATGAATGTACATCGTCTGGTATGTAAGTGCAGCATGTGTTGTTGAAGAGGACACAAAGTCCCCTTTCTCTGCTAGTATCATAGAGTAATTCTTCCCTGAGAGTTGGTCCAGGAACATATATAGTGTGGGGTGTGTTGACGTGCTGGGTAGATGGGAACAGACATAATAGTCTGTATTTGCCGATTCTGCTTTTGTTCTGTCGTGAATATAACGGTACCAGGCATTGTTCATCCACGGAGGGATGTGGTCTTGCGTCATATCCCTTAGGTGAGAGTTGTCGTGTGTCCATCTTCTCTGCCTTCCTCCTGGTTCAGCTGTTTCCGGCACCAGCTGGGGTCCTGTAAAAGTGAGCGTCGTAGTCAAGGTAACCAAGAGGGTCCACCTTCCCATGGTTGCACACAGGTCCGTCACGCCTCGCACTTGGTTGCCCTAGAGTTGATCAGAGGCTGGAGGTTGAAGTGCGAGCTTACCCTACGGGGGCTCAATCAGCACTCCCCCCTCACCACTGAAACAACCAAGTGTGAGATTTCTCTATTGTGCTGTCTTGAGGGTGCTGGGGTTTCCTGGGACCTCGACCTTTTTGCAGTGGCTCTGATAAATCCAGGAGGGTCTCTCCGGTATTTTGCAGGCAGTTGAATTGGCTTCTATCAACCCCCATCACCTCACTTCAGGCCTTCATCCTGCGGTAGGAATACTTATGACTCTTCTACTGTCCATCCTCTGCAGAAAAACCTCTTTGTAGAAAGGGTGCTGGGTCCAGTTATCTTACTGGCGTTATGATCCCAGCAGTTTTCAATGTGCCAGCGTATGCACAGTATAGTGACACAGCATTAGGTGATGTTCATAGGAAACTGCTGTCATCACCACCATAGCTTCTGGTTCCTGTGCTTTCACAGAATCATGATGCCATCCTTAGACTCCCTCTGCGCTGTCGATGGAGCTTGGCACGCTCCCCTCATCCTTCAGGTGCCCGTCTGTTGTCCACAATCTCCTCTGTTAGCCTCTGGAGATCCCCCTTGGCACAGCTCTCATTCCAACGCAGTTTCATGGTCCTTGCTGTGGCTCCAAAATCTGATCTCATGATGGGCCCCAACCAGCTCGACCTTTGACCTCAATCACTGCCTGGGCTATCAGTTATGCCTGGAATGGTTCTCGCTTCTCACTGGGCCTCTGAAGATTTCTCAGGAGATTACTGCTGCACCTGTATTTCCTTGCTAGGAGGAAAAACTTCTATTTGGAGAGCATGTCAACAATCATCAAACCACATTCCTTAGTTCAGTGAACTTCACTTATAGGCCATCAAAGCCTCATCTGAACATGGATGCATCACTTGCATAGGTTTAATACCCATTGAATGAACTGTTAATCACACAAATCACTGCAAAAATCATATAAAACAAAATTTAATGTTAATTCCAAAATTTAATGTTAATTCATTGTTTCATATTAATCCTGGATCCCTCCTTTTGACACATGGACACTCCCATGAGTCAACTCATCAAAAATCAGATTCCTGTCTTAAAGAAAAAGATTAGCTAGATCATATCCCAGGTAACATCAGGGCATCTCCTCCTCTGGAGCAGCACCACCCTGGACCTATAATCCTGCAATAAAAATGTTAGTGTGTTTTGCATAACACCTGGCTCTGCCAGGAGCCTGCATACACACCATCATGGCCTGGAAAGCAAAATCTGGAAGTGAAATCAAACTTCACACCTATAAACAATTATATCACAAAAGTAATAAGCATTCAGCACTAGCAAGACAAGTGTCATGTGCAGGTTTTCTCAAATCAGTAAACTACAATTATTACCATAATTTGCCTCAGACATGGATCATCCCATGTACTCAGTCAACAGTAATGTAATCGGTGACTTCTCGTAAGCAAAGTCACTCCACTCATATATTATTTATGGGCTCAAGAGTGGCCAGCAAATGAGCCCATATTAACTATTCCATAACACCGCATCTCTTATTTGTTTGTCTCATGTCACTTGTCCGCTTCTGCTGAATCTTGTACATGCAGTCTCAAAAAACAAACATTAGCAACACACATTGATTATCCTGGTGGGCAGGCGTCGGCCATCCACATTCCAGAGGTGCCATAAAAACACCATAAAGTTAGCCAACCCTAGCTGTAGAAAGAATGTCATTCACATATAAACCCAGAAATCCTATAGTAAAAAAAACATTAACTAATCCTCTTATAAATCACATGATCAAACACATGAAAAACTGCAATGCTGTAGAAAAGAAAATGCAAATGTTAGCGCTGCGCAGGCATATGCATACTTTGTCACCGTTACCTCTGTAAGCAACACAAGGCAGTGAATAACACCCCTGGTAGATGCACAGACACAGAAAATGGCATTTCAAAGGTTAAACCATCACGCAACCTCGAATGTTGCTATCATCTTTCTGCTCCTGTAACAGGAAACACATAAATTCATCCACCCTTTTGTCCTGTCTAGGTGGAGGTTAACCTTGAGTCGTGGTCAAGTCCTGTCAGCTTTTACCAGTCAGTCAGTTTGTTTTTTATTTCCATTCATTCATTCATTCATTCTTTCTTTCTTTCTTTCTTTCTTTCTTTGCTGATAGTGGAACCTGTCGTCGCATTTAGTTTCCACTTTCAGCAAAATGACGTCATTTCAAAAAGAAAAAGAACTTTAAATCGGATTACATCGCTGAATCCTTTTTGGGCCGGGACTTTCATTTAATATTGTCCCAAATAAGTAGCTTTCTCCTGAGCCCATTTTAATTTTGGAGAAGCTCACCTTTCAACAGTTTTCTCGACGACGAGTCGTATAGCGCTTTTAATTCCCGACGTACAGATCTGCTTAAAGAAAAGAAATTGACAAACAAAATCAGTGCCTGTTCAAAAATGAAAAATGAAAAATAACAGAGATTATCAAACCAAACTCTCAGTGCACTGTGAAAGTATCAAAATAAAAAGGCCTTGTTAAGTCATGACACAAACTCCTCATCAACTTCACAACAGGAGAAGAATCATCAGCTAGATTCACTCCAAACCAACCATCAGCTGCACAACACACAACATAACCCTAATGTCTTCTTTAACTTATGAGTTTAATCACCAGGTCTGTGCTCTTCACTCATTTAGGCCACAGATCTATTTTATTCAATTTTCCTTTTTTCCCTTCATCATAAAACATGTGACATGCTGTCATGCACTTCACAAAAGAAGTTTGTTCTGACGTATTCAGAGTTGTGTATCTAAATACAGGATTCACTCACACATCAAAACAGGAAACTCAGTGTTTTAGAGTCTCCACTCAACACACAACAAACATCCCATTCACTCGTGCTAGAATTCAGTCACCTTTCATTAATCTAAAACCGATCAACTAATTTGCATATCAGCTATTAACCCACTAAGTTGACAGGACGACAGAAAAGCATGTTCAAAATAGTATCACAAAAGACAATTTCCCTCATACAGTAAATTACTTGTGCTGCATCAATCAAGCAGGAAGCTTCTCCCAATTTACTATATTAACAACTAAATTTATTGTCTGATCACTGGTTGGTCAAACCAGGATCTTTTTTCCCACAAAAGTTAAACTGTTGTCCTGCAACCTAGAGAGTCAAATTTTTGTCAAATTCAGTATTTGATAACAAGTGTCTGCTAAATTGACACTATTTTAACACTGATGAAAGATAACAAGCTAATTTTCATTACATGTGTTTCTGTTATTAGGCAGGTTTAATGCATGTCTGTGGAGCTGCATATCCAGCAGAGCATGTTCTTAAAAGCTGCCTTTCTTACACACTTCTCTACTATTATTTGATCATTTCTTAACTAATGTGCTATGAGTCCACTGGTCTTTGCATCACACTAAGTGACTTGGACAAGATGATAAACAGACTCACACGCTTAAGATGTTGTCTAATCTTCATGAGTTATTTTGTGTTTGTATTAGTAGGGTTAATACATTTTCTGTTTTTATGTATCCTTTCATGTACCTTCCCCCCTTTTTCTGAAACAAGACTCCGTTCACTCCAAATTTTGTTTCAGAAACATCTAAATGAAAAACTCTGTCATAGTCAGGCACAGCTAAACCCCAAATGCTTGCAGGTTACCATCGGCAACCACACTGTGTGTTGTTAACCCCTTCTACAAATGCCCTCTTTTAATGTGTAACACTTTGTGTATGATTTTCTTTTTTTCTGGTGCATATTATCTGCATGTGTGGTGTCACCTTTCCATTTTTGTAACAGTACTCTTGCATACCTCAGTGCTTGTCTTCCTCCCCCTTTTGTGGTGGTCTGGACACTGTGTCAATCCTCCACTTCCAGGCAGTCGCTTGTCTCCCCGGATTCCTTAACCTAATTTGATTGCCCACACTAAAACAGCCGCCTCAGCCCTCTTCTGCTCCTTTCCTTCTCTCCCACTTTTCAGTCCAATGGCAGTCAGTTTTTTCAGCTTTGTCCCGTGTCTCTCTTTGTCCCACTGTCTCTTTCATTGCCATCTCACTCCAAACATAGCAAATGTCAAACTCAGACAGTCTTCTCAAAAGTCCTTCACACACAGTGAGGTTGCAGCTTGCTGGAAACGCATCTCCATCCATCCAATCTAGATGGTGGTTCTTCTCTTTCTGATGCCGTTTGCCCACAGCGCTGCTGGACCTCTCTGCTCAGAACTCTGGTATTGTCCCTTGGACTCCTGTCCACTGTTGATGTTCATGCTCGTGCTTCTGAAACTGCACTCGGTGTCTTCAGGGAGAGATTAGTTTCCTTGGAGCTTGCTTGTTCAGGAAGGTGCAAAACAATTCAGCCAAAAAATTCTGGCTGGGCGTTTCTAATTTTTTCTAATGATTTCTACCTATAATTTTCTTCCGACTGCTGCCCGTGGAGAATTGATCCAGGTCTGTTCCCCACCTGTAAACGACAGACTGAGAGACTTTCATTATTATCATCACTGCTTAATCAACACACATCTCTCTCTCTCTGCTTTTGTAAACAGTCCTTTCTTAAAAGCAGAAAATAAGATTGTAGTTGTTCTTGGCTGATCAACACAAAACCTTTTTCCTATGATTATTTTTCATCTACAATGTAAATTTTGTCTCTTTTTCACTCTTTTTTTTCCTCTTTACAATAGCTGGTGACCTGCAGAATCACCGCTCTCACAATCAAAGGCAATTACTTTTACACAGCGCACAAAAACACTGTGACGTCAAACACATTCACACTCACTTTGTCATCTGCAAAAATAAATCACATGGCTGATGATATGTGCCATGGTGATCCGTAAATATGATCACCAGTTTATTTAACTATTTTTCAACCCAACAAAACAAATAAACAAAAACATAATGCTGATGCTATGAACACTCTACACACACGTCAAAATGCAGGAAAACTGCTCACGGAAACGCTGCACGCTCCAGTTATCACAGTTATCATAGTTCTGTTTGTGTGAATTATCTGCTTTCATTATTAATACCAGTTTATAGGTTGTTATCTTTTTTATTATTGGTTTGAATGCATTAAAATTAAGTTGTAATTTAGCTTTTTGTTTATTTTACTTTACTCCTCTTGCATTTATATCTATTCAGTCGGGTCTGTTTCCAACCCTTTTTTAAACAACTTCAAACTACTGTGATCTCTAATTTTCACTGGGTGAGGGATTATTATGTTCTTCCTAGTCTGAACTGCTCTCTTCACCTGAGCTGCTATCCTATTCTGAGTTACTGTCTACTTTGTTTCTTCTACCTCTTGCTCTTCCACGATGCATTCCTCTCTCTTTCTTTTGGATTAGTCCTGCTCCGGCTTGCTGTTTTTCTAGACATTTCTCATCAGGTGTTAATTTTACTTGTTTATCCCCCATTTTCAAAGATTTTGCTGGGCCGTCGCTGGCACGCTTGACTTCAGAGTGGTTTACTGATACGGCCTTCGACTTCACCCTAACGGTGAAGCGGTATCAGTTTTATGAGATGAGACTCAACCGTTCTCCTTTGTCACCAGCACGTGAGCCTCAGCAAAGAAAACAAAAAATGGAAGTAGTTCAGCAGCGTATTGTGCTGTAAAATCAACTTACTTCCAGACACATACACACACATAAACATTTGCGCGCTAATTTATCACGAGATAATTTCAGCTACCTCTAAAACTGGTCAAAACACAGTTCCTTTTGCCAAACTTAAACCTAATTTGTCACGAGATAATTTCAGCTACCTCTAAAACTGGTCAAAACACAGTTCCTTTTGGCGAACTTAAACCTAATTTGTCACGAGATAATTTCAGCTACCTCTAAAACTGGTCAAAACACAGTTCCTTTTGCCAAACTTAAACCTAATTTATCACGAGATAATTTCGGCTACCTCTAAAACTGGTCAAAACACAGTTCCTTTTGGCGAACTTAAACCTAATTTGTCACGAGATAATTTCAGCTACCTCTAAAACTGGTCAAAACACAGGTCTTTTGGCGAACTTAAACCCCTTTTTAATTTTTTTTATCACATTTCTTTAAACTTTTGCGGCCGTCTTTATATAACAAATAGTGTTTCTCACCCCTGACGTCCCACTGGTGATTCAGATCATTGGACTGAATCCCACCGCCGTGGACCAGATTATAACACCGGCCCAGACCCGAATTTAATGTCCTGGGGCTCTCTCCTCGTCCAAGAGGGCTGTGCACAGGCTTCGGTGCTGGATCTTGGAACAGAGTCACAGATAACAGTTCTGATATTTTCTGATCCGGCTCGAAGGACCAAATCAATGTTAGGGAAAATGTTCTAAAACACTTCTTCAGCAAAGACTCAGAGAAGAGAAACACACAGAACTTCTTGCTAGCAAGGGCAGCCTCCAGACTGAGACTCGCGCTGAGCTTTGCCCTGGTCTTTATTTATACTTCAGTGGTGTGTGTGTGTGTGTGTGTGTGTGTGTGTGTGTGTGTGTGTGTGTGTCCTGCTGATCAAAGGGTCATAAAAGCACAAAAGGTACATCCTTGGTCAGGAAAGGGTAGTCTCCCCCTCACCCTAAATAACATGGTGAGGAAGTCCAGCAGTTCATCTATATGTAAAGAAGCACTTAAACTAAAACAGACATAGCTACGTTAATCCTGCCGTAAAACAATAAGAGAAGGTATGACCTCTCTCGTGCTCCCAGGATGTGGGTGTGCATTCTAGTGTGGAATACACACCAAGCCTTTGCAGCCTGTTAGAGATCACACACAATTAATTATATGCCTCTAAGTATACATGGTTGAATATTTCCTAATACAAATAACTACATGCAGTATTCTACCATATGCAAACTTATATCACTAAAAGATTATACTGACTACTAAATACAATTTTCCATTAACAGCCCTCCTTTTATATTTTATTTTCCCTTACTGTAAGAGCTCCGTAACACCGAAATTTCTCATCTGTGGGATAATAAAGGTCTATTCTATTCTATTCTATTCTATTCTATTCTATTCTATTCTATTCTATTCTATTTCAATCAGGTATTAAAGCACTTCACAGCTGAGTCTGCACTTTTGAGAGTTTTTAAATGATATCTTACTAACTGCTGAATCTGGGAATTCCGTCTTACTTGTGCTTTTGGGTCTCACAGCAGGTTTTGATACAGTAGATCACAACATATTAATTTCTCACCTAGAACATCATGTTGGAATTAGAGGCACTCCCTTGGAGTGATTCAAGTCATACCAGTGTGACAGAAGTTTCTTTGTCTCAATTGGGAAATTTTAATTATCCTCCGCCCCCTCCCATGTGGTGTACCTCAAGGATCCATCCTCGGGCCCCTTCTTTTTTAGCATTTACTTCCCCGTGGCCATATTATTAAAAAACAGAAAGTCTCATTTAATTTTAATGCAGACGACTGTCAGATTTATCTACCCCTGAAAAACAATGACCGTAAGATAAATACAGTGGTGAGAAATAGCTTTTTTCAGCTGAGGCTGCTCTCTAAAGTCAAACCTTTTATTTCTTTTTGTGACTTAGAGAGTTTTAGATGGATTTGTGACCACACACCTTGATTATTGTAAGGCATTTTATTGTGGTTTATATTATATCAGGCTTCACTATCACGCTTGCAACTGGTCCAGAATGCTGCTGCTCGCCTGCTGACAGGGACACGCAAAAATGAGCACATTACCCTTGTTCTTGCCTCTTTACACTGGTTGCCTGTCCATTTTAGAATTCATTTAAAAATTCAATTGTTTGCTTTTAAAATTTTAAATGGCCTGGCTCCAACTTACCTGTCAGACCTTCTACACCTATATATTTCGAAACTGACCAGTCACTCCTTGGTGTCCCCATGCCAAAACTGAAACAATGGGGGTACTGAGCTTTTGCTGTTGTGGCCACCAAATTATGGAATGAGATGCCCCTGCATATTAGGCTGGCCCCAACTGGCCACATCACTTTTACAAACACATATTTTTTCCAATGCTTTTTAGGAGTAGTACTAGTGTCAGCTAGTCAGTTTTAGTCAGTTTTTGGTCACTCTTAATCATTTTTTATTTTGTTAATTTTATTTATTGTATACTTTATTGTCTATTTTAAATTTAATATATACTGATTTATTTTTAACTTGTTTTTTTCATTTATGTATTTATTTTATTGTTATTTATATTTATTTCTTTGTCTGTTTAATGTATGGTTTTTACCTTTTATCACAGTTTTTTGCTGGAAAGCACTTTGGTCAATCATGTTGTTTTAAATTGCTTTATAAATAAAGTGGGATTGGATTGGAATGTTAAACAGGTGAGAAAAAACATGCAGGGGAAAGTCACTGTCAACAGGAACACTACTCCTCACAATAATATTATACATTTTTACACAAAAACTAAGCCTCATCATGTGAATACAGTAAATACCGCCACAAAAACCTAATCTTATCACAACCATTCAACAATAAAATATGGAATCAAAACAAGTGTCCAATACTGAACCCACCATAATAAAGAATCACAACTTCAAATGATTAATAAAAACCTCAACACAACAACAAATCCAAAAAGACAACTAAAAATTTGAAACTTCAAAAATAAATTAAACCCTAAATCCAAAACAAATTATCTACTAGAATTACATTTACGAGAATTTCAAAAATATGCAAGTGATCAAATTCTGTTAGCAGTTAAATAAAGAGAAGATGCCAAAATCATCACTACAGCAGAAAGGTAATACTAAAAATCATTATATCCATTATGTTTACTTTATACTGGAGTACACACATTCCTCCTGGGTGTTGCTCGTCTGTCTTCTTGCTCCTTTTGTCCTAATTTTTCTCAAAGCAGCATAATGAAGGTTGTCCTCTTGGGTGCTCTGGATACCAAAAGAATCAAAATAACAATTCAACAAGAAATGTCATTTCCTAAAAACACATGAACTTCCACACTTTAAAACTCACCTCTAAATTTACAGAATCGTTTGTGTTTGAGTCTGCTGAGAAAAAAAGCAAATAATTTAAACTTAAATGCCACTATTTTTAAACACAACAGTAAAATATGAAACCAGATTCTAACCTCTGGATTGGCAGTTGTTCCTCTTTTTCATCTTATACACTGACAAAGTTGATAACACACTGATGATGGTGGTGAGTATTAAAGCTGCGCTTAAGAAATACATCAAGGCAGCAGAATCTTGCCAAACTGTAAAACCAAGAAATGACAGAGCTTTTTAGTTCTGAGTTCATTAAATGTGATCTGCTCCTATTTATAATACCATGTGAGTCACCTCTGCTAGAAAACCGACTTACCCCCAAAGTCCAGCTTGGTCCCGTTTCCAAACAGTATGAGTCCACATAGGGCGACAGCACAGTAGTAGATCCCAGCGTGAGACACATTCAGGCTCTCCATTCTCAAGTTATAGACACAGGTGTGTGTTCTTTTGTTGTCTTTCCTCTCACACTGATCATTCCTGACTCCATGGGTGTAAATGAGTCCTGGTTGAGAATCTTCAGAGTCTTTGAACCAGTAAACACTGTGTTCTCCATCACAGCTCAGCATAGTGTGCACCATACAGTGCAGACTTACAGAGCCTCTTGGCTGGATGGTCTCAGATGCTGACTGATGAACTAAAGTTCGTATGTTTAAATCTAAATCATTGACATTGACAATAATGGTCTCTAAGAATGTTGATGTGTACCAGTAGGAACATATACAGTAGTAAGCTGCTGAGTCTGAAACACTTAAGTCTGAGATAATCAAGTCGTTTTTTTCCTTTTTCATTATCTAGGCTGAAGCGTGCACTATTGTTGAATGGACCATGAAATTGAACAAAATTTGTTTCTGACTTATAGAAGGTAGAAATGAGTTTTGGTTTCTCTCCTAAAGTTTGTTTATGCCAGTAAAAACGTGCAGCAACATTATGTTCATAGTAACAATGTAAAGTCACTCTGTCTCCAGATTTAGCTGATATAAAACGTGCTTCTTCATGAACAGAGGAGGATAAATGCAGGTTGTTCTTCTGAGCTGTGGTGAAATGAAAGACAAAGCAAATACACATTGTGGAACATGGCAGCCGAGAAAAAAGACCTTAAAAGAATTAGACTGTGGTTAAACACAAACTTACCAATTACACCCAAGAACAAAGATATCACATAGAAGACAATGTGTGCAGATGCCATTGTTCCAAACAGTCGCACTGAATAAAAGAACGGCGACTCTTTAATTTTAAGAGTGAAGAGTACATTTCCCTGGCCAATCAGAAGCTACACAGTACATGGAAAACTAGATCACATGATCAATGAGATCTGTAGTGTTAAACTTAGTAGCTGAGAAAAAAACAGAAGAACATCATAGTTTAGATCAGAGGTGAGATATATTAGATGTCAACTCGCTAAATATCCTGTAGACAATGTGTTTGTGTGGGGCAGTGTGAGACCCATAGTTTATCGTTTTGAAATATTTAATGTATTAAACCATGAAAAATAATACACAAGCACACAAAATATACCATTACCTTTTTAATGTTTGTTATGTTAGAGACATTTTGGGAAGTTTTGATCTTTTTATATTTTTGAGTTTGTGTTTAGGATTTTCTGTTTTGTAGGATTCAGATAATTATTTATTCAAAGTTTTTAAATGACATAACAAAGAAAAATATTTATTTGTGCCCTCTTTTCCCTGTTAATGCCCTACCTCGCCCCCCGACAAAACTTTGTTAGACCAGCCCCTGCACAGTTACCAGCCATCAGCTATGTAGAAAAGTATCCTGGTGTTATTTGTCAGAAACAGTTCATAACTTCCCTTCAACTCATTCGTGTCACCTAAAAGGTAAACCTGTTTCTCCATCACCTGCTCAGCTCTGATGATTCAGTAAGGACATCTCCTGGTTTCATCTTCATGTTTCCCTCTCACCACATATCCAAACCGACATCATGACCAGCAGCTTTTATAGCCGTGGCTCCAACAAACATCAGCTGATACTAGAAAGTAATATTAAATACATTCTAACAACAGCTTATCACGCTTAAACGTGCTGCTGTTGTTTATCCGCTGGTCTCCTCTTTCTAGCACAAAGTGGGCGATAAACAAACAAGAAAGACGGGACTTGCGGCAGAAAAGCCGATCAGCTGATCGTTGATCAGTTTCATGTTTGAAGTAATAACAGGAGAGGAAGGGGTAGAGAATGAAAGAAGTAGATGCAACTGTGCAGCAAAGACAGAATAACTCCAGCTTTGTGTCTATTTTTTAATTCTAGCTGAAGTACGGGACAAATCGCTTCCTTTTCACCTCAATATGGAACTCCGATAGCCAGTCCAGCTGTGGGTCAATATATCAGTTGTTAAGCTTAATGTGGAAATACTCTGCAAACATTCAGGGATGAATTTACACACTCGCTTTACTTCTCTGGGATAGTTTTCGCCGAGATGAAATGCCGCGGTTAGGAAGCATGTAGCGAGGCTCCAAATGCTCCAACAGACCGCCAACAGGTCTTGCAGACAACAGACGCTCTATCACATGACACATACTGCTCCGATGCGCCGAGCTGAGTTATGCCAAGTAGCGCGTTTTGTGAGATGATTTTGTGATACTTCGGATCGGATTACATTTTTTATTTCTCTCCAATATCCGATCCAGTTATTTAGGTCAGTGTCAGACCAATAAGTAATATCGGATCGGTCCATCTCTACTTTAGACTGTCCCACTATTTTCCCATGTTGGCCCCCAGGGTGAGGACAGCCACGACACAACCTGCTGCCGCGCCTGTAACCACTCCTTGGGTGGGAGCAGCTGGTACTTGGCAGGGGCCTGCACCCATTCTGGTTCCCCAGAGGAGGGTCACTAAGCAACCGCCAGACTTACCAACGTCTCACGCACCTCGCCAGCTGGAGGTGGAGAGAGGGTGGAGAGACCCCGGTCTCTAAGGACCAGGGAAGACCTGGGTCGCCGCCCCAGTGGAGCCTGCTCTTCCTTAGTGTAGACAATGCCTGGGGAGGACTGGCTCAGCGTGAGCTGGCGGGACCTGCCAAGCTGGAGACGGAGGTGGATGTGCTGCCCGGTCTGGCCTCTCTTCCATCAGACACGGGCCAAATAATGTAGCGAGTGAAAGCCACCGAGTAACCGCTAAGGGCCTCTATACTACTTGTGCAAACTTTCAGGCCCAAAGCTCTCACAGGAACGAGCCCAGAATAAACGGGACAAGAGGGTCAATATCAGTCAGATATGTTAAAATTTATTATTTTAAAAGAACACAAAGGGTTTGCAAAAGGCCTAAAACATCAAGATGGGAAAGGTCACTAACGACCACAAGATAGTGTTATTGGTGCAACCTGCCAGCAATGCAACTATCACCTGAGGGCTTGCTCTCCCTTGGCGGTCCCAGATGCTCGTTGCTTTAAAAGAAACAAATCCACCCCAAATAAATACGAGCCCAACAGAACACTTATCGCATGCACTAAGTGCTAGTTCAGGCAATAATCGGTGGCACTAAAAATCACTCTTAATAAAAACTTATTCACTGCAAATCCACACGGAGCACCTCTAAAAATCCTAATTCCCCTAAGGTAAGAGCCCCGCTCAGGGATTGCACATTGCCCGACTAATATTGCACCAGCCCAGTAGAAATAAAAACAAACCCGGCAGTTTTAAAAGGTGACCCTACCAAAACCAAAAACACAACAACAAGGAGAAGGAGGCACTTGAATGGACACTTTCCTGTCGCTGGGCCGGGGGGCCCTGACTGTCCGGGCAGGTTCACTCTCCCACTCATGCGCAGGATGGGGGAGCTCAGTCGGGCGATGGGGGTATGTGGCACGCTGTGGTCTCCAGTGCTGCTGCAGGGGAGGCGGACGCAACTAAGCGGCATTCGCAATCACACTTCACCATCTTCAAAGCTGAACTACGTCCTGCAGCGTTATTGTTGTTGTTAGTGTGTGTGTGGCTGCAAGCTGCAAAGCGGTGTGTAAAACAGCAAACGTGAGAGTGTAGAATGTTTAGCTGATATAGAGTTTAGAAATGTGTTAACATAGAATGTAGAACTATTGTAGAGACACTGACACTGCCCTTAATATAATAAAGGCCTCATTGTGTTGTGAACTTAGGAGTAGATTGTAGGAGACCCCTCCCCCACTTGAACTGTGAAAGTAAAACAGAGAGGAGTTAATGCTGAGTGGAATTTCCCCAGAGGATGTTTGGGTGGGGGTCTCAACATTTGTAACTGGATAACTGTGATCTGGAAGGGAGATGGGTTTTTATGACCTCTAGGGAGTCACCTACCCCCACAGTGTTTTAACTGTCACGCACACACATCCACACGCACACTCACTCATGTGCACTCACACATACACACAGGTATGCGTACACAGTCACACACGAGCACTCACATAGATACGCGGGAACGCGCACATGTAGGCATTCACAGGTTCGCACACACACAAGTGAAAGTATGTAAACATAGTACGTAGTTTTATGGCACCTTGTAGAGGGTTTAGAAGGGGGGTCACTGATACAAAACTGCATGTAACAGACAAAGGAGTTGAGATCTGCAGAGGAGTTCCGGGGTCCTGTACATCTCCCTTCTAGAAGGTGTAATCAATAGGTATAATCAATAAGTGTGATCAATGAGTGTGGATTAATAAAAGTGTTGTGAATTGACTACTGAGTCCCCGGTGTTCTTTCTGGAGGCCTGAGGAATCTACGAACCGGGCGAAACTGTGAAAAGGTAACAAGAGTTAGTACAAGTAAATGCTGAAAAGCATGAGAATGGTCGTCGGGTCTGCCGTGGTATGTTTACAAGTAGAAAAATAAAGAAGTGAAAAAGAGTGCCGTAGAGAATACATGCTAACCAATACTTTTTTAACTACATGTTCCTCGATTCTTAACACTGTTGCACCTATCAAACACAAACGCCCCAGAACCTACTCGCAATGCTGGTTAAACGACTCTGTCCGTGTTCTACGGCGTTTGTGCAGGCGCGATGAGAGGAGGTGGAGGAATGATAGACTCCAGTCATCATATGACATTTTACGTATTAGCCGCTCGAAATTCCAATCTGCTGCCAGAATGGCTAAAGCAGCCTTCTTCGCTAAGATTATTACTTCTAATGGTGACAATCCTCGCATCCTATTTAAAATTTTTAACTCAGTGGTGAATCCTCGTCCCTCTATGCCACTCTCGTGCTCCCCAGGTCTCTGTGAAAAATTTTCAAACTACTTTCTAGATAAAGTTTTATCTCTTAGATCTACGCTTCCTTTGGTGGCTGACAGTATGTCTAATCCTGACTGTTCTGCTGCCTTACATCAATTTGAATTAATTTCACTTCCCACTCTGAAGCGTATAACTGAGAAACTAAACAATACTAATTGTGTACATGATGTTCTTCCATCTCGTATAGTCAAGGATTGTTTTAATGTAATTGGACCCTGTCTATTGTCTATATTGAACCTCTCCTTGCTTTCTGGTTATGTACCTTCAGTTCTTAAACATGCTTTTATTCAACCCGTTTTAAAGAAAAATAACCTGGATCATAGTGATTTTGCCAACTATAGACCGATTTCCAAGCTTCCTTTCTTGGCTAAAATCCTTGAGAAGGTGGTTCTACTTCAATTGCAGACCTACCTGGACGAGAATAATATAAATGATAAATTCCAATCAGCCTTTAAACAACATCATAGCACTGAATCAGCGCTGCTTCGTGTTTTTAATGATCTTTTACTTATGGCTGATAATGGTCGTCCTTCTGTTTTAGTTCTATTGGATCTTTCATCTGCATTTGATATGGTTGACCATAACATCCTAGTCGCAAGATTAGAGCACTCTGTTGGCATTAAGGGCACTGCCTTGGACTGGTTCAAATCTTACCTCTCCAATCGGCTTTCTTCGGTACATCTGGCCTCATCTTCCTCTTCCCCTGTACCTGTTTGCTGTGGTGTCCCCCAGGGTTCTGTGTTAGGCCCGACCCTTTTCTCACTGTATATGCTTCCTTTAAGCGCTATCTTTGAGAAATACCACATTGCTTTTCACTATTATGCGGATGACATCCAGATTTATTTTGAGTTACATGATGATCTCGCTTTATCTTTAAATAACTTTCGTGAGTGCATGAGTGAGGTCAAGAAATGGCTGTTGGCAAATACTCTTATTCTCAATGAAAAAAAGACTGAAATCATGATTTTTGGCAGTAATGCCCTTCGCGCCAAACTTCAAGATGCCTTTGGCTTTCTTACTAGTTCCTTCTCTGATACTGTCAGGAATCTGGGTGTCTTGTTTGACAGCTCCTTTAAACTTGATAAACAGGTGTCTGCTGTTGTCAGATCTAGTTTTTATCAGCTTCGTCTCATCTCCAGGGCCAGACACTATATCCCGTATAATGACTTAGAAAAGCTCATTCATGCTTTTGTAACGTCAAGACTAGATTACTGTAACTCACTCTATTCTGGTCTCCATGTTACCCTTCTACATAGATTACAGACAGTTCAGAATGCTGCGGCACGTATTCTAACTAAAACCAAGAAGTTTGACCATATTACTCCGGTTCTTGCTGAGCTGCATTGGCTGCCTATCAAATACCGTATTCAATTTAAAATTTTGCTGCTTACGTTTAAAATTATCAATAATACTGCACCAACCTATCTTAAGGAACTTTTAAACCCTTATGTCCCTGCCAGGGCTTTAAGGTCATCCTCGCAGTTATTGTTAGTTCAGCCCAGATCTCGGTTGAAATCTAGAGGCGATCGATCGTTTGCCTTTGCTGCACCTGAGTTATGGAACAGCCTCCCGATTGGCATTCGGGAGTCTGATTCTATTTTTTCTTTTAAAGCACGCCTTAAAACTTATCTTTTTGAACTTGCCTTCTCTACCCGTTAAATGCTGACTGTTAACTGCGACCTATTGCATTAACTTTTTACTATTCCTTCATTCTTGGTGTTCTCTATCATGCGGCACTGGGTCTGCTATAATCTATGTGCTGCAGTCCATTTTATTAGTGGCTTTCTACTGTGAACATTGTCTGCTGTTCTTATTATATTTGATATTAATGCTCTTAACTGTATTATTTTATTGTTTTTTTGTAAAGCACTTTGGTATGCCTAAGGCTTTTAATGTGCTCTATAAATAAAGGTTGTTGTTGTTGTTGTTGTAACTGTCATGAAACAGCTGTGCAGGCAGGCAGGAAAGGACCTAAATGCAAACTCACAGAAAATGGGATTTACACTCAAAATACAGCTTTATTAGCTGAAAGGGAAAAAAGGCAATACAAAAATAAACTGGGACTCTATAAACATGAATACACGAGGAAACACAGGGAGAGACACACTGCCATGAGGGAGATTGCGACACGAGATTGAGGGAGATGCTGACATAAATACGCAGAAGGATAAGGAGGAAATGAGAACACACGAGCAACACAGCTGACACGAATAACCCTAACGAGACAGGGGAAGCAAAACTGAACAAAACATGGAAACACAAGACCTTTACAATAAAACAGGAAACAGAGGAACATGATGCAGGAGTGGAGGAGAGGCAGACGGGATAGAGCGAGGGAACACGAGGGAGTGTGAGGGAGGACGGGAGAGAGACATGGCGCGAAGGGAGACAAAACATCATAACATGTCACATGGACTGGGAAGACACAACACTCGGGAAAACAAGAAAGTCTAAGGAGATAAACATAGATGGGAAACATGGAATGACACACACAAGGAAGGGAACATGGGCATGTTGTGTATGTGTTTAGGACTAACACACCTAAACACATACACACAGAAGGGGGCACAGAGGGCAAAGACACGAGGGGAGCCTAAATGTACAAAGGTTGACATAGACACAACATAGACCACTAAGAATAATAAAGCATAACACACAAAGTCATAAAAACACAAGAAACACAAAATGATGAGTTGCAGAGAATATCCTGACTGCCAAAAGGTGAAAGGAGGGTTACACCCTAAAAAGGTTGCCATTTTTCCGCCAGGTTAACACAGAGCTGTTTTTGGACAATGAATGATGCCCTTCTCTGAGTGGCAGGCAAACTAGGACGTAAATGAAGGACTAAGTGAACTCAAAAAGGCAGCTTTAATACTGAACACTTTCCAGAAAACAGAACAACACAAAACTCACATAAAGCAAGAGCCACATATTCACAGTGTAGGAACGAGGTGATTTGGAGCAGAACAAAACAAGAAGTATGTTTTGTACTGGCTTATTTCTTCAAAACATTGATTCAGCAAGGTAAATGGTAAAATGGTAAATGGCCTGTATTTGTATAGTGCTTTTCTAGTCCCTAAGGACCCCAAAGCGCTTTACACATTCAGGCTGCATTTGTAGGCCGATTACATCACAGCAACGCACTAAAGGCTCTCCAAATTCGTAGACTCCTCCGAATGCAGCCAACAAATGCGTCCTCCTTTTCCCGGAACTTGAAGGATGGGTCTGGTGTGTCCTTCGTGGCCCACCCACGATTCATAGCGCGGCCCAGACAAACTCCAGTTTCCAACAATGGTGGCCGCTACTAAGTTTTAAAATTACTGTTATTAATCTTTCTGGGCAACAAAATAAACTTTTAACATATTTTCAGTGGGTGTGTAAACTTCAAATATCTGCTCGGTTTATCAAGATATTGCATATTTGCAAAAGTGCTTCGACGTTTTCGGAGACGTCTGTTACCCACCAGCTCGATAGCTAGCTGAGAGCTGGTGGGTCACTGAAGCCGCCGAGAACGGCACAACTCCCGGCACATCATTTTCAGATCACCGCAGACTTTTGCTACTCAGGTTAAACATAATATATAAGTCACTTAGACAACCTAAAAATGTTATTATTTGGCTTATTTCAGTGTTTTATTTGTTCGTGAGTAAATCAGTTTGGCTGAGATTAAAGTTATTAGATTAAATTAGATAAAATAAAACTTTATTTATCCCCAGGGTGGGTTCTCTTTCGATACAGTAGATCACAACATTTTAATTTCTCGCCTAGAACATCATGTTGGAATCACAGGCACTGCCTTTGGAGTGATTCAAGTCATACCTGTCTGACAGAAGTTTCTCTGTGTCACTTGGGAAATTTCATTCATCCTCCGCCCCCCTCCCATGTGGTGTACCTCAGGGGCCCATCCTCAGGCCCCTTCTTTTTAGCATTTATTTACTTGCCCTTGGCCATATTATTAAAAAACACAAATCCAATATTTATGCAGACAACTGTCAGATTCATCTATCCCTGAAAAACAATGACCTTAACCCCCCCAGGCCCTGGTGTCCCACCATCTGACTTGGGTCCTCTCACATCCAGAGGCGGAGCCAGACATTGTATACACCCGGGGCTTAGCCCTAAAGGGTAATACGCGTGCGGGGGGGGGGGGGGGGGTACGGTGGCCCCTAGAGACAAAGCACGTACAAACTCCAAAACACTTGCAAACTCCAAAACACTTGCAAACCCCAAAACACATGCAAATTACAAAACACAACGGAAGTGCTCCAGGACGCTAGGGGCAGTGTTGAGCTTTTGTTACCTAGTAACTACACAAGCCAGGAAGTACCAATGACCGGACTTGGGCTGTGTCCCAATTCAGGGTCTGCAGCCTTAAGGGCCGCATTTTAAGGCCGATTATGTCACAGCGACACGACGAAGGATGTCCCAATTCAAAGGCTGCTCGAAATGCGGCCCTCAAATGCGTCCTTAATTTCCCTGAATTTTAAGGATGGGTCGGTGTAGCCTTCACGGCCCAACATATCCCAGATTTCATAGCGCGGCGGTGGTGTGGATAATTTTGCCGAAAGAAACGGCAGAAGCGGAGCCGCTGAAGAGTAAACTTTCAGAAGTAAGTATTGAATATTATGTCACTTATTTATGCGCAAATGTTTTTATAATGAAGAACATTAAAACATTACTGTTGGCCACATGTCGGGAAAGTTATGTGACATTAGCGATGTTTATACTAACTTGGTTTTAAAGCCTTTACTTCAAAATATATGCCGTTTAATAGTTGACTTTAATCTTACAGAGAATGTGATGATTTTATGGATAATTAAAGTCAGTCATATATCCACAAACACAACAAGCTGAAAGTCAGTGATGCTGCTCGGTTTGCAGTCCTGAATATCATGGCACAAGCAGGATTCACTGCACTGTTAATGTTAGCTATGTTATATTGCTGCCTCTGTTCGGTGGTGTCGAGCCAAACGGACTTTAACGTGTGTTTGAACGAGCTGACGGTTCACTCATTAAGCTGAAAGAAAGATGCTTTAATCACAGGAGTCACACATGTGTCCACTGTACCATCTGGGAACTCTTCTTGTTTCGTAATAACACAATCCTCCTTCTTTTGTGCTGTTTTGTAGCAGTGTATACACTTGAGACTGTCACCTGTCTGTCTGTCCTGCACTCTCTGTTTCTTTCTCTCTGATTGTGTAATAAAAGTATGAACATTCATTTATAAGTCACACTTGTGTTTGAATCCTGCAGCTTATCACACATTTGATTTCCATGTGTGACAACTGCAAGTGTCCAGAGTGAGGACAGACTGAGGGACCCACTGCTGCACATCATCAGTGAGGCTTTGCACCCCTCATGATCCACCAGGACAAACTCAGCAGTGTGTGAGGAAGACGAGGAGGAAGAGCCAGCAGCAGCTGACAGATGGAGAGAATAGATAGACTGTTCCCTGTTTGTGAAGGACTGCTAGGAAAGTTTAGAATAACTAATTGTCTGTCCTGAATCAGTCTTATTAGGCAATGTTCAAATAATTTTATCATCCCAGCGTTTTCAGTGTGGGAGAAAGTACTCAGGGCCTTCAGGTTACACACTATGAAAGGCAGCAACAAGTTTAATGTTCAGAAACCTAAAGTATGTATCAGCAGCAGAATGGACCTAAAAGCGTGTGATACTGCAACAGCTCCTCAATAGTGTCTATAATGCACTGTGCATCAAACCTTTCTAGTTTCCGTAGACCAAGAAAACATTCTTTGACATGGCCTTTACATGACACAAAATGTACACACACTGCAAGCTGTTCCATGGGCCCATCTCTAGCCTCATCAGCCATAACAGAGTACATCTCAGCTTCCTTCATCTCTTTAACTATATTTCCATTCATTTGATGTGAAATACTGGTTATCATCTCATTTTTGTGAAAAATGAGACAGATAGGTAGCATGTGAGACAGGACTGTAATTTTTCAAAAATGGATCAAATGTTTTCAGCAGCTTCATGCACTCAAGGAAGTTCCCTTGATTATGACTGGTGGATTCCTGCTCACCGTGGCCACGGAATGGTATTCCTTGTTTTCCAAGGAAAGATCCTGTGGAAATATTGTCGTCTCTCTGAAATCTCTGCTGTGCTTGCTGATCTAAGTTGCTCAACAACGTCACCTTGGTTTTTTGTGGTCTTAAAGCTGTGCCAGCAGATCATAGAAGACGAATGGCTGGAACTCTTTTCGTGCTCCCTAAAGGCATTTAAAGCCCTCTTCCAATTGCAGAACCCTGAATGACTGAGGCCATCTTTTTTAAAGTATTCTGCTTCCCAAAAATACGACATGAAAAACAGAAAGCCAAGTTCCTCGCAACAGAATACTCCAGCCATGTAAACTGTTCAAACCAACTCTTATTGAACGCCCTCTGCTGGCCTCCAAACTGGCTCCGCGGATATTGTGGGAGGACATTTTGTCTTGGACCACTTTCTAGAGTTCCTAAATCATCTCCTGCTGCTCCTTCCAGTAAATCTCCTTCAGCTGTCCTTAAATTCAAATTCAAATTCAAATTTTATTTGTCACGTACACAGTCATACACAGTACGATATGTAGTGAAATGCTTGGACAACTGCTCGTGACCTAAAGAAAACAAAAAAGGAAAAGGCTATGAATAAGATAGGAAATAAATATGAAAATTAAAAAGGGTAAATTTAACTAGGAAGGAATAAAATATAAATTAAGGTTAAAAATGAAATAACTGTACAACACAAATTAGAATGAAGGGTAAATTTAACTGGGGACGAGTAAGATAAAATATATAAATTAAAGTTGAAAATAAAATAACTGTACAACAAAATACACAATATAGAACTATATAAGAATGTATGAAGAAATATAAATAAATATATACACAATAACAGCAGCTGTACAAGTATTAACTGGAAATGAAGAATATAATGTCCAGTGTAGTGCAATCCACATTATGTCTTGTGCAGTGCAAATATGCTTAAATTGATTTAAGTGATGAAGTGAAAACAATGTCCAGAATGTCCAGTGTGTGTGTGTAAGAACTGTATGTGTGGGTCATTACTGTGTGGTGGTGTGATTGAGAGACCGTATCGCCTGCGGGAAGAAGCTCCTCCTCAGTCTCTCTGTGTTGGTCTTCAGGGAGCGGAATCGCTTTCCTGACCTCAGCAGAGAGAACAGTCCGTTGTTGGGATGGCTGAGGTCCTTCACGATCTTCCTGGCCTTGGTCCAGCACCGCCTGCTGTAGATTGAGTGCAGGTCAGGGAGCTCGGAGCGGATGGTGCGCTCAGCTGACCGCACAACCCTCTGTAGAGCTCATCTGTCCTGCATGGTGCTGTTCCCGAACCAGGTTAAGATGTTTCCCGTCAGGATGCTCTCTATGGTGCACGAGTAAAAGTTCCTGAGCACCTTGGAGGGCAGTTGGAAGTCTCTCAAGCGTCTGAGGTGGTAGAGACGCTGTCGGGCCTTTTTCACCACGGTGTTGATGTGACAGGACCATGACAGGTCCTGCGTGATGTGAACTCCGAGGTATTTGAAGCTGTCCACTCTCTCCACTGGGCACTCGTTGATGACGGGGGTCTGGTAGTTCCTCTCCTGCTTAGTGCTGAAGTCCACTATCAGCTCCTTTGTCTTACTGACGTTTAGAAGGAGGTTGTTCCTCTGGCACCAGTTCTCCAGATTCCTAATCTCCTTCAGGTAGGCCGTCTCATTGTTATCAGAGATCAGGCCCACCACGACGGTGTCGTCAGCAAACTTGATGATGGTGGTGGAGCTGGTAGTGGCCACACAGTCATATGTGTACAAAGAGTACAGCAGGGGGCTCAGAACACACCCCTGGGGCGCTCCAGTGCTGAGAGTGGTGGAGGCTGAGACATGTCCGCCCATCCTTACTGCCTGTGGTCTGCCAGTTAGGAAGTTGGAGATCCACTGACACATAGATGAGCTGAGTCCCAGATGCTCCAGCTTGGTGGTGAGTGTGGAGGGAATTATGGTGTTAAATGCAGAGCTGTAGTCTATGAAGAGCATTTTAACATAATTCCCCCTTCTAGTGTCCAAGTGAGTGAGTGATGTGTGGAGGAGATGAGAGATGGCATCGTCTGTGGAACGATTTGGACGGTAAGCGAACTGTAGTGGGTCCAGTGTGTCTGGTAGTGAAGAAATGATGAAGTTTCTGACCAGGCGTTCAAAGCACTTCATCACTACTGAGGTGAGGGCTACAGGGCGATAGTCATTGAGAGAAGCAGGGTGGGGTTTCTTTGGGACAGGAACAATGATGGACTCTTTGAAGCATGTGGGGATCACCGACTGAGATAAAGAGATGTTGAATATCTCAGTGAACACAGGAGCTAGCTGGTATGCGCAGTCTCTTAGGATGCGACCTGGGATGCCGTCTGGTCCTGCTGCTTTCCTGGTGTTCACTCTTTTGAAGGCTCTCCTTACTTCATGTTCGGAGATGACGAGCACGTTTCCGGTGCTGGCAGTATCTTCCTGTCTGCAGCCGTTAGCGCCGCTAGCACTAGCATTGTTGGAGTCCTTAGCTGCAGCCTCGAAGCGAGCATAGAAAGTGTTCAGCTCGTCTGCCAGAGTCATGGCCGCGTTCATCATACCGGTTGTTGGTGCTTTATAGTCCGTTATTGTCCTTAGTCCCCGCCACAGGCTCCTAGAGTCACTCTGTTGGAGTTGTGAATCTAGTTTCCTCCCGTAGCGCTGCTTTGCCTCTTTCACCGCCTTCCGCACGTTATATGACGCGGCTTTGTACGGGTCCATGTCCCCCGCCGTGAGTCCCGTGTTGTAGGCAGCGGTGCGGGATCTCAGAGCGTCGCGGATGGTTTTATCAGAATCAGAATCAGAATCAGAATACTTTATTGATCCCTGGGGGAAATTATTTTTTGTTACAGTGCTCCATCCACCCACGGCTTCTGGTTGGGAAACGTTGTGATAGTCTTTGTCTCCACGGTATCATCCGCTAGTTTCCCGATGAATCCCACAACCGCTTCCGTAAACACGTTTTTTTTTTTTGGTTTTTTTTTTGCCTGTCCCGTTTGGCTCTTTTGCCATCAGAATTGTTGTCTAAAGGCAAAGAAAGATGCCCAACGGATTTACTTTACCAATTGACCATCCCAGCCTTGCCGTAATGGTCCATTTGATTCACCTTTTATTGTTTCTTTTATTTTCACTTACTGAATACGGGACAGACTTGACTGGGGGAAAGAAGGGGAGAAAGAAAGAGGGAAAGAGAAACAGCTGAGAAGAGGGACGGGGGAGAAGGGCAAAAGACAAAAACCAACAGAACGGGCAGAGAAGAAAAAAATGCATATATCAATCACCTGGATCACCTGCTGAGAAAGAAAAAAGAAAACAAGCAGAAGAGGACAAGAGCAACAGAACAAACAACACCACAATGATACATGGGAATACGACAGCAAATACCAAACACTAAACACCACTGTGCAGCACACAAGACCAACAGAACACAGTGTGCCCTGAGGTAGGAGCCAAAAAGGGTGCAGTTTGTGTGTACACCTGTGAGCATGGACGCGCTTGTTTTTTGTTTTTTAAAAGGTTCCTTCTTGTAATAATCTGCTAGAGGGTGTGGGGGGGCCACAGCCCCGTCCTCCAGGGCATGAAGCAGGTATGGAGGAGATCAAAACTCCAGACATCCAGAGGCCCCCAGAACACAAGAGACCAAGGAAGACCAACAGAGGGGCAGCCGCGCCACTGTCCCAGAAAGAGCTGAGGAGAGTCCCAGATGAGGGCTCACTCAGCAGCCGCGGAGCAGAAGCCAGGGGGAGTTGCAGTGACGTGCCCGTGAGCTCCGCCGGCAGCCAGCCGTGCCTGAGTGACCGAGCCCCAGGCCGAGAGGCCGGGGGCACCCCACCTCCGAAGTGGCCCGAGCGAGCCCCAGGCTCCAGGCCCCGATAAGCGGCCGCCAAGGAGTGAGCCGGTGTGTACCTGGACGCCCATCCCTGGACACAGAGAACCACCAACGCACCGATGTCTGAGGGGGTCCGCTACTGGCAGGGGAAGTGGTGGTAGGGGGAGATAGGCCTCCAAACCTTGGAGGGCCTGAGATGTCCCCAGAGAGGTGGTGCCTGACACCCAACCTGACATATAGACACAGACATACAGGCACACACAGATACAAACATCCATTCCCACCCTCATGCTCTCATATGCACTTACTCCACACTCAACCAACGTGGAGACAGACATAAAGAGACGCTGTACACACGATCACACTCCCCAAGCGTACTCTACAAACCGGGTCTAGGTACCCTTGCCCCTGGAGGGGGGAACTGCTCCCAGACCCAGGTGGTGTTACCCTTTTCCCTGCGGTGGGGGGAGGCAGACCGCCCCGACTCCGCAGCAGCAGGAAGGCCCCACACTCCAGACCGCAGTTGGACGGCCAACTCCTCCTCCTAGCCCCCCCGCTCCAGCAGGTCGCAGAGAACGGGGGTGAGAGAAGACTCCAAACCTCCCTCCACCCGCTCATTGTAGTGTTGATGCATTTGTGTTCTAAGGTGCATTTAAAACCCAGGAGGGCATGGAGCTACCTGCCAGAGAGCAGCAGGTAAGCGCATGGTCCCTCCTGCTAGCCCTCAATGTCTACGTGTATTTAAAATTGAGAGGTGGGCAACGACGCCAGGGGTGGGGTGTACACCTGATTGGTACTTTGGATTCCGTGTATCGTGCCCACCCCCAAGATCCTATATGTATGTGTAATGAGAGTGTGAGTAATGTGAATGTCTAAGTTGTGGGATAAAATTGAGGCAGAGGCAGCCAGAAGGGGACAGAGGGGGGGTAGCCTCCTCTGCACCCTGGTGACATACCCCTACTCCAAGGTCCTGCATGTGTGGGTGGTTGTGGTGGAGCGGGAAGAGGGAGGCAGCTGGAGATGGGGAGGGAAGGAAGGGAGGGGCGCTTCCGTAAACACGTTGACATCATCATCGGAGCTGTTTCTGAACATGCCCCAGTCTGCGTCATCGAGTGCGTCCTGTAACGCGGCCACCGATTGATCCGTCCAGCGCGCGACCTTCCTCTGAACTGGAACTTCCTGTTTCAGCCTTTGTTTATATTTTGGCATGAGGAAGATGGCGGCGTGATCAGATTTGCCAAACGGAGGGCGGGATTGTGCCTTGTAGCCGTCCTTGACCGTAGTGTAGCAGTGGTCCAGTGTCCTTTCACCTCTGGTGGGGCAGGTGATGTGTTGATAAAAGTTCGGCGCTGCGCGTTTGAGGTTGGCTCTATTAAAGTCCCCCGTCACAATAAGCGCAGCGTCCCGGTGTTCTGTCTGGTGCTGTGTGAGTGCCTCATGCAGCTCGCATAAGCCGGTGACCGTGTCCGCTTGTGGTGGAATATAAACGGCACTTATAATGACCGATGTAAATTCCCGAGGTAGATAAAAAGGACGACACATGATGGACAGTAGTTCCAGATTTGGTGTGCAGGAGCGTGTGAGAGGAACGATCCACCTGCTGCTTCCTGCTGTGATGCTGTTGTGTTTTGGTTTTCTCTTGCTTTCCTGATTTCCCCTGACCTCTCTGAATGATCAGAAAGAGAATCATTACTAATTAATGATCCCTCTGTATTTGTCTTTGTGAGTTACAAGTTTGTGCCATATTATTTTTAATTCTACCAAAGTACTCTATTTTGATTCAGAAAAGTTTATTTAACTAATTAGCCTTGTTGTGCAAATAAGTTTGCATAACTTAATAAATATAGAATTTGAAAAATAACAAACCTAAAAAGATACACTAGGTACTAGATACGTGTTCTAATGTTTTGGCAAACAACCATTTGACTAACATGTCTGTCTCACCTGGTTCTTGTTCCATTTCTCTTTTGTCCTAATTCTCCTCTCCATCTCCCTCTCTCTCCCTCTTTGTGCTGACAATCAAACTAAACACCAACATCATCAAATATACAGTTGAAACCAGATATTTACATGCTCTTCAGATAAAAACACAAACACTTATTTAAGGTAAAACCTCAAATTAGACTAAATGTTTAATTTATATTTGTTAAATTTAAGAATAAAGAGAGAAATTGTCTGTATTTCTTAATTGCAAATGACACCCAAATTGTATTCAAAACTGAGCCACACTTATGGAGCTCCACAATTCTTTTCCTGGTGTTTTGGTTGACATCTCTTGATTTTTCCCATGTCACAGAAACAGGCTGTGTTTTGCCTTATATGCATCCACAGGTGTGCCACCAGTTTACTCACATGGACTCTACTAACCAATCAGAAGCTTCTTCAGCTCAGAATGGAATCGTCTGGAGTTTCTTATTAATTAACAATAAACTTAGTGTATGTACTCCTAAATTTGATCAAAGTGATAATAAATAGACAGCTCTGTCTCTCTTTATTCTGACATTTAACTAATTCAAAATATATTTCAATATTTATCTAAAACAAAAGTTTACTCTAAATTGATGTTGTACAGTAAAAATGTTTTATGTTTTCTCCCTAAAGTGTATGTAAATATCTGGTTACAAATGTGAATATCCTGCTGTGTACTGAAATCCCTCTTGTTTTGCATAGAAATATACTGAACAACATACAAACCATAATATATAAAATAACATTTACCTGAGTTTTTTCTTTGAAAGAACCCTCTAATGTCCATTCTTATATTTCAGTACATAACTGAAACCGATTTAGTCGGGGAGGGTAAGAACTGAAAATATGAAATAAACACACGTAAGCTAAGACTCTCTAAAAAAAATAGCATTTGTTCGGCTTTTCATTTCGCCATTTGTTGATTCACTTGAAGAGCAAGTAACGTAATATTGGTCAAGTGATCAGTTTGATATCAATCTTTCGTGATTCACCGTCATATTTACATTATTTGTACAGTATGAATGATTTGCTTTGGTACCTGGTCAAACTTAAGCTCTCCTTAGTATGGCTGGCTCCGTTTCTCCAACAGCGCACTCACAGGCGGCAGCTGCCCCACCCTCTCGCTCAGTTGCCCCGCCCTCTCGCTCAGTGCCTGAGCTCGGATCATACCAATATCAGGGGGGATTCATGCACAGTCGTAAATTCCCACAGTGTGCACTATGTGCTTCGAATATTGTGTGTACTTTTTGTTTTATACAGTTGTCAGCCAGGCATCTAACTATGAAAAAATTACACTCCAAAAGACCCCGGGCTTCTGACAAAACAACCCGGGCTTAAGCCCAGTAAGCCACCCCCACGCTCCGCCCCTGCTCACATCCTGTGTCAAACCAATTGTCATCAACCTTGGAAATTCCGCTTTATATTGTTTTATATTATATCAGACTTCACTATCACGCTTGCAAATGGTCCAGAATGCTGCTGCTTGGGAAACGCAAACATGAGCACATTCTTGCCTCTTTACACTGGTTGCCTGTCCATTTTAGAATTCATTTTAAAATTGTATTGTTTGCTTTTAAAGTTTTAAATGGCCTGACTCCCACTTACCTGTCAGACCATCTACACCGATACACTCCACAAAGGTCTCTTAGATCAACTGACCAGTCACTTCTTGCTGTCCCCATGCCGAGACTGAAACACCAGAGGGACCAAGATTTTGCTGTTGTGGCCCCCAAATTATTGAATAAGCTGCCCCTCCATATGGGGGCGATTGTGGCTCAAGAGTTGACAGTTTGTCTTGTAATCAGAAGGTTGCCAGTTCGAGCCCCAGCTCGGGCAGTCTTGGTCGTTGTGTGCTTGGGCAAGACATTTCACCTGCATGATAAGACCGAGCTCTTTGTGTTTGTGGCTCACGAGGGAAGTCAGTCAAAGTTGAGAAAAAGATTCTTTCACCTGAACTCAACTAACTTTGACTGATTCCTTCACTACAGCCCTTTTTATTGTCAGCAAGCAATCATTCATGAATATGCAATTACAAATACACGTGACATTCTTAAGCAGGATCAGTGTCTATATTCTGTATGTGTGTGTGTATGTTTCCAGCTATACCATACATGGACATACGACCTTTCAATGAACTTAAACTGTATGAAGAAAAGTAAACGTCTTGCTAAAATCTAAAAACATGAACTTGCAATAGGACATTTAAAGGTGTGAAGTCTTACAGTTTGAGATAACGAACAAGACGGTCTGGTTTCTACAGCTATAATGAAAATTATAACGTCAAGGCTGCTTCCGCTCATCTCATGGTACACAAGTGCACATAGACTCTTATCAGACCTACTAAGGATAAGATACTTTATCAGCACACAAATGATTATATATATATATCTAAGCATAAATGATTATATTATAAGCACAAATGACAAGACAAAAAATATCAATTCCAACAGTGTGTGTGAATGGGTGGATGACTGGATGTGTAAAAGTTCATCTTGACAGGAAGTTAGGGGATCATTGAACTTATTATTGTGGCAAATGTGGCTCAAGAGTTGGCAGTTCGTCTTGTAATCAGAAGGTTGCCGATTCGAGCCCCAGCTCCGACAGTCTCTGTCGTTGTGTCCTTGGGCAAGACGCTTCACCCGTTGCCTACTGGTGGTGGTCGGTCAGATGGCCCGGTGGCGCCAGTGTCCGGCTGGATGTGTAAACGCTTTGGGGTCCTTAGGGACTAGTAAAGCGCTATACAAATACAGGACATTTACCATTTTACCATCCATATTAGGATGGCCCCAACACTTGAAATCTTATAATCACTTTAAAAAAAAAAAAACACCTTTTTTCCAAGGCTTTTTAAGAGTACTACCAGAGTAAGCTTGAAGTCAGTTTTGATCTTCTTTTTTCATTCATGTAATTATTTTATTGTTATTGATATTTATTTATTTGTCTGTTTAATGTATGGCTTTTAACTTTTATCTGAGTTTTTTGCTGGAAAGCACTTTGGTCAACGATGTTGTTTTAAATTCATCTATAAATAAAGTGGGATTGGATTGGAATGTTAAAAAACAACATGCAGGTGAAAGTCATCATCAACAGGAACACATGTGAGACTACTACTCACAATAATATTATACATTCTAGCACAAAAACTAAGCCTAAGTATTTTAAATGCAGTAAATACCACCACAAAAACCTAATCATATCACGAACACAAAACCATAAAATAGGGAGTCAAAACAAATATCCAATACTGAACCCACCATAATAAAGAATCAAAACTTCAAATTATAAAAAAAAAACCTAAACCCCAAGAACAAATGTAAACAGACAACTAAAAATGACTTCAAAACTTCAAAAATACATAAAACCCAAAATCAAATTTTCTACTGGAATTACATTTACAGGAATTTCAAAAATACGCAAGTGATCAAATGCTGTTGGCAGTTAAATCGTTTTTCTTTCAGACCAAAGAGAAGATGCCAAAATCATCACTATAGCAGAAAAGTAATACTATAAATCTGAATTTCTACTGTTTACTTTATACCGGAGTACACACATGTATCCTGGGTGTTGCTCGTCTGTCTTCTTGCTCCTTTCGTCCTAATTTTTCTCAAAGCAACATAATGAAGGTTGTCCTCTTGGGTGCTCTGGATACCAAAAGAATCAAAATAACAATTCAACAAGGAATGTCATTTCCTAAAAACACATGAACTTCCACACTTTAAAACTCACCTCTAAATTTACAGAATCATTTGTGTTTGAGTCTGCTGAGAAAAAAAGGAAATGATTTAAACTTCAATGCCACTATTTTTAAACCACAAGAGTAAAATAAGAACAAAAATTCTAACCTCTGGATTGGCAGTTGTTCCTCTTTTTCATCTTATACACTAAAAAAGTTGATGAGACACTGATGATGGTGGTGAGTGTTAAAGCTGCACTTAAGAAATACATCAGGCCAGGAGAATCTGTAAATCCTACAAATGACAGAGCTTTTTACCTTTTCTTCCTGAGTTCATCGAATATGATCTGCTCCTATTTATAATACCATGTGAGTCACCTCTGATGGAAAAGTGACTTACCCCCAAAGTCCAGCTTGGTCCCGTTTCCAAACAGTATGTGTCCACATGAGGCGACAGCACAGTAGTAGATCCCAGCGTGAGACACATTCAGGCTCTCCATTGTCAAGTTATAGACACAGGTGTGTGTTCTTTTCTTGCCTTTCCTTCCACACTGATCATTCCTGACTCCATGGGTGTAAATGAGTCCTGGCTGAGAATCTTCAGAGTCTTTGAACCAGTAAACACTGTGTTTTCCATCACAGCTCAGCATAGTGTGCACCATACAGTGCAGACTTACAGAGCCTCCTGGCTGGATGGTCTCAGATGCTGACTGATGAACTGAAGCTCGTATATTTAAATCTAAATCATTGACACTGACAATAATGGTCTCTAAGAATGTTGATGTGTAGAAATAGGAAAATATACAGTAGTAAGCTGCTGAGTCTGAAACACTTAAGTCTGAGATAATCAAGTGGTTTTTTTCCTTTTCCATTACTTAGTCTGAAGCGTGCACTATTCTTGAATGGATCATGAAATTGAACAAAATTTGTTTCTGATATATAGAAGTTAGAAATGAGTTTTGGTTTCTCTCCTAAAGTTTGTTTGTACCAGTAAAAACGTCCAACAACATTCTGTTCATAGTAACAATGTAAAGTCACTCTGTCTCCAGATTTAGCTGATATAAAACGTGCTTTTTCATGAACAGAGGAGGATAAATGCAGGTTGTTCTTCTGAGCTGTGGTGAAATGAAAGACAAAGCAAATACACATTGTGGAACATGGCAGCCGAGAAAAAAGACCTTAAAAGAATTAGACTGTGGTTAAACACAAACTTACCAATTACACCCAAGAAGAAACATATCAGGTAGAAGACAATGTGTGCAGATGCCATTGTTCCAAACAGTCGTACTGAATAAAAAACATGGCGACTCTTCAGTTTTAAGAGTGATGATTAGATTTTACTGGCCAATCAGAAGTTACCCAGTATATGGAAAACTAGATCACATGATCATTGACATCTGTAGTGTTAAACTTAGTAGCTGAGAAAAAAACAGAAGAACATCATAGTTTAGATCAGAGGTGAGATATATTAGATGTCAACTCGCTAAATATCCTGTACACAATGTGATTGTGTGGGGCAGTGTGAGACCCATAGTTTATCACTTTGAAATATTTAATATATTTAAAAAAAAAACATGAAAAAAAATATATAACCACACAAAGTATGCTAGTAGCTTTTTTAATGGTTTTCATGTTAAATAAATGTTTGGAATTTTTGAAGTTTGTGTTTAGGATTTTCTGTCATGTGAAGTTGTGACTCCTGTTTGTGCCAGGTTCTGTTTTGGATATCTGTTTTTATTTCTTTGTTATTTTACTGTGACTTTCCATCCATCCATTTTCTTCCACTTATCCGGGACTGGGACACATGGGCAGCAGCCTAAGCAGAGAAGCCCAGACCTTACTCTCCCTGGCCACCTCCTCCAGGTTGTCCTGGGAAATACCAAGGCGTTCTCAGCCGAGTGAAGTAATCTCTCAAGCTTGTCCTGGTCTCCTCCCAGTGGGAGGTGCCTGGAACACCTCACCCGTAAACCAACCATAAATGAGGGTAGGGACGTAGAATGACCAGTAAATTGAGCCACAGCACCAATCCATCTGTCAATCTCCTGTTCCCTTCTCCCAGGATGTTGTCGAAGCTCTGCCACAGTCTGGAGTTAAAGATCACACGGACGGGTCTTCTGCCAGGCATTCTTCCCCCACCACCTGATCCAACTCATCACCAGCTGGTGATCAGTTGACAGCTGAGCACCTCTTTTCACCATAGTGATAACTACAATATTATTAGGTCTTTCCCTTTCCTATATTTACTGTTTTCTAGCACTTAATTATCTCAGACCTAAGTGTTTCAGGCTGCACTCTGAACAGGTTGCCATTTTTCCGCTAAGTCAACACAGAGCTGTTTTTGGACAGTGAATGTCCTTCTCTGTGTGGCAGGCAAAGTAGGACATAAATGAAGGACTCATTAAACATTAAGTGAACTCAAAAAGGAAGCTTTAATGCTGACCACTTTGCAAAAAACAGAAAAATACAAAACTCAGATAAAGCAGGAGCCACGAATTTACAGTCTAGGAACGAGGTGGGATACATAAGGCTGGAGATTTTAGTGGGGACCACGTGGACCGGTGGTAGTGCAGGTGAGCGGGTAGCCTGAGGCCCAGAAGAAATGAACTGAGGTAAAATAATAATAATATATTAAATAATTATTGCACAGTCGAATATAAGAAAAAATATTGCAAATAATGCACAGTGAAAAGGGCACTACAACTCAGTTGTTCCCACCCTCCTTTGTCCTCCTGTTTCCCCTCCCACTCTCCTCCAACAAGGAGTTAAACAGTTTGATGGCGTGTGGGACAAAGGAGTTTTTAAGTCTGTTGGTTCTTGACTTTGGGAGAAGCAACCAGTCGCTGAATAGGCTCCTCTGATTATTTATGGCCATGTGCAGAGGATGCCCAGCATTGTCCATAATGTCCAGCAGTTTCATTAGTGTGCTTTTCTCTGCCACTGTCACCAGAGTGTCCAGCCTCATGCCGACCACAGAGCCAGCCTTCCTGATTAGTTTTTCCAGCCTGAATGAGTCCTTCTTTACTGTGCTGCTCCTCCAGCACACGACAGCATAGAAAAGTACTCCAGCAACCACCAACTGGTAAAACATCCTCAGGAGCTCCATGTAGATGTTGAAAGACCTCAGCCTCCAGATAAAGTAGAGTCGGCTTTGTACTTTTTTATACAGGTGCTGAGTGTTGCATGACCAGTCCAGTTTGTTGTCCACCCACAGCCCGAGGTACTTGTACGTTGTTAAGGTTCACATGCGCGGGAGGCTCCACTATTAGCAAAAAAATATGGTGTGACTGCATGTGAGTAAATGTATGACATAGATTGGATCATGAGTGGGGAAAACTGAGCATTTTTAGTTTTCTATAGTGGGGGGGATTTAGGGTTTAATAATTTAATTGTTTAATAATTTAGGATCATTTTAGGACTTTTTGGGGTTTTTGGTCATTTGGATATGGTAAAACTGAAATTATGGTAAAACTGAAACTGTTATTTTTATGTTAAGGTTAAAGGATTAAAGTGAACTGAATCCTGTTTAGAAGATACAATGCCAGTGTTTTAAAGCTGTATACAAATCTTAGAGGGAAATTGTGGGACACGTTGACAAAAAGATATGCTTTGGGGAAAATTAGTGAGGGTTGAAGGAGTAGAACAGGTTTGATTTCTTTTTTGATTTCTAGAAGTAGTGGTTATAATGTAGGCTTACACATACAGATATTACATAGATTTATTTTTAGGATAAAGGGGAGAGCTTATAAATAGAAATGATTTTTATACATATTGCATTTTTGTGCCTTTAAAGGAGTTGTGGCTCAATTCGTCTCTTGAGGGTCACGAGCCTTTGGCTAGCGCTATGATTAGCCAATCTACTGTGAGGATGATATGAGTTATTGAAGGATTGCACATGCTTACAGACACAGAGTCCAGAAACACACATGACAGTATTGATTCCAGGCAAAAGGCCTCAAATTCATTTAGCTTTTAACTGAACTTAAAGAAGGACCAAAGAGGAAGGAAAGCATATATTTTGGTTACGTCTGATAAACTAGAAATCGATTGAACAATTGAACAAAATTGTCTTCTGACTTATCTAAAGTAGAAATGGGTTTTGGTTTCTCTCCTAAAGTTTCTTTGTACCAGTAAAAACGTGCAGCAACATTATGTTCATAGTAACAATGTAAAGTCACTCTGTCTCCAGATTTAGCTGATATAAAACGTGCTTCTTCATAAACAGAGGATAAACGCAGGTTGTTCTTCTGAGCTGTGGTGAAATGAAAGACAAAGCAAATACACATTGTGGAACATGGCAGCCGAGAAAAAAGACCTTAAAAGAATTAGACTGTGGTTAAACACAAACTTACCAATTACACCCAAGAACAAACATATCAGGTAGAAGACAATGTGTGCAGATGCCATTGTTCCAAACAGTCGTACTGAATAAAAGAACGGCGACTCTTCACTTTTAAGAGTGATGATTAGATTTCACTGGCCAATCAGAAGCTACACAGTACATGGAAAACTAGATCACATGATCAATGTCATCTGTAGTGTTAGTAGCTGAGATGATGTCAACTCACTAAATGTCCTGTAGACAATGTGTTTGTGTGGGGCAGTGTGAGACACATAGTTAATCATTTTGAAATATTTCATGTATATAAAAATGGTGAATTAACTACACAACCACACAAAATACGCCACTATCTTTTTTAATGGTTTTCATGTTAAAAACACTGTAGGATTTTTTTGTTATCTTTTTGAATTTGTGTTTAGGATTTTCTGTCATTTGAAGTTGTGACTCTTGTTTGTGTCAGGTTGAGTTTTGGATATCCATTTTTATTCCTTTGTTATTTAATTGTAACTTTCCATCCATCCATTCATTTTCATCCGTTTATCTTTGACTGGGTCGTGGGGGCAGAAGCCTAAGAAGAGAAACCCAGACCTCACTCTCCCCGGCCACCTCCTCCAGCCTGAACCGGGAAATACCAAGAGACATAATATCTCAAGCATGTCCTGGTCTCCTCCCAGTGGTAGGTGCTGGGAACACCTCACCCATAAACCAACCATAAGTGAGGGTAGGGACATAGAACGACCAGTAAACTGAGCCACCATACCATACCAATCCATCTGTCGATCTCCTGCTCCCTTCTCCCAGAATGCTGTCAAAGCTCTGTTGGATTCTGGAGTTGATGATCTCTTGTGCAGAGGCTTCTGCCAGGCATTATACATTTCGGTGCACCAGGTCTGTCCAGCAGCCTTCCCCGCCACCTGATCCAACTCACCACCAGTTGGTGATCAGTTGACAGCTCAGCACCTCTCTTGACCGTAATCATAACTACAATATTTTTAGGTCTTTCCTTTTCCTATATTTACTGTTTTCTAGCAATGACGCCTAGGTTTTTTTTGTTATCTTGTGTTTGGGCAGTTTGCACTTTACCATCACGATCCCGTCCTTTAGTGCAACACAAATAAAAGTAAAGTTCATATCCATGCTGTACACTGCACCACAATTTTCCAGACAGACTAACAATTCCAAGAAATTGAAGTACTAAACGACATAATTTTAATGGAGTGGGTTTTTTTATTCATGGAAACCAGCTGCATCGAAACCTTACATCATACATCTAAATGTCCCGCATCAGATGCAGTGGCGTAAGGCATGCCACCACTGGATGCCAGAGGAGTGGAGACGTCTTCTCTGCAGGAACAGATGACACTTCTCCGTCGGACAATCTTATGGTAAAGTCTGGACTTCCCAGGTGTGAGGAGAACAGTACTTGCCTGACTGCCCTCTACCAAGTGTAAAGTTTAGTGGAGGGGGATTATGATGTGGGGTTGCTTTTCAGGATCTCAACACAGCCTCAGTGATAGAACTGTTAATGCTTCAGCACACCAAGACAAGTTGGACAATTTCATGCTTCCACCTTTGTGGGAACAGTTTAGGATGGTGATCATTAATCACAGTACAGATATATGAGATTGTTTTTGCCTCATGGGATCTGTACACGTTTTAGTGGTTAATTTATCTCTCATAATAATTTATGCCATGTATACACCACAGAGAGCCTTGGTTCCCAACCAGCTTACTCTGCCAAAATCCCCCAAAATTACACAACGTAATCAGCCACACTCTTCTGCTCTTGTTGCAAATCTCCCAAAGTGTAACTGAGGGTTGGCTCTTGGTCTCTGGTTTCTACATTTCTTTCTTTTCCTTCACTTTCCAATTCATAGTTGCAGAGAATATCCCAACTGCCATTGGCTGAAAGGAGGGTTACACCCTGAACAGGTTGCCATTTTTCCGCCAGGTTAACACAGAGCCATTTTTGGACACTGAATAATTGTTACAGTCTCGCTGAGGCAGACTGTATGGAGTGAGGAGTGGACCCAAAATGCATACACAAATGAGCATGAAACAAAACTTGATATAAACAAAAAGTGAGCTGTTTATTGAGGGCTGGCAAAAAAACTACAAACAAAGAGGGCAAGGGAAAAACTGAAACCTAAACTGGGTGAACTAAAGCACAACATAAAAGACCCTGATAAGAACACAGATAATCTTGGACATGAATACCTGAGCCGTGGAACATGGAAACCTTGAAGCATGGCATAGAAAACAAGACAACCTGACAAAGACTGAATGAGAAAACACAGACTAAATACACACAGCAGACTAATGAGGGAAGTGGGAACACAGTGGGGAAACAGCATAAACAAATGACCATAACGATGTCACAGGGGAAGTGTAAAATGAACACACACAATGAACACAGGAGCTCTTCAGAATAAAACAGGAAACGTAATGAAAAGCAGACATGACAACATGAACTTGATAACAAAAGACATACAGACATGAAACACATAAAGGACAATGGAGATGTAACACTGGGGTTGAAAACATAAAGGGAATCTAATAAACAAATGAACTTAGTGCACCTAAATAACTTAAACATCAACATCCAAATAAAGTAAAACATAAAACTCTGGGTCAACAGACCCAGGAACGTGACAATGATGTCCATCTCTGAGTGGCAGGCAACGTAGGACGTAAATGAAGGACTCATCAAGTGTTCGGCAGCCTCGCCTCTGTCAGTGCGCCCCAGGGCAGCTGTGGCTACAATGTAGCTTGCCATTGCCAGTGTGTGAATGTGTGTGTGAATGACTGAATGTAGTGTAAAGCGCTTTGGGGTCCTTAGGGACTGAGTAAAGCGCTATACAAATGCAGGCCATTTACCATTTACCATCAAGCATTAAGTGAACTCAAAAAGGCAGCTGTAATACTGAACACTTTCCAAAAAACAGAAAAATACAAAACTCAGATAAACCAGGAGGGAGTCACATATTCACAATATAGGAACGAGGTGGGATACATAAGGCTGGAGACTGAAGTGGGGACTACGTGGACTGGTGATAGTGCAGGTGAGCGGGGAGGCTGAGGCCCAGAAAAATGAACTGAGGTAAAATAGAAAGTTAGGCAGATTGATGCACAGAAAACTTCAGGCTGGGAATGGTTGGGCAGTGAGCGTCAAGAACTGGCAGGAAGCAGAAGAGAAGGCGATCCGTGAATGTCCTGCTAATCAAAGTAGCACAAAAAAGATGGTTGATGTGTTACCACCTGAGACTGAGACAATAATCTGACACCCAAGAGCTGTCACACTACTACTTAAATAGAAGAGGTAAGAGAGAGGGAAGGACCTGTCCCGGCCAACTTAGTCTTTCTGTGCTCTTCCATTTTCTCCTCTATAGCTCCATTTTTCCAAAGCCTTCCCCAGCTTGGTTCTGCTGGAGATTTCTTCCTTTTAAAAGTGAGTATTGCTGCTCATTGGGGATTATTGTTGGGATACTCTCTATCAAAGCAGGATCTTTACATTTTAAAGCACCTTGAGTTGATTGTTGGATTGAATTGGCAATATTTACATAAAACTGAATTGACATTGAATTTAATTCTGTGTATCAGTATCCAACACTGATTTGAACTGCTTTAACTGTTCAAAACATCGATTCAACAAGGTGCTGAAGACCTTGCTCAGACATATTGGTCCATACTGATATGATAGCATCTGCTGTATATTTGGAATCTGCACATCCCCAATGTGAATCTCCCATTCCACCACATCCTAAAGATGCTCTTTGGGACTGGAATCTGATGACTGTGGAGGCTATTTGAGTACAGTTTTATGTTTCCATGTTTCAAGTACTTTACAAATACAGTGTGTTTATCCTTCATGTGAATGATGCCAAGCCTGCCACAGTTTGAAGAATTAATGATGAAAGTGTAGGACTGAAGGCAGACAGAAAACTAATCTTTTATCAGGTTGCAAACAGAATTACAAAATAGAAAAAAACAGAAATCCAAAAATCATTTTAGAGATCCTCAGAAACCAGAGGGAGCAGAGGGTGGGGATATAAGGCCACGGAGACAAAGAACAAAGGGAAGACAGGACTATAAATACTAACTGGGAATGTTAAACTGGTCAGAAATAACACACAGGAGAAAGTCATTATAAACGGGAACACTTGGGATACTACTACTCACAATAATATTTTACATTTTTACACAAAAACTAAGCCTCATCATTTGAATACAGTAAATACCACCACAAAAACCTAATCATATCACAAGCATACAACAATAAAATATGGAAGTATCCAATATTAAACTCACCAAAATTAAGAATCAAAACTTCAAATGATAAAAAACAGTCAACACAACAACAACTTCAAAGAGACAACTAAAAATTACAGAACCTCAAAAATACATCAAACCCAAAATCCAAAACAAATTATCTACTGGAATTACATTTAGAGGAATTTCAAACATATGCAAGTGATCAAATTCTGTTAGCAGTTAAATCAGTTAGAAAGGTAATACTAAGAATCATCTTGTCTCTTATGTTTACTTTATACCGGAGTACACACATGTATCCTGGGTGTTGCTCGTCTGTCTTCTTGCTCCTTTCGTCCTAATTTTTCTCAAAGCAGCATAATGAAGGTTGTCCTCTTGGATGCTCTAGACACCAAAAGAATCAAGATAACAATTCAACAAGAAATCTAATTTTCTAAAAACACATGAACTTCCACACTTTAAAACTCACCTCTAAATTTACAGAATCATTTGTGTTTGAGTCTGCTGAGAAAAAAAGCAAATGATTTAAACTTAAATGCCACTATTTTTAAACACAACAGTAAAATATGAACGAAAATTCTAACCTTTAAATTGGCAATTGTTACTTCTTTTCATCTTATACACTAAAAAAGTTGATAACACGCTGATGATGGTGGTGAGTGTTAAAGCTGCGCTTAAGAAATACATCAGGGCAGCAGAATCTCGCCGAATTGTAAATCCTAGAAATGACAGAGCTTTTTAGCTTTTCATCTTCAGTTCATCAAATATGATCTGCTCCTATTTATAATACCATGTGAGTCACCTCTGCTAAAAAAGTGACTTACCCCCAAATTCCAGCTTGGTCCCATTTCCAAACAGTATGAGTCCACATGAGGCAACAGCACAGTAGTAGATCCCAGCGTGAGACACATTCAGGCTCTCCATTCTCAAGTTATAGACACAGGTGTGTGTTCTTTTCTTGCCTTTCCTTCCACACTGATCATTCCTGACTCCATGGGTGTAAATGAGTCCTGGCTGAGAATCTTCAGAGTCTTTGAACCAGTAAACACTGTGTTTTCCATCACAGCTCAGCATAGTGTGCACCATACAGTGCAGACTTACAGAGCCTCCTGGCTGGATGGTCTCAGATGCTGACTGATGAACTAAAGCTTGTACGTTTAAATCTGAATCATTGACACTGACAATAATGGTCTCTAAGAACATTAATGTGTAGAAATAGGAAAATATACAGTAGTAAGTTGCTGAGTCTGAAACACTTAAGTCTGAGATAATCAAGTGGTTTTTTTCCTTTTTCATTATCTAGTCTGAAGCGTGCATTATTCTTGAATGGATCATGAAATTTTACTAAATAGTGTTCTGATATATAGAAGTTAGAAATGAGTTTTGGTTTCTCTCCTAAAGTTTGTTTATACCAGTAAAAACGTGCAGAAACACTGTGTTCATAGTAACAATGTAAAGTCACGCTGTCTCCAGATTTAGCTGATATAAAACGTGTTTCTTCATGAACAGAGGAGGATAAATGCAGGTTGTTCTTCTGAGCTGTGGTGAAATGAAAGACAAAGCAAATACACATTGTGGAACATGGCAGCCGAGAAAAAAGACCTTAAAAGAATTAGATTGTGGTTAAACACAAACTTACCAATTACACCCAAGAACAAACACATCAGGTAGAAGACAATGTGTGCAGATGCCATTGTTCCAAACAGTCGTACTGAATAAAAGAATGGCGACTCTTCACTTTTAAGAGTGATGATTAGATTTTACTGGCCAATCAGAAGTTACCCAGTATATGGAAAACTAGATCACATGATCATTGACGTCTGTAGTGTTAAACGTAGTAGCTGAGAAAAGAAAATAGAAGGACAACATGGTTTAGATCACAGATCAGTGGTGAGATATATTAGATGTTAACTCATTAAATATCCTATATATATATATATATATATATATATATATATATATATATATATATATAATTTTTTGTTATCTAAAGTTTGTGTTTGTGAATTTGTTTTTAGGATTTTCTGTCATTTGAAGTTTTTACTCCTTTTTTTGTCAGGTTGAGTTTTGGATACCTGTTTTTATTCCCTTGTTGTTTTTCTGTAAGTTTGGTAACTGCAATACTATCAGGCCTCTGTCTATATTTACTGTCTTTTTAGTAATTAGACCTAGTTTTGGTGTAATTTTGTGCTCGGGAAGTTTGCACTTTACCATCGTGCTCTTGTCCGTTTGTGCAATACAAGTAAAAGTAATACCCATATTCATGTTGTAGACTGTTCTCTATGTTCTTCCTCTGACACATTAATTGAAATCAGCTGATTAAAGTGCAAATACAACTTGGTATTTGGAGGTGAAGGTGGAGAGTGTAAATAAAGACTCTTTATTGTTCCCAACCCAGAGCCTGCGCGTGAGTCCGTTCAGTCTCGTTGTGACACTAACAATTGAACTACTGAACTACTGTTTCAAGTAATGGGTTCCATGCCTAAGCAGCTGCATCAAAGCCTTATATAACCTATTTCACTCCAACGTGTTGGATGCAGTGGCATAAGGCACTGTGTAGTGGAGTGGGATTATAATGTGGGGTTGTTTTTTCAGGAGCTCAGCACAACCCCAGTGATAGAACTGTTAATGCTTCAGCACACCAAGACATGCTGGACAATTTCATGCTTCCAACTTTGTGGGAACAGTTTAAGGATGGTGATCATTAATCACAGTGCAGATAAATCAGAAGAATGTTTGCATCATGGGATTTGTACAGGTTTTAGTGGTTAATTTATCTCTCATATGAGGATTTATGCCACGTATACACCACAAAGAGCCTTGTCTTCCCAACCAGCGTACTCCAGAATGTAATCAGCCACACTTATCTGCTCTTGTTGCTAACTGAACAAACAAGCTGTTGTTGCAGCCATATGGTGCAGCATTGGGTTAATTTACTTATCAAAGACACTTTTAAAATCACTGGTAAACTCAGCACAACACAAATCCTTGCTGCAGTTGAGAATGGCCTAAGCCCATCTGAGAGTCCTTCCTCTGAGGAGGTGAACAAGGTAAGAAATCTTTGATTCATCTGCTGAGTAAGTGAGACAAATGATTCTAAACACTAGTGAGCACTGTGTGAGAAAACACACAGTGGTTTTTATCTAACTTGCTGTAGAAGGCTTGAGGAATTAGAAGAGCTGTCTCCAGAAGCACTTCTGTGATATTTTAGAGAGGGAAAACGTGGAGGAGAGAAAGAAAGAAAACGGCATGTCAATCCTAAATATACAGGCAATAAATAGAAGAAGAAAGCATACAATAATGAGACAATCACAAGACACACTTTCTACCTTTCTTTCTTTCCCTTCGTTTGTTCTTTATTTTCTAATGCTTGTCCAATTCATGGTTGCAGAGCATATCCCGACTGCCATAGGGTGAAATTAGGGGTACACCCTGAACAGGTGGCCATTTTGCCGCCAGGTTAACACAGACAAAAAGACATCATTCACACTTTAACTGTCCAGAAACAGCTGAGTGGTAGGAAACAAATGCAGACTCATTAAGCATTATAGGGAGTGCAGAATTATTAGGCAAGTTGTATTTTTGAGGAATAATTTTATTATTGAACAACAACCATGTTCTCAATGAACCCAAAAAACTCATTAATATCAAAGCTGAATGTTTTTGGAAGTAGTTTTTAGTTTGTTTTTAGTTTTAGCTATTTTAGGGGGATATCTGTGTGTGCAGGTGACTATTACTGTGCATAATTATTAGGCAACTTAACAAAAAACAAATATATACCCATTTCAATTATTTATTTTTACCAGTGAAACCAATATAACATCTCCACATTCACAAATATACATTTCTGACATTCAAAAACAAAACAAAAACAAATCAGCGACCAATATAGCCACCTTTCTTTGCAAGGACACTCAAAAGCCTGCCATCCATGGATTCTGTCAGTGTTTTGATCTGTTCACCATCAACATTGCGTGCAGCAGCAACCACAGCCTCCCAGACACTGTTCAGAGAGGTGTACTGTTTTCCCTCCTTGTAAATCTCACATTTGATGATGGACCACAGGTTCTCAATGGGGTTCAGATCAGGTGAACAAGGTGGCCATGTCATTAGTTTTTCTTCTTTTATACCCTTTCTTGCCAGCCACGCTGTGGAGTACTTGGACGCGTGTGATGGAGCATTGTCCTGCATGAAAATCATGTTTTTGTTGAAGGATGCAGACTTCTTCCTGTACCACTGCTTGAAGAAGGTGTCTTCCAGAAACTGGCAGTAGGACTGGGAGTTGAGCTTGACTCCATCCTCAACCCGAAAAGGCCCCACAAGCTCATCTTTGATGATACCAGCCCAAACCAGTACTCCACCTCCACCTTGCTGGCGTCTGAGTCAGACTGGAGCTCTCTGCCCTTTACCAATCCAGCCACGGGCCCATCCATCTGGCCCATCAAGACTCACTCTCATTTCATCAGTCCATAAAACCTTAGAAAAAACAGTCTTGAGATATTTCTTGGCCCAGTCTTGACGTTTCAGCTTGTGTGTCTTGTTCAGTGGTGGTCGTCTTTCAGCCTTTCTTACCTTGGCCATGTCTCTGAGTATTGCACACTTTGTGCTTTTGGGCACTCCAGTGATGTTGCAGCTCTGAAATATGGCCAAACTGGTGGCAAGTGGCATCTTGGCAGCTGCACGCTTGACTTTTCTCAGTTCATGGGCAGTTATTTTGCACCTTGGTTTTTCCACACGCTTCTTGCGACCCTGTTGACTATTTTGAATGAAACGCTTGATTGTTCGATGATCACGCTTCAGAAGCGTTGCAGTTTTGAGACTGCTGCATCCCTCTGCAAGATATCTCACTATTTTTGACTTTTCTGAGCCTGTCAAGTCCTTCTTTTGACCCATTTTGCCAAAGGAAAGGACGTTGCCTAATAATTATGCACACCTGATATAGGGTGTTGATGTCATTAGACCACACCCCTTCTCATTACAGAGATGCACATCACCTAATATGCTTAATTGGTAGTAGGCTTTCGAGCCTATACAGCTTGGAGTAAGACAGCATGCATGAAGAGGATGATGTGGACAAAATACTAATTTGCCTAATAATTCTGCACTCCCTGTAAGTGAACTCAAAAAGGCAATTTTAATACTGAATACTTGAGGAATCAGGCCTGGTTGAAGATCTGGTTTTCTTTATTCACATCCAAAACTTGCTTAGAAGACCACAACCACACATCATTTTCTTTAAATGAGTTCAACAATATTGATTACAAAATAGAAAGAGGTGACTATAATATATATATATATATATATATATATATATATATATATATATATATATATATATATATATATATATAATACAACATAACTACAGGTTTATTTAAAAAAAGAAACACAAAAGCCCCAGATCACATTACATTGCACACAATTTGGATGTCAACATCTAATGAATGTATGTGTCACGGCTGCAGTAGCAGACATGTAGAATGATGAGGGAAGGCCCCAAGTGCAGGAACTGATAACTGGCATACACTGAGTGAGCTTTATTTTCAGTGTGGATGAAGTACAAAGAAAAGTAGAGAATGGCAGTGACTTAAACTACGAAAAACCTAAACTGGGAAAGCTAACAAGAAACATGTAACCTGAGACAAAGAACTAGAAAAAACCTAACCCACAGAGGGAACAACGCAAATGAACAGAGAGGATGACAAGCAGACAAACCAGCAACAGAGGACTACACGGGGCTTAAATACATGGGCAGGAAAACAAGAGGATGGGGAACAGGTGGGAAAACACTCAAGTCTAAAAAAAACATGTAACTACGTGGAGATCTGGAAGGCTGCTCCAAAAATGATCAGATTATATTTGAAATATTTGTTCTATTCTCTTCCAAACACCAGCTGTGTATTGTAGGTTTTGAATGTTTACTAAAATAAAAATAAAAGCATCCTAACCTAATATCTCACTTGTTTGTCTTTATCCAGGCATGCATGTGTACTATGTTTATTAAGAACAGTGTTGGGAAGGTTACTTTTAAAATGTATTCCACTACAGATTACAGAATACATGCCCCAAAATGTATTTTGTAACGTATTCCGTTACGTTACTCAATGAGAGTAACTTATTCTGATTACTTAATATATTATCATGCTTTTTACAACTACATGAATGTACTATTGCTGTGTAATTTATTACTATTACTGAAGATTACTCGCCATACCAATAACAACTGGATTTTTAAATCTTAATATAAAATGAGTAACAGTAGAGTGGGCATTAGGTAAGGCTGCACTTTTTGCAGCGATCTCGTATAGAAAACTGTTTCACGCGTATATAAAACAGGTCCGCGGCTCCGAACTGTAGTAAAGGGACCTCTGGCTAATACATCGGGTTCGTGTCAGGCTCGTAGCTGAAAACTAGCTTTAGTTTGTTGTCTGGGTCAACTTTGCTAGCGAGAGACAGAGAGAGGCGTTGAAAGGCTGCTTCAACAGAACTTATTGCTTCGGAGGAAAACACGAACACAGTGTACAGTCGAGTCTTAATAGCTTTTACTTACAACTGGGCCTATGAGGCATTCTTTAGGGCTATGCCTGTAACACTCTGCATATTGCCTCCATATTAATACATTTTTGAACAATATTTTTTAAAAGTATTTCGTCACGTCATTATGCGGGCCGCAAGTAGGGGTGACATGGGCCGCATTAGAGCCTCTTAACGCCTGTTTTGTTTGGGTTTCCACCGGCGTGGAATTACCAAAAATAGAGAGGACATAGCCTAACACATGAAAGATCTGCGAAGATGCAGACTTGACATCTGGAACAGAGGAAATCTTAAGCACAGAGACAAAAGTAACTAGACGTGGAACACAGAGACGACATAAAGACAGAAACTAAGACTAAGCATACAACTCACGGAGAACAGAATTAAACTTTTACCAAGAACAAAGAGGAGGCACAGAAACAGAACAGAAACCTAGAAACCAGCAACTATAAATATATTACAAACAGAAAACCATAATCCACAGAGTATAACTTAAACCAAAAACACAAACCCCGTGACAGTGTGGATTTTTTGTCTCACTAGAGTGGAAAAATGTAACCTACTGCTTGACACTAGAGTAAACACATTCATTCTGAGTTTTCCTCTGTCTTTTCAATCTGTTGGGCAGGTTAATGCTTAAAGCAGCGTAGTGGAGGTTGTCTGCATCATGGCTACCCTGGTAAAAACAAATTTGAGAGGTAGATCAAATTACAGTTTCTGGAAAAAAATATTTCAAAGTAATATGTGCTAAAATATTTTTCAATATTACTTTAATCTGAACAGATGAAACGTACCTCTGCAGAGGTAGTTGAAAGTCTTGTTTGTTGATGGCCTGAATGTAAAATACAAAAACAGCATTCTCACTTAAAAGTCCAAATCAGTGAATAAAAACTGTCAAATGCAGCACCTTTTTCCAGTACCTGATTTGAAGTGGTTTCTTTTGCTCATCTTGTAGAGAAGAAAAGTCAGTAAAACAACCAGGGTGGAGGTAAAAGTCAATGCTCCACTCAAGACGTACACCAAGACAAGAGATTTTGCCTCATCTGTGAGGAGCCAAGAATTCTGAGCACAGACTTCTCTATATTTTAGGTTTTCTTTTCAGATAGATAATAAAATAACAGTCACAGATATGGGTTCTATACTGCTACTTACCTCCAAACACCAGCGTGGTTCCTCCTCCGAACAGTATGTGTCCACATGAGGCAACAGCACAGTAGTAGATCCCAGCATGAGACACATTCAGGCTTTCCATTGTCAAGTTATAGACACAGGTGTGTGTTCTTCTGTTGGCTTTCCTCTCACACTGATCATTCCTGCCTCCATGGGTGTAAATGAGTCCTGGATGAGATTCTTCAGAGTCTTTGAACCAGTATATACTGTGTTCTCCATCACAAGCCCCAGTGTATACTGTACAGTTCAGAGTCACAGAGCTTCCTGGTTGGATGGTTTCAGAAGCTGATTGTTGGACCACAGCCTTGATGTTCAAATCTGAATCTTTAACACCAACAGTAATGCTCTCTGAAAATGTTGATGTGTGTAAATAGGAACATATACAGTAGTAAGTTGCTGAGTCTGAAATGCGCACATCTGAGATTATTAAGTTGTTTTGACCTGTTTGAGTATCCAGGGTGAAGCGTGGATCACTCTTGAATTCACTGTGAAATGTGGCATTTTGTTCATATACATAGAAGGTAGAAATGAGTCTTGGTTTCTCTGCCAATGTTTGCTTATACCAGTAAAACCGTGGAGTTACACCCTTTTTACTGGAACAATGCAAAGTCACGCTGTCCCCAGTTCTAACTGATATGAAACGTCTTTCTTGATGACCAGACGAGAAGAACTCCTGGTTGTTCACCTGAGCTGAAGTAAAATAAAAGACAGAGCAAATACATTTTATAGACCCTTAACAGCATGGAAATATATTCAGACTGCAGTTTCAAAACCATAAACTCACCCATTTCCCCTAAGAGCAAACATGTTAGACAAAAGACAAACTTCGCAGGTGTCATTGTCTTTAAATAATCTTGCTGAATGAAAAGAATCTCAAACCCGTCTCCACTCTTGTTAGAGAAGACTGTGTGTGATTGGCCAAGCAGAAGTGTCACAGTATGTCTTTTGTTAAGGAAAGATGATCACATGTTCAGAGCAGCCAATAGTGTTAGACTTCATGATTGAGGCAAAAAAGAAAAATGAAACTGTTTATAAATAAAGAAAACAGCACTGATCAATCAACTCTTTGTACACATTTTTCTTAAAAATTCTAAAGGCCCGTTTTTCATCTGAGTATGTGGACCAGGGATTGCCCCCATCTCTAATCCATTGATTTTCAGGCATGGAGGAACAAATGAACCATCCATAGGAAAAAAGCAAAGAAGATATCAGACACGGTGGTTGAGCCCTGACTGACCAGTTTGAGTCTTTCCGAACTGCTGACTTAATACAAAAATATGATAGTGAGTGATTTTACCATTCACGTAGATGCTGAAAACAACAGCCTAAACACTGCATTTAATTAGCTACACTCAAAATGTAAATGAGCCCACCCACCGCTTTAATCATATTCTGCATCTTGTGCTATATGGTGTAGAAACCAAGCACTTAACAGTATCCCCTAAAAAGTCAGACCATTGCTTAATAACATTGAAACTTACAAAAACAGGCTACACAGCAGTGGGGAATAACTTTCATTAGAGTAGATATATTTCTGAAAGTGCTGTAAGTAGATTTAAGGATATAATTCTTCCACTTCTTCAATGCCATGTGCCAACACAATAGAGAGCAGCTACCTAAACTTTACTCCCACAGAGGTCAGTGATGTTGTGAACAGTGCTACATTCTCTCTCCATATGACTCTGGAACTTAGAACTTCTAAGTATAATAACATCATGAGGTCATTCAACACCACTCAACCACAAACTCTAGACAATATTTACATAACCTGAACATGAACAACAATATTTATATAACAACAGTTATCTGTTACTTATGTCTGAGGAAGACACTGCATGGTTTAGGTCAGAAAACAAGAATAACAGATGCAAGCTATCTGAAAGTGGTTGGCCACCACTGGTAACACACTATGTAATATATGCAAGTAAATGTTTTCTTAGTCTTTGGGTTTACTATGGTTTTGGTGTTTGAGTAATTGAGTTGGGCGGGGGGATTGTGGTGGCTAAACTCGAGATTCACATTTTTACATTGGGAATGACCAAGATGGACAAGATTAGAAATGAAAACATCGGCGGGACGGTTCAAATAAGTTAGACAAAACTGAGACGGCTATGTCTCAGTTTTGTCTGTCGGCTTTTGTCAAGCCGACAAGCGTGACAAAGTCAGGAAGACCTGGAAGACAATTAATCAATATGGTGAAGAAGGGATGCAGAGGGTTGGTGTGATGGATGCCAACAAATAGGAAAAGGAACCATAATTGATCTGCGACCCCTCAGAAACACTGCTTTAGGACAGGAAATAATACCTCACGTTATAGTTGACACACGTTAGACATCATAACTATTATTGATTTCCAGACAATGTGATGACAATGTGATCCTTAAAGACGTGGATTTGATTATAAGTCAATTAGACCTTTTAAATTTGACCTCAAAACCTTACAGCAATAAACCACTGTGGTATGGAGGACCACAAGAGCCGCATGCTGTCAGGATTTGTGTCGTGGATGAGAGGAGGAGGACCCAAACGCTGGACTCACAGGTAGGTAGGTGAAGGTGGGTGTTTATTGCCGATGGAGTGAACAAACAGAACAGAGGTAGGAAATGGCTGGCTGGACGGCTGACTGAATGAACAAAGGACTGAATGGCTGGCTGACTGAACGCAGGCGGAAACGACAACATAACATCAATGACACGACAAGGGCTGAAGGGAAGAGAGGGCTTAAATACATGACTAACAATGACAACGATTGGAGACAGGTGAGTGAACAGCTGAACATAATGAACTAATGATAAATGGGAAGAGGACTGAACATAATGCACACAGACCAAGGCTAACACAATAAAACAGGAAGTGGAACAGGCAGTAGATAAACAGTGAACGTGAACTGAAAATACTGGGTCAACGACCCAGAAACCCTGACACATGCATAGAAAGAAAGAATTATCTGCTTAAATAATGAATTGTACAATAAATTATGCAATTGTAAACCTTACTAAAGTAATTTCTTAGTTAATAATGTAATTTAAAAACACTATTTTAAGTCAATATTTTAAAATGACTTTTCAATCCATTAATAAATACTTCAAATCCAGCTCGCAAGAAAAATCTCATTTCAAAAATCATTTTCAATTTCCAAATTAAAAAACTGATTTTCAAAATCTTTTTAAAAACACAATTTATATAAGAGAAATAAGTAAACAGATTAAAAAATCTAAGGATTATTTCTAACGATTCCAATGGCCAATGGCGATTCCACTCCTCATTTCAAAATCCATGTTCCTTTCCTGTTAGCTCACATCTTAGCTATTATTTTAGCAAATAGACTAGCTTTGGGATTAACTATTGGATTACCTTCTGGATTAGCTTTCAGATTAGATTTTAGATTTTTTTATCTCATTTATGAGATCCTAAAGCAATGCAAATTAGCCACACAGCGCAATGTAAGGAGCTCTGAGATTGGTTGGACAGACATAGACTTGTTGCCTGGATTTTTCTACACTGCTGTTTGTGCTCATAGCTTTGCTCTGCTAAGAAGTGCGTGTGCTTGTACAAAGGCCATTCAGCCTTGAAATGCCACTTTACACTCTGCCTGACAAAGATTTAATAGAGATATGTGATTGAGGTAGGTGAAGAAGGAAAGGGACCCTGCAGTGAAACAGAGAGCTAAACCTCCGAGTGCGCGCCTGTGGACTCAGCCTGACCACCTGTTGAAGCTAACGTGCTAACATGGCTAATGCTAGCATCACCTCATGTAACCCCACTCTATTAAGGGCCATTTCTCAATACTCACGTACGCAACTCTGTACTCATGTCCTCGCAGACTTCATAAGTTCACACAGGAGTCCGGACTTCCTGAGAACGTAGCACGATTTTTGTACAATTTGAACACGAGTGTACTTGATGATGTTACAGGTCAGCCTAACATGACCCGGCTGGCTCGTCCCACTCAAATATCAGATCAGAATTTTACAGTAAACATATATATAAATGTTACTGTGTCAGTTTTCATTGAAAAATAATAAAGGAAAAATATTTTATGAATTACTTTACCTGTACTATAGCAAGATGTGCTCTAGTACAGAATAGGATGGTGCACATATTTCAGAAATCCAACTATAATTTTACATGCAAGCTCACTTTTTGCAGGTTAATTTGCAAGCGATATTTGTATCGATTTCATACAAATACCAGCAAGTAAGGCCCAATGTATTTTGAACAGACAAGAGCAAAGTAATGCCATAATGAGCAGTGCTAACCAAACACAGCATTTCACACTCTAAGTTTTAGGACGTTGCAACAAAGAACAAAGGGAGAGTCAGACAAACTTGCACCACAAAAATGACCTTTGATGGTGACTGTGCTCTGTACTAAAGCACACGAGCCACTCTACATCACAACTTTCTTTTGTTGACTCTATTATCTTAAAATTAATGGTTTTTAGTTGTAAGATTGAATAACTCTTATCCAGTGTTCATCTTCATCTAAAGTCATAATACAAAACAAATATTGTTAACTAATATATATATATATATATATATATATATATATATATATATATATATATATATATATATATATATATATATATATATATATATATATATTCATTCTCCAGTGAACAGTGGACACACTCTGAAAAACAAAAAAGAAGCCTACATTTTCAAAGCTGCAGAAGGGGTGTGCAAATCAAGCAACAGGGGTTTCAATTTTTATTTTCTGACAAAATATAGACATGAAAATTCATTATATACACAGCAATGTTGAAACTAGTCTTGTAATGCCACTTTCTGCACTTTCTGTCACTATCTATCTTCTGACAGAGAAATTGTGCACTGTTGTGGATAGAAAACAGTGTTATCACAAGGATAACATAATGTCCACCTGACACTACACTTGAGAGTCTTTGTACTTTACATCTTATGGACCATGAAGATTTCGGACAAGTCCTACTGCTTCACACTGGAGTAAACACATTCGGTCTTGCTGTTCCTCTCTTTCTTTGATTTTCTGGAAATGTTAACATTTATAGAAGCATAGTGGAGGTTGTCTGTATGAGCATTCTGTCAAAAAAAGGAAATGTATATCAAAAAATGCCTTCTAATAAAAAGTGCTGTGAAAAATGTGTTTTATGTTATTTAAATTGTAAAATCGTTTAAACAGATGAAACATACCTCTACAGAGGGAGCTGAAAATCTTGCTTGAGCCTCTAAATGTGAAATACATACAATTGAAATCTGATTGAAAAGCCAAATCAGTGAATAAAAGCTGTTAGATGTAAGTAGCACCAATGGTCCATACCTGATTGGAAGTTTTTTCTTTTATTCATCTTGTAGAGTACGAAAGCCAGAGAAACCACCACGGTGAAGGTGAAAGCCAATGCTCCACTCAAGAAATACACCAAGAAGTGAGATTTATTCTTGTCTGTAAAGACCCAGAATTCCAGATAAAGGATTTCAGAATGTTTTTGCACTTTTTAGAGTTTTATTAGCACAATATTGTATTTGTTGTGACAATGTTCCTTACCCTTATATTTCAGAGTAGTTCCTTCTCCGAACAGTATGTGTCCACATGAGGCAACAGCACAGTAGTAGGTTCCAGCATGAGACACATTTATGCTCTCCATAGGCAGGTTGTAAGTGCAGTTGTATGTTTGTTCGTTCTTCTCACACTGATCGTTCCTGCCTCCATGGGTGTAAAGGAGTCCTGGGTAAAAATCTCTAGAGTCTTTGAACCAGTAAACACTATGATCTTCATCACAGGTCCCAGTATATACTGTACAGTTCAGAGTCACAGAGCCTCCTGGCTGGATGGTCTCAGATGCTGACTGCTGCACTAAAGCTTTGATGTTTAAACCTGAACCTTTTACACTGACAGTAGTGCCTTCTGCAAATTCTAGGACTAAAGAAACCCGCCTTGCACAGTAGTAAGAACCTGAGTCTGACTTCTGCAAGTTTGTTATATACAAGTGGTTTTTCCCTATTTCTGTATCCAGGGTGAAGCGTGGATTGTTCTTGAAATCATCATGAAAAGTCCCATTTGCTTTAAAAACATACTGAGTAGAGATGGGCTTTGGTTTCTGTCCAAGACTCTGCTTGTACCAGTAGAACCTCGTTGCATCGTTGGCTTCATAGAAACATTGTAAAATCAAGTGTTCACCAACAATAGCTGATACAAACCGTCTCTCTTGCTTATGAGTTACGGAGAAATTCTGGTGAGTCAACTGAACTGATAGAGAATGAGACAACGCAGACACAGCATTAATTTTACAGGAAACATTTCATGAACACATGTGTATAGAGGAGCAATCATAGCCACTGATAGATTAAAAAAATCATAACTCACCTAAATTTCCAAAGATCAGACATGTCACATAGAAAACAAAGTTGGGAGGTGTCATCGTGTGCAAACCTCTGTGTTAAATGAAATGAACCTTGACTTTTTTCCACTCTTTAGAAACAAGACAGCTTTTGATTGGCCATTGCAAAGCCATGTGATCTGCCCCCAGGATGAAATGTGTCTTCTGTGCGTTTAACACAGACATTTGTTGCCTTTGGTAGAATGATATAGCGACAGGTCCATAATGGTTGTGTCATGTTTGTTTTGTTTTTTTAAAAATATATTTTTAGTCTAAAACTGATCATTACATAGATTGTAAACACAACTGACAACATACAGTGGAACTTATTCCTGTTCATCATTTACAGATTCAGTAGAGACTCAGTAAGGCACCCGGCACTTGCTAGATGTTCGCATGATATCGATCTCTTTGTGACAGTATGACTGACACACTTCTCATGCTGTCCAGAGGAGGCAGACTGTAATGAGGTCTGTATACACTTTTTTGATGTTGTGAAAACTGCAAACAGATTTCAACTCACTTTCATCGTAGAAGTGAGAATAAAAGCAAATGTAACATGGTAGGTCTTTATGTTAAAAGGTAGCATGTGTTTTGTGTTCTTATTATTTCGGAAGGTCTGTTGCCATTACTGTTATTTGAAATGGACTGTAGGTAATATGTCTGTGTTACCTAAAGGGTATTGACAGTGCCATTCAGGTAACACTATTGAAATTGACTTTGCTGCTATTTCTCTCAGGTAGCATCTATTTTTGGTCAGACTAACACACTAACATCCTCCCAAAAACCACAACCTGACACAGAGAGGAAAGAGTAAATCATTGCACTGAATGTCTGAGTCAGGACTAAGACTGACAGGGAGTAACAGCAGAGCTAGTAGTACTTCATGCATTGCAAATGAGATAAGAAAAAAAATACATTTATATATATTATATATATGGTACTGAAAACATTTTTTCTAATTCTTTAACATTTTCAGCCTTAAATTAAATCTTTATGGACTGCCAAAGGAGTCTCTCTGCAGCTGAAAACCAAATACTTTGCAATCAGAATACATTTAAGAAAAGACATTGGTGGGCATGGTTTGTGGCGCAGCTGCAGGGGAGTGGAACTCCATCAGCAACCATGGCTCACCTACATAAAAAGAATGAACTGGGTCCTGAGTTCATTGTTGTGTGTGTGTAAGTGCAGCTGCAGCCGAGTGCTGAAAGTAATAGCAACACAATAAAGTTGCCGAAGTGTACGAACTTTGTGGTGGGGTCCGTCATGCTTGCTACAGACATGTCAAGCATGCAAAGGAAAAATCAAATGTTATTTTATTTAGCTAACTTCCCCATTATGTTCAGTCCCTTAGACATCTCTGGATACAGTCTACTTCCTGTTAATAACCACAGATGCATTTAACAAAGATTATAAAAAAAATAAGATTAAATAAGTGCCAGTGTTTGTATGATTACCTTTGGGTAAATGCATTCCCTAGTTTTCTATGATCAGATAATTGAGGTCAGCTGTATCAGTCAGCCTCCCCTAACACTACACCCTGAACCCACTGCTTCACCTCTCTGGACACAAAGCCAGGCACAAACCAACTCCAAAAACCACCTCACCTCATTTTTGCTCTTGGGATGTGTGCTTCTTCAGGGCAAAATGTGAGCAGTGCCTAACCAGTGCAGGAGTTTATCAACCTGAGGCATTGGGTAGACATCAAACTCCTTATGGTAGTTGATGCAAAACCTATGGGACTAGACAACACATTGTGTGACTCTTCTATTGCTAATATTGTTAGCATTTTGGCCAATTTTCTCTCAATATTTGTCTCTTATGCTGGGGTAAGCTATAGGGCTGTTAATGCAACCTCACACAAGGGCACATTACAAAACAGTGCTCTTTGACACTGGTATGACAGGTCAGGGGGGATACACATCTGCAAAAGGCTTTCGCAAAGCAGCAACAGCTGCTCTCTGGGCCTGTGTGAGATGGTCATCATAATGGAGGGAGGTGGGAATGGTGGAATTGGGCAACTCCAACTTATTTCTCACCAGGCTTAGTAGAAAAGCTGTTTTAGCCTCTCTCCATGCTTTTAGGAGGTTGAGGTGATATATGTGTGTGGCTCCTCCCCTGTTTGAAGGCACCACATCATAGTCAACGTCATCCACTCACAGTGTGACCACAAAGGTTTCTTGCTACTTGGTGAGTAACTTGGAGCTAGAAGAAGGGAGTAATGCAAACACTTAGGCAATTTTCACCGGGAGACAGAAGCTGCATCCAAATTCAGGGGTTGCATCCTTCGGACGCTGCATTTGTAGACCGATTACATGACAGCCAGGCGACGCAGGCTGTCTCAGACTCCTCCAAATGCGGCCGACAAATGCGTCCTTCATTTCCCGGGTTTGAAGGATGGGTTGGGTGTATCCTTTGTTGCCCAACCTATCCCAGAATTCAAACAAAGGCGACGCTACTTGGTTTTAATATTACTCTTTCTGAGTCTCAAAATAAACTTTTAAGATATTTTCAGGTGAGAATGTAGCTGTGTAAACTTCAAATATCTGCTCGATTTATAAAGACTTTGCATATTTGCAAAAGTGCTCTGATGCTTTTGCTTTTCGCAGTCTTTTGCTTCTCAGGTTAAACATGATGATATATAAGTCACTTAGATAACTTAAAAATGTTATTGTTTGGCTTTTTTTTAAGTGTTTTATTTGGTCCTGAGTAAATCGGTTTGGCTGTGATTAAAGTTATAGTTTTTACACATCTGAATAAATGTCAAACAGAAAACGGATTAAACCGAAGTGTGAGATGGTTGAGAATTTACTCCAGTGTTTTGTTATGTTTTAGATAGCAAGGAGCAGATGGCTGACTTTATTAAACTCCACAGAGATAGCTGGTTACGCAAATCAGAGGCTAGACCGTCCCATTTTACAGCCTTGCACTTCCGGCCTTCGAAGGACATGTCCCACGGTGTTCCTCAATTTCAAGTCATATCATATATCATATCCCCATAATCATATTAGTGGACAGCGGGGGTCTTGGAGCCTCTGCTATATTCTACAGGAACAAATCAATCCTTTCAAACATGCTTTACCGAGCTAAAATAGATTTATTTGATCATCAGTGAATTTGTCCATAATGTCTCCATAATTACATGAAAAGCAATAAGGATAAAAACAAGCACATTATTTCATATATTAAACTTGTAGAAAAGTATCACTAAATATCTCCTACAAATGCATTGGTACATGGAAAAAACAATGAAAGAACAAGAAAGAAAGGGGGAATCCTTGACATCACAAAAACAACAAACAGGGCAGAAGTTCCTAAATTTGTATCATTACAATTTTACCACAGTGAAAGTACAAAAATGTCTATGCTAAGAGACACCAATACAGCATTTCTCCAATAGATAAAGAAAATTGGCCACCTCATTTGCAAATATCCATCTTTATTTGTTTATAGCAGAGTAAACACATTCATCGTCGGTGTTGTTTCTCTGTGTTCTTGATCTCTTGGGGATTTTAATGCTTAAAGCAGCATAATGAAGGCTGTCAGCATGCTGGAAACCCTGTCAAAATGTGTACAAAGTAGATAAGAACATGATTTCAGATGTAAACAGTGGCCATAAAACAGAAGACTGTAAAAAGTTTGTTGAAGAGCGCTTTAAGAAGTCATTAAAAAATCTATTCACCTCCGAACTTGTTGTTGCGGGGCCTGAAAATCTTGCTTGAGATTCTGTTTGTGAAACACAAAGTAACTGATTTAATTGAAAATCCAACTTTAGCTAAAACCGGTCTAAGCTGTTACCTAAAAGACTCCACTTACCTGTCGATTGGTGTCTGTTTCTTTTGTTTATCTTGTACAGCAAATATCCCAGTAAAACACTGAGGATGGAGCTGAATGTCAAAGCTCCGCTCAAGAAATACACCAAGCCCTGAGAATTAAACGTGCCTGCAACACAACAGAAATAGATCTGTTTTTTTATCTATATTTTTTAGTACTGATAAAGTGAGCAACAGGTAGAAAAGGTTACTCACCTTTAGGCTCCAGCTTGGTCCCATTTCCAAATAGTATGCGTCCACATGAGGTAACAGCACAGTAGTAGGTCCCAGCATGAGAAACACTCAGGTTACTCATTGGCAAGCTGTAGACACAGGTGTGCGTTTGTGTGCTGGGTTTGTTATCACACTGATCGTTTCTGCCCAAATGTGTGTAAATGAGTCCAGGATGGGATTCGTCTGAGTCTTTGAACCAGTAAACACTGTGCTCTCCATCACAGGTCCCAGTGTGTACTGTACAGTTCAGAGTCACGGAGCTCCTGGCTGGATGGTCTCAGATGCTGACTGTTGGACCACAGCTTTGATGTTCACACCTGAACCTTTTACACTGACGATGATGTTTTCTAAAAAGGTTAAAGTGTATAAATAGTAAACACAGTAGTAAGAAGCTGAGTCTGAAATGTGCAAATCTTTGATTGTCAAGTGATATTTGCCGTCTTGTGTTTCCAGTGTGAAGCGTGGGTTGTTCTTGAGCTCTTCATTAGAAGAGTTGTTCACATTATATTTGAAAAAGTGAGAGATGATCTTTGGTTTTTGTCCCAGATTTTGCTTAAACCAGTAAAGTCTTGCAGACCTGTCACCATCATGGAAACATTTTAATGTCAGGTTTCCACCAACTTGAGCTGATATGAAACGAGACTCTGGATGAACAGATGAGAACATTTGTGACTCTGTCATCTGAACTGTAGTGGAATTGAAAAAAACAAACAAATGTACATTCAGTTCAATGTAATAACTTCACAATACAAAAATCTGAATTCATGATAATGGAACTTACCCATTTTTCCCAAGAACAGGCACAGAAGACCGAAGGCAAACACTGAAGACACCATTGTGGTGAGATTCTCGTGTAAAATTAAGGTTGCTGTGCTGCTTTTGAGAGGCAAGAATGTGTTTGATTGGCCAGCCAGAGGTGACACAGTATCTACTGTATGGAAGTCACGAGCACATGTTTACTGCAGCCTGTAGTGGAAAATACAGTATGATATCTAAGAAGAATTACACGGTTAGACATAGCCAATATTCAAGAATTATGAATCGTAATCAGATCAAAAACTTTAGAAAATGCAGCTTGGTCTGCATTAAATATGTTATACACTCAACAAAAATATAAACGCAACACCTTTGTTACTGCTCCCATTCCCCATGGGATGGACGTAGAGACCTAAAATTCATTCCAGATACACAATATAACCATCCCTCCCAAACAGTGGTCACAAATCAGTCCAAATGTGTGGTAGTGGGCACATCTGCTATATTGAGATAATCCATCCCACCTCACAGGTGTGCCACATCAGGATGCTGATCTGACATCATGAGTAGTGCACAGGTGTACCTCAGACTGCCCACAACAAAAGGCCACCCTGGAATGTGCAGTTTTTTGCGCTATTGGGGGTCTGGGGACCCAGAACCGGTCAAGTATCTGGTGTGACCACCATTTGCCTCATGTAGTGCAACACATCGTCGCATGGAGTCTATCAGATTGTCAATTGTGGCCTGTGGAATGTTGGTCCACTCCACTTCAATGGCTGTGCGAGGTTGTTGGATATTCGTGGGAACTGGTACATGCTGTCGTATACGCCGGTCAAGCACATCCCGAACATGCTCAATGGGTGACACGTCCGGTGAGTATGCTGGCCATGCAAGAACTGGGACATTCTCAGCTGCCATCTGCCCTGAACAATGTGAACCATGATTCATCCGTGAAGCGCACACCTCTCCAACGTGCCAGACGCCATCGAATGTGAGCATTTGCCCACACAAGTCTGTTACGGCGACGAGCTGGAGTCAGGTCAAGACCCCGATGAGGACGACGGGCATGCAGTTGAGCGTCCCTGAGACGGTTTCTGACAGTTTGTGCAGAAATTGTTTGGTTGTGCAAACCAATTGTTCCAGCAGCTGTCTGGGTGGCTGGTCTCCGACGATCTTGGAGGTGAACCTGCTGGATGTGGAGGTCCTGGGCTGGTGTGGTTACACGAGGTCTGCGGTTGTGAGGCTGGTTGGATGTGCTGCCATATTCTCTGAAACGCCTGTGGAGACGGCTTATGGTTGAGAAATGAACATTCAATGCACGGGCGACAGATCTGGTTGACATTCCTGCTGTCAGCATGCCAATTGCACGCTCCCTCATTGCTTGTGGCATCTGTGGCATTTTGCTGTGAGACAAAACTGCACATTCCAGGGTGGCCTTTTGTTGTGGGCAGTCTGAGGTACACCTGTGCACTACTCATGATGTCAGATCAGCATCCTGATGTGGCACACCTGTGAGGTGGGATGGATTATCTCAATATGGCAGATGTGCCCACTACCACACATTTGGACTGATTTGTGACCACTGTTTGGGAGGGATGGTTATATTGTGTATCTGGAATGAATTTTAGGTCTCTACGTCCATCCCATGGGGAATGGGAGCAGTAACAAAGGTGTTGCGTTTATATTTTTGTTGAGTGTACAAACATGATCATTTTTTTTATTGGACCAGTTTACCTGCATTTCCAGTATACCCCACTCTGTAATGAAAACACATTTAATTAAAAACATGTGTTGAGTAATAACTTGAGTATACAGAATATTTATTCTGGCAGTGAGCTCATTGTAGATAATAAAAGGTTAAACAAGAAAACGGCAACTTCTGGGTCCAGAAAGAGATAATCAGGAATATTTGTATTCACACAGGATTTTGATGTTTAACATTCAGGATTAGGAAATTGTTGCTCTTAAATTGCATAAATGCAATGTTACATTTTTAATTCATATCATTTTTACTGAGTTTCAGCATCTGTGTCAGATTATTTTATTCTCTACTCAACTGCTGTTTGAATAATCACGGTTATACAATAATGGTTTTGCATTCCTGATAAAAGAAGTATTCTGAGCTCATATGAGTTGCAGCATGAAATAAACAAGACCTGTTGAAAACTACAGTTTTGTTGGGTGTTTACAGCAAGTGGTCCTTGGGTCATGAGGTATGTGTGAGCGTAAGAGCACATCCTGCTGAAACCGCAGAGGCCGTTGCACTGACACATCTAAATAGAAAGATGGTAAAAGGCACTGTGTTTGACAGGATGCAACCACTGTTACCTTTCTGTGCCTGCTTGTCCTTGTAACACAAGTATAGGACTAGTGCAGCGGTTAGACTTTTCATTGTGATATATTTAAATGTTTACAGTTGTGAACTCACAACGTATGAACCCTGCTTCTGGGTCCATTAAGGCTGTTGTGTTTTTAACATGTTTTAATGCTTTGTATCTTGTTCTATTTAATCTGAACAACCCTAACAAAGAGCAGTGATCACTGTCAGTCCTCCTGTTTTTTATTACCACTAATTATTTTAAAGCTCAGTTTTTAAAACCTTACGATGTAGCTACAGCCCAGCCCATGCAGCAGTCTGTTAATGACTAACCTCATATTGTGGATAGATTATGTCAGTTGTTCTCCTGACTAAAGTTTTGTCCATTTACAGCATCCTGCCGTGTGATTGCATTTGTCCCTGACCATTGGGAACCCTCCTGTTAACTTTTATTGAGTGGAAAAAAGTTACATTCATCCTCCAGCTTAACTGTGTTTATATTATGCTAACCATAGCTAGCCAAAAAGTAGCACATCATTATATACCAGCTAGGCCAACTTCAGTAATCCTACAAACATCACTGCTGTTTAGTTTTCTGTCTTCATTTATGTCGGAGGTGATAGCTAGCTGTACATTTTAATTTCTCAAAAATCCCTCAGTCAGAACATGGTATATCATCTTTAGATGGAAACTAGTGAGCTAACTCAATGCTAACTTCATAGATTCTGTTTTGGTAGAATCTAGTGGATGTTAAAATTAATTGTTACACCTGATAGAGCAGCCACACTGTTCATTTTATTACAGATGAAAGGATTTAGACAGTTTTTAACTCTCAGTGATGCCGCAGAGTTTGTTTGACTTTGGGACCTGAAGTGGAGTTTGGATCCAGAAACGGCTAATGATGTCAGACTTAAAGGCCGTATTTTCTTGACTCAGTTTTGTTCCACCTCTTTGCTCTCCGACTACCTACCTGGACTTGGTCAGGATTGAAGTCCATTTGTTGCATTCGGATGTTCAGGACTGAGGATTAACCTGTCAGAAATTTGAGCTAACATTAGGTCAACATTTGACACCAACCGAAAGGGTCATTGTAGATGATATCTGACTGCTTCATCTTCTTCGATCAGACAAATCACTGACATCACCTGCCTAATATTGTGGTAGTTCATCTTTTGCTGCCAACGAGTGAAATGGACATGCATGCAGAAGTCGCAGTAACCTACAGTACCAGTAGAAGGAGTTATTTTATTTCAACCACACAAGAAAAATAATCACGAGAAAGCAACACTGTTACAGCAGGAAATGCCGTTGTGTTTTATGGAAAGGACCCAAAATGCAGACACGGGAGAAATGAACTGGTGTCTAAACAAAAAAAATTGCAGCTGATACAAAAAAACAGAAAAACAAGGCAAAGCAAAACAAGGGTGAAACTAAACTGAAACTTAAATTGGGATAATGACGATGGGCAAGAACATGAAACTGGACAGTAACATGTGAGAACGTAACTATGAAACAAACCAAACACGAAACAGAACATTAACATTAACAAAAACTCTCAGACCTGACATGAAAACAAACAGATGACCCAACAAAGAACAGAAGGAGACAGAGGACTTAAATACACAGAAGGGTAATGAGGGAAGTGGAAACACCTGGAGAGACACAGCTGATACAAATGAACATGACGCCACAGGGGGAAGTAAAACAAAACACACTCAACATGGAAACACTGGTCTCTTCAGAATAAAACAGAAAACATGGAGAGACGTACAGGGAGTGCAGAATCATTAGGCAAGTTGTATTTTTGAGGAATAATGTTATTATTGAACAACAACCATGTTCTCAATGAACCCAAAAAACTCATTAATATCAAAGCTGAATGTTTTTGGAAGTAGTTTTTAGTTTGTTTTTAGTTTTAGCTATTTTAGGGGGATATCTGTGTGTGCAGGTGACTATTACTGTGCATAATTATTAGGCAACTTAACAAAAAACAAATGTATACCCATTTCAATTATTTATTTTTACCAGTGAAACCAATATAACATTTCCACATTCACAAATATACATTTCTGACATTCAAAAACAAAACAAAAACAAATCAGCGACCAATATAGCCACCTTTCTTTGCAAGGACACTCAAAAGCCTGCCATCCATGGATTCTGTCAGTGTTTTGATCTGTTCACCATCAACATTGCGTGCAGCAGCAACCACAGCCTCCCAGACACTGTTCAGAGAGGTGTACTGTTTTCCCTCCTTGTAAATCTCACATTTGATGATGGACCACAGGTTCTCAATGGGGTCCAGATCAGGTGAACAAGGTGGCCATGTCATTAGTTTTTCTTCTTTTATACCCTTTCTTGCCAGCCACGCTGTGGAGTACTTGGACGTGTGTGATGGAGCATTGTCCTGCATGAAAATCATGTTTTTGTTGAAGGATGCAGACTTCTTCCTGTACCACTGCTTGAAGAAGGTGTCTTCCAGAAACTGGCAGTAGGACTGGGAGTTGAGCTTGACTCCATCCTCAACCCGAAAAGGCCCCACAAGCTCATCTTTGATGATACCAGCCCAAACCAGTACTCCACCTCCACCTTGCTGGCGTCTGAGTCGGACTGGAGCTCTCTGCCCTTTACCAATCCAGCCACGGGCCCATCCATCTGGCCCATCAAGACTCACTCTCATTTCATCAGTCCATAAAACCTTAGAAAAACCAGTCTTGAGATATTTCTTGGCCCAGTCTTGACGTTTCAGCTTGTGTGTCTTGTTCAGTGGTGGTCGTCTTTCAGCCTTTCTTACCTTGGCCATGTCTCTGAGTATGTCACGGCCCAGCAGCACGAGGGAACAGAGATGGACACAGGTGCAGAAACCAACCCGGAAGCGAGACAGTAAGGGAACAAAGGATTTATTTCCGACCCCAGGCAAACACAAGCAAAACAAAAACGACGCCACCACACTAGTGGCGCGTAGGATAATCTAAGATAACTAAGGGTGACCTAGACACCTCTAGGAGACAGCTGAACAGCAGAGGCATCGGGGAGGTGGAAACAGGACTACGTAGGGGCCGGGGCATTGGTTTCAGGTGGAGGGGACAGGTGGAGCGGAAGGCCCGGAAGCAGTCGAGACGTGGGGAGGCAGGCAAGTGAGTGGTGGGCCGGCAGGCAACGTCGTATCAGCAGCAAGCGGCCCAGATCCAGGAAAGCGGGAATGAGGGAGACAAGACCTCCACTCCAGGTGCTACCTATGGGGATAGCAGATGCTCAGGCGATGAACGGTTGAGTGCACAGGTCTGATATACTGCTGGAATAATTGCTCACAGGTGGTCAGCCAGGGAGGAGCAACCGAACTCCGCCCAAAGGAGGAGGAGTCGCCGTTGGAGACCTGCAGGTACCCACCCAGACCATGACAGAGTATTGCACACCTTGTGCTTTTGGGCACTCCAGTGATGTTGCAGCTCTGAAATATGGCCAAACTGGTGGCAAGTGGCATCTTAGCAGCTGCACGCTTGACTTTTCTCAGTTCATGGGCAGTTATTTTGCGCCTTGGTTTTTCCACATGCTTCTTGCGACCCTGTTGACTATTTTGAATGAAACGCTTGATTGTTCGATGATCACGCTTCAGAAGCTTTGCAATTTTGAGACTGCTGCATCCCTCTGTAAGATATCTCACTATTTTTGACTTTTCTGAGCCTGTCAAGTCCTTCTTTTGACCCATTTTGCCAAAGGAAAGGACGTTTCCTAATAATTATGCACACCTGATATAGGGTGTTGATGTCATTAGACCACACCCCTTCTCATTACAGAGATGCACATCACCTAATATGCTTAATTGGTAGTAGGCTTTCGAGCCTATACAGCTTGGAGTAAGACAACATGCATGAAGAGGATGATGTGGACAAAATACTCATTTGCCTAATAATTCTGCACTCCCTGTAGACATGACACTCAAGCTTGACAACATGGACACAACGCAGACATGAAACTCATGATAAACTGGAAAGGAAACATGACACATAAACCAAGGAGACATAGATGATAATATTGGCTAAACTAAAACTCAACTAGACCCTAAGTAAGAATAACACAAGAACTCACATACTAAACATAAGAAAATACAAAATACAAAACAAACTCAAAATGCTGGGTCACAGACCCAGCCCCTGACAAACACATTTACACGTAAATACATATTAGCCATCTAGCTTAAACATTTCTGGAACAGAAGGAACTTACACTTACTTTACACTTTTGCTGCTCATTAGCAACTTCTTGGCTGTGACCAAAAACTTAGCAAGAGGTCCTTTAAGCTCTGTCAGTTATGAAGTCTAGCCTCAATTAATCAGATTTATTTATCCAGCACATCCTACAGGTGTTTGATCGGCTTGAGATCTGGGGATTTTAAAGGTCAAGTCAACACCTCAAACTCGTTATTGTGCTACTCAAACTATTTCTGAACTATTTTGGCAGGGTACATTATCCTGCCGAAGTAGGCCACAGCCATCAGAGAATACAGTTTCCATGAAAGGATGTGTATGGTCTGCAACAATGCTTAGGAAGGTGGTACGTCTCAAAGCAACATCCACATTAATGACAGGACACAAGATTTCCCAGCAGAACATTGCCAAAGCATCACACTGCCTTCATTTGCTCTCTTCCTTCCCATAGTTCACCTGGTGACAGGCAGAGATGGGCAGTAACGCATTACTTGTAATGCGTTACTGTAATCTGATTACTTTTTTCAAGTAACGAGTAAAGTAAGGGATTACTATTGCAAAAACGGTAATTAGATTACCGTTACTTTCCCGCAGAAACGCTGCGTTACTGCGTTACTAAAACCGTGATGTTTTTGCGAGAATGTCTCATGACAGTGACGTAAGCGAGTGCGACGTTCGTGACAACAGCTGTGTGCAGATCAACAATGGATCATATATCGAGTGCGGGAGAGAGTATGAGCATGCAGTGTTTAAAGCGTGGAAGTACTGACCCTACTTTGAGTTTGATTCCATAAAAAATGACAAAAACATTAGTGTCCGTTGTGCGTGGGAAGAAAACTTATTTTTACAGCGAAAAAACCCCTAAACAAGCTCCGAGTGCACAACGACGTAATGGGAAACTCACAGAGAAACTCGCGGATTCTTCCACTGACCGCTGCGGCACACCTGCACCAGGGTAAACCTCCGCCTACTCTACTCCTGCTTTACAGGTGAAAATAGAGCAACAGGACCGTTAGTCTTTGATTTTATTTATTTTCTGCTGTGTTTTACTTGCATCTATTTGAAAGACTGAGTGTAAACACAAAAAATATTTTATTTTATGTGCTGGAATGTGCAGAAAATAGGTTTAAATGTTAAACTAATTTCTTCAAGTCAGAGAATGTTGCATATAATTAAATTTTTGCTTGATGCATAAAGTTAAAAGATTAAAACTGATAAAATAAGTTAAAAAAAAAGACACGTTTCCATTTGATTACATTTTGTATGATGAATTATGCAGAAAAAGTAGAATTGGGCTGAAAGATCTATCGCTTTATCACCTATTCATGTTGTAAATCGTGTTTTTAAAAAGTAACTAAGTAATTAATTACTTTTGAAAATAAGTAATCGGTAGAGTAACGGGATTACTTTTTTGGGGAAGTAATCACTAATTAGTTACTGATTACTTTTTTCAAGTAACTTGACCAACACTGGTGACAGGTGTTCTCCAGGTAAGCAAGGCACCACCTGGCTGTCCATGTGATATAAAAGAAAATGTGATTCGTCAGACCAGACTGTGATTGTTTGCTTAGCCAAGGAGACTCAACATGCAAGGTTTCTTCAGAGTTTAAAGTCAAAATACACAAAGGATGTTTTACATTTAAGACACAAACCCTTCTTACATTGCTTCGTGGTCCAGTTCTGATAACCAGGATCAAGATGGCACCCTGACTGATCTGCGGCTATGCAGCCCCATACTCAAATGAATGTGATGCACTGTGAAATCAGACACATTTCTATCAGCACCCGGATTAGCAGTTTGAGGTACAGTAGGACATCTGTTGGATGGGACCAAAAGGACCAGCCTACACACCCCACATATATCAGTGTGCTTTGACCACCTGTGAATCGTGACAAGAGCTGCAGTTTTGCAGATGCTCTGACCCAGTTGTCTATCACAATTTGGCCCACAACTCAGACTCACTCAAATACTCACACTCGCCTATTTTTCTTGCTTCTAACACATCAACTTTGAGAACAAAGTGTTTACTTGCTCCCAAATATTGTGACACTCACACGTATCACTTCACCTGTTAGTACTTATAATATTATGCATGATCAGTGTATATTATTAATACAAATAGCAGACACTTCCATTTTCAATATGATGAATTATAAACAAATTATTATGTATGTTTTTTTTAGATGCAGATGTTTTATGCAGCCTCAAAGTTGATTTGAACCAGAGTTTTAAGTGAAAAATTTCATTTGAAAAGTGACGTTTTTATATATTTTGATACTGGGACAATCAGTGTGGAGGTTGAATGTTCTTCTTGTATTCATGTGTAGGGTAATAGATTAACTCTAGTTTATTTCTTTAATTTGGCACCAGAACAACTACATTTATTTATTATCTAGAGTTAAGCTGAATTCTCTGACACACACAATACTAACTGTCACTAACAGTCTCTCGGGTCTGTGTTATCACTGGATTGAACGTGCACTCACATATAAAGTCAAGCTTTGAAGGTCTTTCAATGTTTATTGTGGTTTATCTTCAGTAACATATGATTTACAAAAAAATCTTATAGAACATTTTGTTGAGAGAAGAATTTAGAATACAGTAAAATTACAAAAATCATTTACCAGCAGAAAAATCAAAACAATGTTATTGTGATTATGACCCCCCCCCCCCAACAAATAAAACAGAAACCACAAATGCAGGTATTATATTTTATCTGCACACCACAAACAGCACAAGTAATCTATGAAAGAAAGAAATGTTCAAATCTGAATTTTATTCTACAGTTAATCTCAAAAGAAGAAAATTGTGTCTTAATAACAAATGAAACACATCCAGTTTTACTGTTGTTTGTACCACTGTAGCTGCACACTGTAGTACGCACATTCACTCCAGGTCTGATCTCTCTGACTTGACCGGTTGCACAGGTTGACAGTTGAAGAAGCAAAAATGAGCTTCTCTGTTTGAAAACCCTAAAAACAAGAAACGTATTAAAAAAAATATATTTCCACTGATGGATTTTTCCTTAAGTAAAATCTAACTGAACAGTATTAACTCACCTTTGCATCTGCTCTGGAAGGGATTGCTTGAGGCTCTGCAGCATAGAAAAAAAAATATTAACATTCAAAGTTCTAGAAGAAGTTGTGAGCTAAAAACAAAACAGTTGTTACCTGAAGATTCACAGCCACAGTTATTGCTCATACACAGTAAGAAAGCCAGCAGTACACTCAGGATGGAGGTAAATGCAAAGGCGCCGCTCCAGAAAGTCCAGAAAGAAGCACGATTATCTGCATAAAGTGACACATCAGAAACAGATTTGCATCCATTAGTTTTTTTGGTTTTAGAAGTGTGAATTGGAACAACTTTCACTAAGCTCAGTCATAATGGTATTTACCTTCAAAGTCCAGTTTTGTCCCGCTTCCAAACAGTATGTGTCCACATGAGGCAACAGCACAGTAGTAGGTTCCAGCATGAGACACATTTATACTCTTCACTGGCAGGTTATAAGTGCAGTTGTATGTTTGTTCGTTCTTCTCACACTGATCGTTCCTGCCTCCATGGGTGTAAAGGAGTCCTGGGTAAAAATCTCCAGAGTCTTTGAACCAGTAAACACTATGATCTTCATCACAGGTCCCAGTGTATACTGTACAGTTCAGAGTCACAGAGCCTCCTGGCTGGATGGTCTCAGATGCTGACTGCTGCACTAAAGCTTTGATGTTTAAACCTGAACCATTTACACTGACAGTAGTGCCTTCTGCAAATTCTAGGACTGAAGAAACCCACCTTGCACAGTAGTAAGAACCTGAGTCTGACTTCTGCAAGTTTGTTATATACAAGTGGTTTTTCCCTATTTCTGTATCCAGGGTGAAGCATGGATTGTTCTCGAATTCATCATGAAAAGTCCCATTTGCTTTAAATAAATACTGAGTAGAGATGAGCTTTGGTTTCTGTCCAAGACTCTGCTTGTACCAGTAGAACCTCGTTGCATCACTGGCTTCATAGAAACATTGTAAAGTCAAGTGTTCACCAACAATAGCTGATACAAACCGTCTCTCTTGCTTATGAGTTACGGAGAAATTCTGGTGAGTCAACTGAACTGATAGAGAATGAGACAACGCAGACACAGCATTAATTTTACAGGAAACATTTCATTAACACATGTGTATAGAGGAGCAGTCATAACCACTGATGGAATCAAAACAAATCATAACTCACCTAAATTTCCCAAGATCAGACATGTCACATAGAAAACAAATTTGGGAGGTGTCATCGTGTGCAAACCTCTGTGTTAAATGAAATGAACCTTGACTTTTTTCCACTCTTTAAAGACGAGACAGCTTTTGATTGGCCATTGCAAAGTCATGTGATCTGCCCCCAGGATGAAATATGTCTTCTGTGCATTTTACGCAGAGGGTTGTTTCCTTTGATATGATGATATAGCAACAGGTCCATAATGGTTGTGTCATGTTTGTTTTTTTAATATTTTCAGTCTAAAACTGATCATTATAAAGAGTGTAAACACAAGTGAGGACACACAGTGGAACTTATTTCTGTTCATCATTTACAGACTCAGTACATTTACAAAAGAGACAGACTAAGGCACCCGGCACTTGCTGGATGTTCGCATGATATCGATCTCTTTGTGACAGTATGACTGACACACTTCTCCTGCTGCCCAGAGGAGGCAGACAGTAACGAGGTCTGTATACACTTTTTTGATGCTGTGAAAACTAAAAAGAAATGTCCACTCACTTTCATTGTAGAAGTGAGAATAAAAGCAAAGGTAACATAGTAAGTTTGGACAGGCATTTGACCTTGCAATCCCCTCACTCTTTATGTTAACATGTAGCTTCTGGAATATGTTTTTTAGCTAATTATTTAGCTGCCTGAAATGGACTGTTGGTACAGCGCATTTCAGGTAACAGTATGAAAATAACTGTTACCTGGTATTTCTTTCAGGTAGCATCTATTTTTGGTCAAACACCCAAACATTATCCTAAAAACAACAACTGGCTACTTAAGGAGGCAGAAAATAAATAGCAAAGGGGTTGAGATGCTGTGTTTTTTCAGTAGTGCCTTGTGCATCAAAAATGAGCGAACATAAATTCAAAAGCAAGATCTTTCTGGAAGCTTGTGTCATGAAAGTTTTCCACAACTCCTTCAGTCCTCAGCCTGTTCTTATATTAATGTTTTGTGAGCTGAAAACCAGGGCGTCATTGCCTTTTAGGAGAAGGAGAGATTATAGGAGTGATCACGGAAAATCAGGATGCCTGTAACTTGTAACTGGCTTACTGTCTGCAGCACTTGCAGTGAAGCTAATGCCCAACATACTGCTTTGCTTTCCCTTGAAACACATCGGTGGATGACTGAGACCCTTATATTTAAAAGCCAGTCTAGGAAAGGCCCTCCAGAATGCTGTAGAATAGCATCAGACAGAATGGCCCATTGCATTAGTAGTAGTGACAAAGACACCCCCAAAATAAAGAAAAAGAAAAAGCATGCAGCAGGCTAGTCCTCATTGCCTTAGTTTCATTTCAGCAATTCAAATGTTTCTCAGCACTTTGTATGGCCCTCATGTGCTTGTATGCATGCCTGAAAATTCTGGGCCATACTCCTGATGAGATGATGGATGATGTCCTTCTTCCAGATCACTGGGCTACCAGACTGTCTGTGGTGCAACCTGGTGGTGTCAAAAGTACTGAAACATAATGTTCAAGAGGATTGAGGTCAGGCAAGTGTTGGTGCCTGTCAGTGGTATCAATTCCTTCATTCTCCAGGAACTATCTGCACACTCTCACATTGTTGTGCACCAGGAGGAACCCAGGACCCACTGCACCAGTGTAAGGTCTAAGAATGAGTCAGAGTATTTCATCCCAATACCTAATGACAGTCAGGTATCCAAAGTAACTGGCTGTCTCCTCTAATCTCTTTCTTGCTCTTGAAACTGTGCTGGGAGTGAGCAAGTATTTATGTGCCATCCTGGAGGAATTGGACTAATTGTGCAATCTTTACAGTCCATGTATCACATCATGTTACCATTAGTATAGCATATACACTCAACAAAAATATAAACGCAATACCTTTGTTACTGCTCCCATTCCCCATGGGATGGACGTAGAGACCTAAAATTCATTCCAGATACACAATATAACCATCCCTCCCAAACAGTGGTCACAAATCATTCCAAATGTGTGGTAGTGGGCACATCTGCCATATTGAGATAATCCATCCCACCTCACAGGTGTGCCACATCAGGATGCTGATCTGACATCATGAGTAGTGCACAGGTGTACCTCAGACTGCCCACAACAAAAGGCCACCCTGGAATGTGCAGTTTTTTGCGCTATTGGGGGTCTGGGGACCCAGAACCGGTCAGTATCTGGTGTGACCACCATTTGCCTCATGCAGTGCAACACATCGTCGCATGGAGTCTATCAGATTGTCAATTGTGGCCTGTGGAATGTTGGTCCACTCCACTTCAATGGCTGTGCGAGGTTGTTGGATATTCGTGGGAACTGGTACACGCTGTCGTATACGCCGGTCAAGCACATCCCGAACATGCTCAATGGGTGACATGTCCGGTGAGTATGCTGGCCATGCAAGAACTGGGACATTCTCAGCTGCCATCTGCCCTGAACAATGTGAACCATGATTCATCCGTGAAGCGCACACCTCTCCAACGTGCCAGACGCCATCGAATGTGAGCATTTGCCCACACAAGTCTGTTACGGCGACGAGCTGGAGTCAGGTCAAGACCCCGATGAGGACTACGGGCATGCAGTTGAGCGTCCCTGAGACGGTTTCTGACAGTTTTTGCAGAAATTGTTTGGTTGTGCAAACCAATTGTTCCAGCAGCTGTCTGGGTGGCTGGTCTCAGACGATCTTGGAGGTGAACCTGCTGGATGTGGAGGTCCTGGGCTGGTGTGGTTACACGAGGTCTGCGGTTGTGAGGCCGGTTGGATGTGCTGCCATATTCTCTGAAACGCCTGTGGAGACGGCTTATGGTTGAGAAATGAACATTCAATGCACGGGCGACAGATCTGGTTGACATTCCTGCTGTCAGCATGCCAGTTGCACGCTCCCTCATTGCTTGTGGCATCTGTGGCATTTTGCTGTGAGACAAAACTGCACATTCCAGGGTGGCCTTTTGTTGTGGGCAGTCTGAGGTACACCTGTGCACTACTCATGATGTCAGATCAGCATCCTGATGTGGCACACCTGTGAGGTGGGATGGATTATCTCAATATGGCAGATGTGCCCACTACCACACATTTGGACTGATTTGTGACCACTGTTTGGGAGGGATGGTTATATTGTGTATCTGGAATGAATTTTAGGTCTCTACGTCCATCCCATGGGGAATGGGAGCAGTAACAAAGGTGTTGCGTTTATATTTTTGTTGAGTGTAACATTATGTATTACTGCTGAGCCTGGCCAAATGTAAAACTAGTGAAAAAACAGTCAGAAAAGATGAGGACATTGCATTAACTTGCTTGTTTGCACATTGTAGAGTAATCCCACCATGTGAATAGAAGCCGTCGGTTCAGCATACGGATGACAAATGGTAAGTAAATGATGTTTATTTTAGGGCAAGCAAATTGTTGTTTATAGTAACAATTGCAGGGCTGCACAGTTTGCAGTGCATTTACACGTTTTGCAGTTTTTAATGTATTCTTTGAAAAGAGAAATGCAGTTTTGCATGTATCGTCTAACATACATAGCTGTCAGTTTGTGCCATGTGTATGCCGATCTAACAATGTATGTTGACTGGACAGAACACCACCTTGCATGTGTCAGTTGTTTCCCAGGTAAGTGATGCATACACAATCTGCGTTATCACTGGATTGAGCTTGCACACACATATAGAGTCAAGGTTTGAAGGTTTTTAAATATTTTATTGTGGTTGAGCTTCAGTAACATCAGCTTTACAAAAAAACATTTTGTCGGGAGACAAATTAAAAATAAATTGAAGTTACAAAAAACATTACAAGCGAAATTAAAAAAAAAAAGACATTGTGAACATGACCCCACAGGAAAAACAAAACCCTAAAAGTAAGTAAGTAAGTAAAATTTATTTATATAGCACATTTCACAGATAAAAATCACAAAGTGCTTTACAATAAGATCAGACATACAAGTTAAAATTAATTAAAAGCCTGTTTGTATAAAAATGTCTTCAGCTGCTTTTTAAAGGAGTCAGTAGAGTCTAGACAGCGTAAAGACAATGGCAGAGAGTTCCACAGCCTAGGTGCCAGTGCCTGAAAAGCCCGATCTAAACAGAAAAATGGTAAGAGGCCCTGTGTTGTCAGCATCTGAGCCCTGCCGAAAGGATCAATGTACAGTCCCAATCAAAAGTTTAAGACCACTTGAAAAATGGCAAAAAATCATATTTTTCATGGTTGGATCTTAATGAGGTTCCAAGTAGCCTGAAATTTATCAACAACACGCTCTGCTACCTCACTGTGTGGAGCTCTCCCGCTGCCAGTCGTACATATCACCAACAACAACAAACATGGGACCCAGTACAATATTTAAGTCATGATTGCAGATGCAGTGCCGGTGCATCCGCCTTCCCTGCACGGCACCGCATGGAACGCCCCACCACATATGTGTTAAAAAGACCATCTGGAGATAGTGTTACTAGTTGGATCATGGTATTTGAGTCTCTGTGGTTATGGATTTGACTGGGTGTACTGTATCTTTAATTATTATTTTTTTGACCAATAAGTGCTCAGTACATTACAATGCAGTAACCTTAGTAAGTGACACTTCTGACAAAAAATTATTCACTGTCTACAGGCCTCACTTCCACTAATTAGAGTTGCTGAATTAAACTTCTACAAACTGTGTTGCTGGGGGATTTTGGTGACCGTTTTATTTTTTTTACTCTTCTCCCTTTCTATTTTTTAATTATCTGATAAAAAAAAAAAAAAAAAAAAAAAAGTGATCTGCTGTGTGGTACACTAGTTGATGATGATGTACATTCTATTTCTATTTCCCTGTTGTTTAGCTATCTGTGCATTTTACCCTGACAGTTTTGAGAAAGAACTGGACCCCACACAGCATTCAGGTGACTGTTTTGGGTTTTTTTTATTTAGTGCACAGAAATGTTCCTTTGTGGTTGGGCACAAATATCTTTTCCTGGCAGTCAGCTTTGCAGCTGACTAAACACTCGACATACCTTCATCTCAGGTCGCCAGCTTCACTAAAAGGAAGGAGGCCTTGCTAACACAATTATCTCCACCTGCCCCATCAGCGTACCTGGCACAGCCCCTGAGCCCACTGCAACACCTCTGCTCTGCAGCGGAGCTAGAGACCACACCTCTGCCACAAGTTTATCAATTACTAACCAAGCTTGTAACATGGCACCACTGTCTTTTGCAAATATGGTCACTGGCTTACAAAAAAAACATCCCTGCACTTCTAGAACTGCTATATGTTTAAGTGTCTGTGAAGGTTCTCAGTGATCCAGGTCGTCGTAGTCTATGGAGCTTCGAAAGAAAAGTGTATGGACTTGGCTTGAAAGGAGTGAAAGAAGCCATCAATATCCACTGTCAACGACCATCTTTGAACAGAGGTAGTGGTTTACGACACCAACCGTCTGCCATCTATAAACCAGTTATAAGATCCCTTCCTAGACGCCTTAACACCCACTCACATCCCGGGCCTTTTGACCTCAGGAAATGACATGATAGGGTTGGACTAGGCTTCACAGCGGGTTCACCGGAAGCCTTGGCTGATTGTGACCTATATCCGTTTTCACACCTTGGCTCATGTGATTAGTTAGAGAGCTTTAATCTGGCACTCGCCACCAATTGACCCTAGAACTGAAGAACCTTCTTGAATGAGAGGTGAAACATATTCAGGCAACTTAAAGTCCAGACGCTTTTCTTTCCAAGCTCTTTAGACTAAATGTGTCACAGCCCAGTGGCACGAGGGAACAGAGATGGACACAGGTGCAGAAACCAACCCGAAGCGAGACGGTAAGGGAACAAAGGATTTATTTCCGCCCCCAGGCAAACAAAAGCAAAACAAAAACGACGCCACCACACTAGTGGCGCGTAGGATAATCTAAGATAACTAAGGGTGACCTAGACACCTCTAGGAGACAGCTGAACAGCAGAGGCAGCAGGGAGGTGGAAACAGGACTACGTAGGGGCCGGGGCATTGGAATGAGAGGAGATCACGGTCAGTGGGATCCAGCAGACAACCAACGATCCTCCACAGTTAAACTAAGTTGCCTTACTTGGTTTCAGGTGGAGGAGACAGGTGGGGCGGAAGGCCCGGAAGCGGTCGAGACGTGGGGAGGCAGGCAAGTGAGTGGTGGGCCGGCAGGCAACGTCGTATCAGCAGCAAGCGGCCCAGGAAAGCGAGAATGAGGGAGACAAGACCTCCACTCCAGGTGCTACCTCTGAGAACAAGAAGAACAGGTAAGTCATCACACGGGTTCTGGACAGAGCAATAATGCTCCACTTGACTAACATGGGGATAGCAGATACTCAGGCGATGAACAGTTGAGTGCGCAGGTCTGATATACTGCTGGAATAATTGCTCACAGGTGGTCAGCCAGGGAGGAGCAACCGAACTCCGCCCAAAGGAGGAGGAGTCGCCGTTAGAGACCTGCAGGTACCCACCCAGACCATGACAAAATGTTTGAGTGTTTCTCTGCATTACTATTCAATACATGAATAAACACTTTTCACTCTTCAATTAGCACACCTGTAATATGATCAATATGACAGAACTGACCCAGGTAAGTAGTTGGATCTCTTGTAGCAAATATGATTTAGTCATAATTGAATTAAATTGAAATAATTGAATAGCTGTATTTCATCCTAGTTATAATAAAAGTGAATATTCTGTTTCCCCTGTAGGTAGGCTGTACACCAATGGTTAAAAGGCCTGATTTCTTTGTCAATTTACTTTACTGTTATTTGTGGATGGAGTAGGTGAATGGCATTTGTCCTCCAGTACGTATGTGTGACAAAGCCAGATAAAGCACAAACGGGCCAATTCCTCACACACATCCTCTCAAACTGGCAGTCAGTGCTGCTGCTGTCCTGCATCGCATGTTTGAATCTCTATATCAAACATTTTTGTAAGGAGTCGTTAGTTTGGGGCATCTGCTGCTGTAATAAATCTAATTTAAACCTGAGTTGTCTGACTGAAATAGATTTATGTGATTATCAATGGATGTGCTGGTTAATTACCTGAAAATCACAAAGGAAAAATAATTACCACTTTTTTGTCTTGTGAAATTTGTGGAATATTATCAATGAATCCACCCCACTAAAAAGTAGATGGGCTGGTAATTTCCACTCAAAGTGCATCTTTCTAGAAGTGTCACAGCCGGGCGCGCTGGTGTGTTTGTGGAGTGGACCCAAAAGCAGACACCGGAGAAATAACCTGATGTTTCAACAAAAAGCGACCCTTTATCACAGCTAATACAAGAAAAGAGAACAACAAGGCGAGGCGAAATAAGGGCGAAACTAAACCTAAACTGGGACTGAACACTGGCACAAATAATCATGATGCCACAGGGGAAGCAAAATTAAACACAATGAACATGGAAACAAGACTTTCAAAATAAAACAGGAAACAAGGAGAGACATGAACTAGGACACACAAGCTTGATACAAGAGACACGGAGAGGGAGAGGGACACAGAGGAGAGAGACACAAGGGAAACCTACAGAGACAAGGAGGTAACACATGGCAAACGGAAAAAGACTCAAAAACAAGGAGACATTGACAATAACCTAAACTAGACTAAACTTCAACTAAGATGAACTAATAAAAACCTCAGAACTTAACATTATCTCATAAGTAATCCAAAAAAACCAACAAAATACAAAATAACTCAAAAATGGTGGGTCAGAGACCCAGCCCCCTGACAAGAAGTCTTATACATTTAATGAAGCATATTCAGAGAACACTTTTATCTTCACTAAGGATTCTTCTAGTATTAACACTCTGTAACTCTGTCACACTGTGATGGATACATTGGAGGCAACTCATGGTTCAGTGTCATGGAGAAGGATGCTTCAGCATGTGGACAGGAATACCTGGGTAACTAATCTTTCAATTGGCCGACAAACCATTCTACCACCTGAGCCACAGCAGCAGAAAGAGCATACATTTACAGTATGCCATACAGGTGAAATCACAAATGCAGTTCCTAAGTGGGAATCGCTCCAATTTAACCAGTATGAAACTACAAAAACATCTATATAACAAGATAAGACTGCAGCCATTTCAAGGAGATTCAAAGAAATAACTACATGATTTACAAATGTCCATCTTTATTTTTTTATAGCTGAGTAAACACATTCATCGTCGGTGTTGTTTCTCTGTGTTCTTGATCTCTTGGGGATTTTAATGCTTAAAGCAGCATAATGAAGGCTGTCAGCATGCTGGAAACCCTGTTGAAAATGTGTACAAAGTAGATAAGAACATGATTTCAGATGTAAACAGTGGCCATAAAACAGAAGACTGTAAAAGTTTGTTGAAGAGCGCTTTAAGAAGTCATTAAAAAACATATTCACCTCCGAACTTGTTGTTGCGGCGCTTGAAAATCTTGCTTGAGATTCTGTTTGTGAAACATTGATTTAATTGAAAAGCCAACTTTAGCTAAAACCGGTCTAAGATGTAACCTAAAAGACTCCACTTACCTGTCGATTGGTGTCTGTTTCTTTTGTTTGTCTTGTACAGCAAGTATCCCAGTAAAACACTGAGGATGGAGCTGAATGTCAAAGCTCCGCTCAAGAAATACACCAAGCCCTGAGAATTAAACGTGCCTGCAACACACCAAAAACAGAGCTTTTTCTTGTCTATATCTTTAAATATTGATAAAGGGAGAAACAGGTAGAAAAGGTTACTCACCTTTAGGCTCCAGCTTGGTCCCATTTCCAAATAGTATGCGTCCACATGAGGTAACAGCACAGTAGTAGGTCCCAGCATGAGAAACACTCAGGTTACTCATTGGCAAGCTGTAGACACAGGTGTGCGTTTGTTTGCTAGGTTTGTTATCACACTGATCATTTCTGCCCAAATGTGTGTAAATGAGTCCAGGATGGGATTCGTCTGAGTCTTTGAACCAGTAAACACTGTGCTCTCCATCACAGGTCCCAGTGTGTACTGTACAGTTCAGAGTCACGGAGCCTCCTGGCTGGATGGTCTCAGATGCTGACTGCTGGACCACAGCTTTGATGTTCACACCTGAACCTTTTACACTGATGATGATGTTTTCTAAAAAGGTTAAAGTGTATGAATACTGAACACAGTAGTAAGAAGCTGAGTCTGAAACTTGCAAATCTTTGATCGTCAAGTGATATTTGCCATCTTGTGTATCCAGTGTGAAGCGTGGGTTGTTCTTGAGCTCTTCACTAAAAGAGTTGTTCACATTATATTTGAAAAAGTGAGAGATAATCTTTGGTTTTTGTCCCAGATTTTGCTTAAACCAGAACACTCTTGCAGAAACGTGAGCATCATATAAACATTTTAATGTCACTTTTCCACCAACTTGAGCTGATATGAAACGAGACTCTTGATGTTCAGATGAGAATATTTGCGACTCTGTCATCTGAACTGTAGTGGAAACGAAGAAAAAAACAAATGCACTTTCAGTTAAACGTAAAAACCTAACAACACAAAAATCTGAATCCTTAGTAATGGAACTTACCCATTTTTCCGAATAACAGACACAGAAGACAGAAGAAAAACACTGAAGACACCATTGTGGTGAGATTCTCGTGTAAAATGAAGGTTACTGATAGCTGCTCCACTTTTGAGAGGCAACAATGTGTTTGATTGGCCAGCCAAAGGTGACACAGTATCTATTGTATGGAACTCACAATCATGCGTTTAGTGCCGCCTGTAGTGGAAAATACAGTGTGATATCTGAGAGGAATTATACGTTTTTTGGAATTACAAACAGATCTAAAAGTATTGAAAGTGGAGTTTGGTCTACATTAGGTTTGTTATACTATATAAATAGGATCAAAGCAGAAGCTGCTCTGATCCAGTTGCATTTGATTTTCAAGTTTAATAATGATGTGTTTTTCATTGTAATGATTGATTGTCATTTCTAGCATATCCCATGCTGTGAAACACATTTCATTTAAAAGATGTGATGAGTAATAATTTGAGTATACAGAATTAGGATTCCAGCAGTGAGCTCATTGTGGATAACAGTAGGGCAAACCAGAAAACAGCAGCACATGGGCCCAGAAAGAGATCATTAGGAATATCAACATGAATACATTCACACAGGATTTTGGTATTTTACGTTCAGGATTATAATATCTTTGCTCTTAAGTTGCAGGAATATAATGTAACATTTGTAATTTATGTTATTTTACTCTTTACTCTACTGCTGTTTGAATAATGATTATCATACATCATTTTCAATAATGGTTTTGCATTCCGGATAAAAAGTTTCTGAGCTCATGAGTTGCAGCATGAAATAAACAAGACCTGTGGAAAACTACAGTTTTTGGGTGTTTACAGCAAGTGGACCTTAGATCGTGATGTATGTGTTAGCGTAACAACACATCCTGCTGAAACCACAGAGGCCGTTGCACTGACACGTCTAAACAGAAAAATGGTAAAAGGCACTCTGTTTGACAGGATGCACCCACTTTTAGCTTTCTGTGCCTGTTTGTCATAGACTCAAATGTTTACAGCAAAGACATTTTAAATTTGTGTCAAAGCTGTCTGTCAACGATGTTTTGCCAAAACAACATGACCAATGGGATGGGATTTACTTGTTGTCATCCTTCAATTGACAATAATTTGTCAGCTCTCCTTGTCCTATTTTAACTGACTCTGCTGTCAGACCACATGCCTGAACTTGGGTCACCTTTTAAGGCTACAGGTTTGTTGCTTTTCTTCACACATCAGTATCCAGGCATTCCCCATCCTCTATTAGCCATAAACAGTTTAATCTTTTTTAACAGTCAAAGCACTTTAGACTATAAGTTACATTACTGGAAGTGCTTCACTCTTTTTTATGCAATTCCACCTCGACATGGACTTTCCCCCCCTAAATCCATGCTAATGGTCCTCACTCTCGACTAGCCCTACTTGAAAAATGTTGTCCCCTAATGCATCGTCCTATTCCCCAAGTTCTTGCCTCATAAACAAATCCTTCTCTGCCCAAACAAAGCAGTCATACCAATTCAATTCAATTTTATTTATTTATTATTATTTATTTATAAATTTATTTATTTATAGCGCCAAATCACAACAAAAGTTAAAGGTACAGGTACAGAGAAAAACCCAACAATCATATGACCCCCTATGAGCAAGCACTTTGGTGACAGTGGGAAGGAAAAACTCCCTTTTAACAGGAAGAAACCTCCAGCAGAACCAGGCTCAAGGAGGGGCGGGGCCATCTGCTGCGACCGGTTGATACCACTTCATAAGAATCTGGCTTTTTACCTGCCAGTAATAATAAGCATGTCGTTTCCCTAATGCAAAATTCCAATTTGATATCTGCAAATACTTGCAATCGACATAACTGGTAAATAGTTCACATTATTCGACTGGGTATATCCTTTTGCTGAAACAACCCCTCCTAATTTCAGCATATTACCCCTGATCATTTGTTCTGCAAGAGATTCAGTAGTGACCTCTCACATGGCATACCCTCCTAAATCTTGATGAGGATATCCTGCAGCAGCAGCAGTGGCAGCAAAAAGTAGTTGTATTGACAACAAATATTTACCGTAATCCTCCTTTACACACCCAACCCAGTACAGGCTTCACTACGATTAAAATCAGTGAAGTTGAGAACAAGAGACTTGGTGTTAGTGAGAGTATTCACCATGAGATCTAGAGAAAAGGTTAGGTGCTATCTATTTAATTATTTTTGCAAGCTAAGTTGCAATCTAAAGCAAAATGGAGGAAAAACTGAAAATACAATGTAGTTGTACTTTAGGACTTATTAATATTAAACACAGCTCAGAGCTAGTTATTACTTTATGACGGGCATTTAAATTAACTATCCTACACGAAACATGTGCCGTGCTACGTATTGGCTGCATTTTGGGGGCAATAGTTGTATAGAACTTAAAATTTGAGCATAAGTTTTTAAAATTTAGATTTATATCAATTGTGCTAATACAGTATGTCAAAATGAAAAGAATAACAGCGGATTCAGACATGTGAGTTTGTGCTGAAAAGACTGATACCAAACAAGGGAATATAAATAGCTTTTAATGGTGAAAAATGAAGGTAAAATTAAAAGTAGTCAAAAATGGCCAATTATACCCTGGAACCCAATAAATCATGAAAAATTTGGTTTAAATTTTCGGTCAAAAATTTCTTCATGAAAGTGCAGATTTGTGCAATTTTTTGTAAATTATTTCTAAATTTAAAAAAAACTACACATCTGTATGTGTAAAGAAATGACTTTCATTTTGCCATCCCATTTGATTTCCCTGCCACTCTAAGAAAATTTCTCTAGATCCACTCCTGCTTGGGACCTTTTGTATTTAGGATAACAGATTAAGTCTAGTTTCTATACTTAATTTGGCAGCAGAATGACTGCATTTCATGATCCATTCTCTTGAAGAGACAAGCTTGGCTTAATTCTCTCATACACAATAATAATAATCACAATAATGAGACATGTTATCACTGAATTGAAATGGCACACAGATATTGTCTCAAGCTTGAAGGTCTTTTAGTCTTTATTATGTTTATTGAGCTTCAAAAACATTAAATTTACAAAAAAAAAAAAAAATTAAAAGGCTGTTGGCAGAGAATGAGGATTAAAAAAGAAGTGAATACTGACATTTGTCTCTCATGATTCCTTCATTATTCCATCTTTATCTTCAAACTACACTGACGTTACAAATGTGATTAACTAGCAAAAAAAATTATATTGTGAACATGACCCAACATAAAAAAGAAATACTACATTTTAAACACTGTGTCTTCTCTGCGTACTAATGCTTTACACTATAGTACACACATTCACTCCAGGTGTGATCCTTCTGACTTCTTGATCTGTTGCGCAGGTTGACAGTTGAAGATGGAAAATAGAGTCTTTCTGCCTCTTGGAAAGCCTGGCAACAAAATACTTATTAATAAAAATATGTCCACAGATTGACTTTTGCGTAGAAAAATGGTAACTGAATAGTTACTGGTAATACATCACCGTTGCATCTGCTTTGGGGAGACTTGCTTGAGATTCTACAAGAACAACAAAAGTTTCTTATATTTATAATTCTGGAATAATTGGCAGGTTAAAAAACCCCTAAAAATTAGTTACCAGGAGATTTGCAGATGCATTTCTTGCTGATCACACACACTGAGAAAGCCAGCAATACACTCAGGATGGAGGTGACTGCAAAGGTGCCGCTCCAGAAAACATTATCTGCATGAAGTCAGACAGTTTAGACAACTGGGTGGGATCTACTGTGGTTTTAGTAAACTCAGTCTTAATGTTACTCACGTTCAAAGTCCAGTTTTGTTCCATTTCCAAACAGTATGTGTCCACATGAGGCGACAGCACAGTAGTAGGTCCCAGCATGAGACAGATTCAGGTTATTCACTGGCAAGTTGTAGACACAGGTGTGTATTTGTGTCTTAGCTTCTTTCTCACACTGATCATTCCCACCCCAATGTGTGTAAATGAGTCCAGGATGGGACTGAGAATGGGATTCGTCTGAGTTTTGGAACCAGTACACACTGTGTTCTTCATCACAGGTCCCAGTGTGTACTGTACAGTTGAGAGTCACAGAGTCTCCTTGCTGGATGATCTCAGAAGCTGACTGTTGGACCACAGCTTGGACGTTTGACTCTGCATCGTTAACAATAACAGTAATGCTTTCTGAAAATGTTAATCTGTATAAATAAGAGGTCATACAGTAGTAAGTCGCTGAGTCTGAAATTTGTAAATTTCCGATCATCAAGTGGTTTTTGCCATTTTCAGTATCCAGTGAAAAGCGGGGATTATTCTTGAATTCGCCAAAAAATGTGTTATTTTTTTCATATATGTAGGAGTAAGAGATGAGCATTGGTTTCTGTCCAAGAGGTTGTTTATACCAGTAAAGCCTTGCAGCAACCTCACCTTCGTAGAAACATTTCAAAATCAAGTTGTCACTCGTTTTACGTGACACAAAAGCGCTCTTCTGATGACCAGATGAGGACAGCTCTAGATCAGTCAAATGAGCAGAATTGAAATATAAAATAAAGCAAATGTAAGGCAAAAGTGAAAGAATTCAATATTCTTAGAGAGGAGAAATGAACCTACAAGCACACAACTCACCCAGAGTCCTCGATAACAGTATTGCAAAATAAAAAGCCAGCAGTGAAAAAGCCATTGTGCAGAAAATTGCTGTGTGAAAAAAAGGAAGGAAAAAACCCTCTTTTCTACTCTTTATAGGCAGGACTGTGTTTGATTGGCCGACTAACTGTGACGCTGCGCTGTATGTCCTACTTAGGAAATGCAACGTGCTCACTGGAAACAATAGTATCACGTTTTGTTTTTTCTAATAATAAATACTGACATTGTGAGATGCCTATTAAGCACAACATTTTTAAAATGGGTGAAAGAGCATAGTAACTCTCATTTACGTTTTACAGCCTAGAATAGAATAATAAAAAAGTAAAGTGAAGGTGGTGGATTTTGCAAAAGTTGCCAAATTGAATTTAATGAAAATTGGTGGATTTTTTGGGACAATATCTGTATCACTATCAAACAGGCCATTGGCCTTGGGGAAGCATATCCTTAGGAAATTTATATACAAAAACGAATTACTCATATAGTGTAGTTTGCAGAATAAAACAAGTAGTTTGTTTAAAAACTCCAGAATTTGATGTTATACTGCTGACATAATAATCTAAATGTGAACTTATATTCACTTTATATACTGATGTTTATATTGGCGTTTTTGAGTGTTTCCTTGGTCATTTTTGTGTCTGCATAATACTTAACATCCTGTCAAAAACAGTAAATGGCTGTGAAATGACAAAGGAAAGAACGTATGATTTCAGTCAGTTTCTAAAAAATTTTTTTTTCTAAGTCAGAATCAGGTCATTTCCCGCTTGTAACCACAAAGATCACACAATAGATAATACAGCCAAGTAGTTACACAATACTAAAGCCTGTCTAAGCTTAAAGAGATCTTATCTTTAGACCGAAAACCGCGATTTAAAGACCAATATCAAAAGAATATTTCTAACTTCACAAAGCATCTTCAATGAGATTCTTAACAACAACAAAAAAACATAAAGCTCTGGTTTGAATCTTTGCGCTAAAATCCGATTAGTTGGATGACTTGAACTCAAAGCTACATTACAGAGGTTGTTTGAACTTTGACAAATAGTAACAGATATGTCTGAAAAAGAAAATAATATGTGCAATTTGTCTTGTATTGGGGAAAACCTGGGGTAGTCACACAACTCTTTTTAATCCCTTTTGAGTATCTCAAATCCAACCCGGTCTTCACAGCAAAACACACCGAACTAAGAGGGAATTCATTACAATGTTCCTTAAATGTGAAGCCTAGCGTTGGTCTTCTCTTGCAGCTGGTTCAGTGAATTTAGTTCAGAAAGTGATGAAACCAGCAGTTTATGAATCTGTGAGATTTCTGCTTTCAGCACCCTGACGCATGATCGTGTATCGTGGCATGATCGTGTGATTTGTGCTTTGTGTTTACATCCTTTTACCTGCTCTTTAACCATTTACTGTTTTACAGTAGCTGTGTTTTGTGATTTTTTTTTAGCTTTTAGTTGAGATTCTGACGTTTCTGTGGATATCAAACAGCTATATTTAAATAACAGATCTGGTGGTACATTCCAGATGTTCTCCCTCTCTCCCCCATTACTGGGGGCATTGCGTTTCAATAGATTAAGTACAGAACTAAAGATGGAGTGAAATACAAAATAAGCTTTTATCACTGTCTGTTCAGGATAAACGTTCAGAATAATCCAAGGGAAAACAGAAAAAATACAAGGAAAAAACAATAAACACAAAGTAATGAGGTTAGGGGAAATAGGATGAATGCACAGCAGGGATAATGAGACATGGGAAGTTATTCAGTAGAAGGTACGTACGACTATCAAAATAAAACAGGAAGTAACCAACAAGGGAATATCTAACACAGAGGCTGAGATTTAATGGGAGAGGCAGGGAATCAAATAAAAAAACAAAACTCCAGGAATTATTACAATTACTTAAAAACCCATAATAGTAAGATACAAGAACTAAAGTAGCCACCCTTTGCTTTGTTGACAGCACTGAAAACCCTTGGCCTTCTCTCAAATGGTTTCATTTCACATTTGTGCCTTGTCAGGGTTCATTTGTGAAATTTGTTGCCTTCTCAATGTTGTTGGGACCATCAGTTGTGTTGTACAGAAGTCAGGTTGGTACACAGCTGACATCCCTATTTGACAACTGTTAGAATTCATATTATGGCAAGAACTAATCAGACAAGTAAAGAGAAATGACAGTCCATTATTACTTTAAGAACCTAAATTTGGTCAGTCTGGAAAATTCCTAAAACTTTGAATGTGTCCCCAAGTGCAGTCGCAAAAACCATCAAGGGCTAGGATGAAACTGGCTCACATAGAGAGTCAGCCAGTTTCATCGTAGCCCTTGATGGTTTTTGCGAACTTGGTTCTATGATAGGTCTTAAAGGGTTAAAAGCAACTCATGTATGTATAGATATAGACATGCATACCAGGAGCCAAGCTATTGGAGAGATTAAAAAACAACTAATAGAACCTTAAAATCAACTCTGCATTTAACTGTCAGCCAATGTAAAAATGCAAATATCAGAGTAATACTCTCTCTCTCTCTTTTTGGTACCTGTCAGTAGCTGCAAGTACTTCTCTTGCAGCTGCAAGGTGGGACAGGCCATTCAGAATCAGAATACTTTATTAATCCCTATGGAAAGTATGTATTTACAGTTGCTCCAAGACAATAAGAACAGTAACATGCTGAACATGTGAGCATGCTAACTTAAATAATACAATATATTACAAGTTTACAAAATATAAGAACTAGCTATAATAAATAGAAATAGCTAAATTATAAATATCCAGAACATAGAGAGAAACGACATGTATATGATTGACATTTTACTTTAAAATGAGAACTTTGTTATTTGTTATTTTCACTGTAGAGACCTCAGTCGACTTAGAAGATAGAGACGACTCTGGAATCCTGTCGAGCTTGATCAAGATCAGAGGTCAGATTTACTGAAAATCTTATGAACACAATAACTCATTTCTACTTAAATTCTTGGATGACTTTGAATATCTGTGAGGTCAGGGGGAATATGTTCTTAAATTCTTGTGAACACCATAAATTAAGAACTTAGGGTTTTCAAAGTGATAGCATACATTTATATTTTAGAATTCAGTGAGCTTGACCTACAGGTCAAGGTCAAAGATCAGGTTGGTTCTAAGTGTTGGGAATGTGACTCAAGAAGAATGTCACTTGATATTTTCAAATTTATACAACACATCTAGTAGGGGGCTGAGGGATTGCACTAGTAGCCACCAGTATATTTATTTTTAGAAAAAGGTGTATATAACCATTTTACTGGTTCATCTTCTATTTGATGTGACCTATCTCATGACAACGCTCTGCTATAGCTTCAAATTGATTGCAGCAAATTCCTAGATTGGTTCTGGTACTAATCTGTATAGTACCTGAAGTAGTCACACTGGCTCAAAACACAAGATCATTGATGTTGCACTGACAGAGATACAATGAAAAAGATCTGCAGCCATAGCCTAGCAGCTTTATTTAGTCACAGTGCTGGTTTTTTACTAAATGTGAATGCATAAACTCCAACAAAATGGTTCAAAAAAAGAGAATAAAACTGAAACCTTGCAATTTGTTTGTAGTCTGGCACGAAAACTTCATTCATGCAGTTTTTTTTTACAACCTTGAGATCAAATATTTAGTAAAACGAATATATACTGTTCAGAAATGTATATGTATTTAAAAGTAATCATTCCTCAAGTAACAGCCAAAGAATCCTGTTGGAATATGGATGGGAGATAAGCAGGACATGCATTCGCCTGATTTTCCAGTTGCAATTGGGCTAGAATGTTAGTACTGGTCATAAATTGTATTGAACAGAATGTAGAATTGTTTTGTCTGCTCGACATTGAAATGTTGAAATGTCCATATTTACTGCTTTATGCTGGAGTACACACATTCACTCTTGCTGCTGTCTTTCTGTCTTCTTGACTTGTTAAGTTTCTTAGCACTTAAAGCTGCATAATGGAGGCTGTCTGCATCTTGACAAGCCTGTCAAGAGAATATGCAAAAGTCATTTGAGATATTTCCTTTACAGAAATTTAGCATTGTTTCATTAGTAAGTAACTGGGATTTGATTTACCTCTGAATTTGTTGTTGAAGGAGTTGGTAATCGTGCACGAGGCTCTAATAGTCAAAGACAAAAAAATACTCAGATCCAAAGGCTAAAAGATAAACGTAACAAATTTAAGCTATCAGGCACAAGCAGTACCACATACCTGGGCAAAGGCAGTTGTTTCTCTTCATTGTCTTGCATACTGAGAAAACCAGTAGGAGAACCAGGATGGTACTGAATGCCAAAGCTCCACTCAAGTAGTACACCAAGACAAGAAAGTCTGCCTCACCTGCAGTTAGCCAGTCATCGGAAAGAGATTTTTAGCTTATATGTATCTTCTCACAAAAAGTGATCAGAATTGACTGTAAATGACTCTTCAGTACTCACGGCTGAGATCCAATCTGGTCCCGTTTCCAAACACTATGTGTCCACATGAATCAACAGCACAGTAGTAGGTCCCAGCATGAGACATGTTCAGATCCTTCATTGGCAGGTTGTAGACACAGGCGTCTGCTTGTGGGTTAGTTTTCGTCCTACAATAATCATTTTTGCCTCCATAAGTGTAAATCAGTCCTGGACGAGATGCTTCTGTTTCTTTGAACCAGTAAACACTGTGTTCTTCATCACAGGTCCCAGTGTGTACCGTGCAGTTCAAAGTTACGGAGCCTCCAGGCTGGATGGTCTCAGATGGTGACTGATGGACTAAAGCTGGGTTTTTCAAACCTGTCTCCCTTACTTTGACAATGGTACCCTCTGCAAAAGTTAACACAAATCTATAGCTGCATGCACAGTAGTAAGTAGCTGAGTCATTGATTTTCAAATCTGAAATGTTCAAGTTATTTCTTCCGTTTTCTGTATCCAGTGTGAACCGTGGGTTGTTCAGGAATTCATCATGAAAAGTGATTTTTGTATCGTACACATAGAACGTAGAGATTAGCCTCGGTTTCTGTCCCAGAGTTTGCTTATACCACAAGATCCATGCTGAATCGTCACCTTCATAGAAACAATGCAAACTAACATTTTCTCCAACATCAGCTAAGATAAAATCTTTTTCTTGATAAACAGATGCCTGTGGTTGCAGATGGGTCTTCTGGACTACAATAAAAATCAAAATAAAAGCAAATGAAAAGTCAGTTCAACATATTCATTTCCTTAAGAGGTGAAAACTTGAAGAGATGTTAAAAAGAACAGAAACAGAACTTACCCATTTTCCCCAGGAACAAACATGTCAGATAAAAGACAAACTTTGCAGGTGTCATCGTGTTCAAATCGTTGTGTCAAATGAAAAGAATCTTGATGCTTTCTCCACTCTGAAGACCCAAGACTGATCTTGATTGGCCAGTCTACAGTGACACTGTACGTCCTACTGTGGAAACATAATCACATGTTCACAACCACCTATGGTGTAAAGTTCATAATATCATGAGTATATATGAAAAGCATTGAGGCTCTTGACTAGTGCAGTATATGTTCACTAAGGAAAATTACATTAATGTCATTAGTTTACAGCTTAGAGACTGGTGCCACCTTAGAGTGGATTCTGCTCAGTATTTGTCACTGAAACATGAATGTTTAGAGTGTGCATTGTAATTGTCCAAACGGCTTATTAAAGCAGAAAGACCAACATATTTGAAAATTTTAAATCACAAATTGAAATCATTGCATCCCAAATACTTTTCAAATTAATCTTTTATTTCACTTTTAAATTTTATGTGAAATTCAATAATTTTTATAGAAATGCTTTTTTTGAAATGTGTTGTTTTTTCTTTGCTTTGAGCAGCAGGGAACAAAAAGCTGTGTTAGGGTAGTAAGATAGTGGTACAAACACAACCCACACACAAAACCTCCAAATGTGCATAGGTATAATGGCAGTAGTCGTAATGGTAATGCAATTCAAGTGATGTGATTTCATCAGCTGAATAGTTTTAAATTATCTGCCAAGGAACTTGGATGTTATGTTCGATTTATTTTTGTTGGTTTTTTATTTTATTTTTGCTCATTGGAACACAAATACCCCTGTTCAACTAGTCTGTTCTCTTCACTGATGTAAATATTACTCTAAATATTTCACCCAAGTAGTATTACGATACCTGAAAATCCACCACTTTTGGTGGCATGTTTAAAGGTGCTAATGGTGTATTTATGTGGGTGTGGAACTACCTTTACATCCTGCACAAAAACCACACGAGCTGCTGCACAGACAGAGACAGACTTCTTCTTTTCTGCATTCACACTGATGCAAGTCAAAGCTTGTAGCTGTAGAGCACTTGACTATTATGGCTCATCTTAAATGCTATCCAAATTGAATGAGTAGATTTTATCTTGTGTTTCCTCAGCCCAGCAGCCAGAGCTGTGTGCCTTTGTTTGTCAGATTCTAGAGATTTAGTTATGGACACTTTGTTCTACTTCTTAACCACAGAGGATCCGTCTCTCATGAAACCCTTCTGCAGCCAGTAAACATCGTCCTGGGCTTCCAACCTTCTTTTTGAATGGAAGGTTCTCTTTACATGCTTTTTTAATCGTATACCCAAATGTTAATAGTATTAAGGTGCGACAGTGGCACGCTCAATGGTTTCTGTCATACTGGTACTGGGGATGGTGAGTAGAGCTGTGTTAATGTCTGCAAGATTTTCTTCTGGTAGAAGTTTGTCAGTGAGACAGTTAAGTCTTGGACATTTCTGTAGAAGAAGCGTTATTTATAAGAGGTGGTTGGGTTTCATCTATATCAGGGGTCTCAAACTCAATTTAGCTGGCCCGCTGAAGGCACAGTCAGCTTGAGGCTGTGTTGCACAAGGTTTTCCACAAGAAAACTATTGTTAAAAAATTCCCATAGTCTCAAATCTATTATCTATAACACAAAAATAAATGAACAAATTAAGAGTTAATAAGTTGTGGTTTCTTCAGTCTTCTATATTTGCTGTATTCAGATTCAAATGTCTGTATTAACAGTTCTTTAACCTTTAACCTTCTTTTGAACATGAATGGAACAGTGAAGAACATGAGCTGTTCATCTGAACGTGTCTCGCCTACTCCTTGCAGCTAGAGACCTGGCAGGGCTTCCTTTCGCATAGCCCAGCCACATTTTCAATCAATCCATCAATCACCTTTATTTATAAAACACTTTAAACCAACCACAGCTGACACAAAGCGCTGTACATTGGAACCATAAAATAAAATTACAGAACATATAAATAAAAGCCAAATAAAACAAAGAAAAATAATTAATTAAATAACTAATTTCATTTCAACTGAAAACTAAGTCTCACTGAGATTAAAAGCCAAAGAATAAAAGTGGGTTTTGAGACGCGATTTAAAAGTGGACACTGAAGGGCCCTCTCTAACGTGCCAGGGCGAATTATTCCATAATTTTTGAGCCACGATAGAGAGTTTCCAGGATCTCAGTACCTCCAGGAGCAGCTGGTCAGCTGACCTGAGAGACCGACAGGGCCAACCAAGCTTTAATGTCATATAGGCATGTCATGAGAGGTTTGGCCTGAGGGAGGAAGCAGTTGAGATCCTCAGTATGTCTTAAAGATGTTCATCAGTAAGTCTGGTCTTGTACTTGGACTTATTGAAGTTCAAGGTGGAGAAGAGCTTTTCGCTGAAGTACGTGCTTCTAAAAAGGCACATGGGCCGCTTGAACATTCAGGAAAGCCGAAGGAAGCTAGGGGTCAGTTCTCTCAAAAAATGCCCAAGCTAGTCGGCTTTTCCACTCACCTCCCTGATCTTCACTTTGAGTTGCACTGCAGTTTAATGAGCTTCATCTGAAGCACACAAGGGGCATCATCATCAAAGGAGATGGGGCTAGCAAAAATTTGAAATGTGACTCTGTGCGTCTTGAAGTCTGCAAATCTGTGATCAAAACCTCTTGTAGCCTCAAAATGACATCAACATACTTCTCACCACTGAATGGTGTGCCTGCATCCACAAGTGCCTTGCAATGCTGGGAAATGTCAGGAACGTCTGAGAGAGCTGGGTTTTCCAAAACACACGTTTTGTGGAGAATGCTTTCTTGTTGTCATAGGCAGCACTGACAAGTTGCCCCTGGCCTTGTAAGTTCTTGTTCAGTGCATTAAGCTTATATCTGATATCAACAAGAAAAGCTAAGTCCATGAGCCATTTGGGATCACTTAGCACAGGAAAAGCCACTCCATCTTTCTCCGTGAAGGCTTTCACTTCTGCTATCAACTCCAAAAAATCTTTTCAATACGTTTCCCCTGCTAAGCCAATGTGCTTCAGTGAAGTAGAGCACATCCTATATTGTGACTCCACTTCCTCTAAAAAAGCACGGAACCCTTCAGTGCTTTAAGCTCCTGGATCTGATTTGGTTGATGCATTTTGAAATGTTTACATCACTTTGTCAAACTTCAGGTGTTTGCTGCAAAGGACCTGATGATGGATAATGCAGTGCAGAGCAATAGCCTCCTCCACACCCTCCTTACCAGTCCATTTTTCCTCCCCGTCATTGATGGCGTTCCATCAGTTGTTATTCCAACAAACCTCTTCCATGGCATCACACAGCTTGTGACATATCTCCTGAGCGGTGGTCTGGCCATGCATTGGAATTGCTGTAAGCAAGTACTCCATCACCTCAAAGCAGTCAACAACACCTCGGACATACACTGCGAGCTGAGCAGTATCGGTGATATCTGTGGCCTCATCAAGAGCAACTGAAACACTGAAACATTTGGCTTTCTCGCACAGTTGCTCTTAAATGTCACTTGACAGGTCAGAAATGCTGATGTTGGCAGAAAGGCTGATGTTGCTAAACTGACCTTTCTTTTCTGGACAGACTATATTTGCAGCCTGCAATATGCACTTTTTGACAAATTCACCTTTGTGAATGGCTTTCCTGCTTTAGCAATCATCTCACTAACCACATAGCTAGCTTTCACTGCTGCATTATTCTTTTTGGTTGCTTTCTTGAAGAAATCTTGTAGCCTCAGTAGATGTTTTAAGATTGGCAACCTGGTTGGCTTTCTCGTCTCCCTGGTATTTTGCATACACCGCAGCATGTCTAGTTGTGTAATGACGATTCAAATTGTATTTCTTGTGCACTGCAACTTTCTCTGTGCAAATATGACACGCTGCTGTGCTCAACAAAGAAATATTGCATTTCTCACTTTTCCTGATATTGTCTGTGCTCATCACCAACCTTTTTCTTCACTGCAGGCTTTGAAAAAGAAATGTTTGGGGCTATGCAATATGTATGTAATTCTACTTGGTGTCATTGTCGCATTGAAGTTTCAATCCAATGTTTAGCCAAAGCACAGGAACGTCTAAATGCATAGAGAACGTAATTTCAGCGTCTTTTTCTTGTAACCGCAGCATGGCGATCGGCGGATTAAAGCCCGGTAGCAGTCTCCTTTGTTTTTACCCTCGATGTTCATATCTTTCAGGATGACATTAACACCATGGCAGTTGTAGATGGTAGAATGTAGAGGGTTAGCGAGAACAAAAAGGCGACTGTTCACGGACTGTTATCTGTCGTGCTGTTGTTACAGGGAAAAAAAGCAGAAATGACACCGTGCTGTTGTTGATGTCATTTTTTTTGACTACTTTTACAATATATATAAATATATGTAATGTACATTGTATGAGGACTTGTACCTATGCCACCGGCATGTTGGTTAGCACTGTTGCTTCACAGCTAGAAAGTCCTGAGTTCAATTCCACCATCAGACCAGGGTCTTTCTGTGTGGAGTTTGCATGTTCTCCTTGTGTTTGTGTGGGTTCTCTCTGGGTACTCCAGCTTTCTCCCACAGTCCTACAACTTAAGTAAGCTCCAAGACTCACAAAGAGCAATAGCTTGAAGCAAATGCTTTCTGTATCAGTCTCTCACACTGTTGTAGAGAAATTTTAGCTAACTCTTCCTTACAATTTTGCTTTAGTTCATCATAGTTTGGGGTATTTGGGCATGCACTTCTCTCTTGCAAAACCTTGATTCTTTTATCATTTAGCTGTTCCGTTGTAGATTTGCTATGTTTGGGTCACTGTCCTGTTGCATAATACAGTTAAAGCCAAGCTTTAGCTGTTGGACACGCCTGACATTGACACCCCCCCCCCCCCCCCCCCCCTCCTCAAATAATCAACACCCCTTCGACTTGACAATTATTGCCAGGTGTTTTGTGCTGATGCTATGTTTGGTTTTCAATGACAGTGGTGTTGTGCCAAACATATCCATTTTGATTTACTCTGTCTAATAGACATTATTGAACAAGACATGTTGTTTATTCTAATGCAACTTCCCAAAAAATATCCCACGCTGATGGGTTCCTTTTAAAAAGGACTTTTTTCCTGCACTGTAATCCCTAACAGTTGTTCTAGCTCATAACTAATAAGCTCATAACACTCAAATGTCGTTTTGTAGTTGAGCAAACTATAAAGTATTGAGCTCTGTTGGCTTTTATGCAGCTTTAATTGAATAGGGCTCAATATTTTTTAGCTAAATTTTTTGGAACGCTCAAAAAGTTTAAAAAGCATATATTAGTGACGTTCTGGTGGGTGGAGTCTTGTCGCTCCCTCAGGAAAGCTTAGTCAGCCATCTTGAATTTACCTTGATACGGGGAAGTTTTGGCCAGCCCGTGTGGATTAAGAGTCCCCAACTTCAACCCACCACGACCACCACCTTATTTTTTTTTCATCAACTGCCCTAAATTTGGTAAGTCTAACGTGTTTTTGTTTTGTTTAAATTTAATTTCGATAAACATTCTTTTTTATTTTTTACTGGAAATATATTCGTACTTTGTGCACAGTGAATGTTTGTTATAAATGAATTCGAATCCAAGTAATTGTAATTTTAGAAGTTTTCTAATGTGACAAATACGTAATGTTATTTCAAATTAGAATGATGTAACGTTTTGGCGGTTTTCCGTGGGGGACAACATTTCCCATAATGCATTGTATTCTTGCCCGGGAAGTTGACGGTGGCAGTTCTAGCTCCATGCATTTGAACTTTCTACTAAAACTTTCCACTGGTTGTCGTATTCGCCGGTAATGTACGTGCGTATTGTGAGTATACTTATTTCAATAAGTGTCCGTGTTACACAGTCAGTAGTTTACGCTGTTGAGCTGTGTGTGTGTGTGCTAGCATGAAGCGAACAATAATAAACAACATGAGTGTGTTATCATGATGGTAATTAGACACGTTTGTATTTTTTCGTAGTCTCAAATGTGTGGTTGTGAGATAATCTCGAAATCCTTTTAACAGTTTAGAGGGGTATTCCACTAAGCGAGCTCTACAAGTCAAGGCTTGCGGAAAAATGCATCGCCTGATTCAGCCTAACATTATACACTGGTCGAACTCGGTGCTACGAACGAAGTTCAGCTAAATTGTTCGCGCTAATTCGACAAGGCTCAACCAGCCAGACTGAGGCGCCTCCTTGACACCTTTAAGCCAGACCCTATCGATCTTTGCTAGATAAATTGAAATGAAATGAAAATAAAGAGCCGCGTTCTGCTCCCAGGCAAGAATCATTGATGCAGACTGTGCGGATCACAAATACTCCCTAACCTGTAAGGCTGGGGTGTCCAAACTTTTTTCACTGAGGGCTACTTACTAGAAATTAGGTAAATAACCTTAACTTTAGTGTATTAAAGTGTATTAAAGATCACAAAATCACTTAAAAGTGGTCGAATATGTTATATTGTTGAATATAATTAAAGACAAAACTGCTTTCATCACAGCTTTCCATAAATGGATCTTTATTGATTCATTCAGAAAAAGCTTTGGTAGCTTATTTTCAGAACAGCAGCCTCAGATTTCTTCTTAGACAGAAGATTTACAGCACAGAGAAAAAACAATAAAAGGGAAAATAGGACGGGTAAATTTCAAGTTTGTTATTTAAGTTATTAAGCTTAGCAACACACCTATCAACATTAGTTTGAAACGGTTAACATTAACAGACTGAACTGGACTTAATAACAGGAGTGCATATAATCTTAGTAAATTATTGTAGTGAGTATCAGCTGCGCTGGGTATGTAAATCGGGCCATCCAGCTGCGGTGCTGATTCGACGTCACTCGTGCCAAAAATCCGGACAAATGTCACTTGATCAAGGAGCAGATCTGCATCAGATGAGATCAGCTGACTACTTGTGTGTGTGTGCTGTGCAAAAAATGTTTTTGAACATTAATAAGTCGTCTTTGTGCACATATTGTTTACAGATATCAGACTGCAAAGAGCGCTACAGAGAGTCAACATTTCACCAGTTGTCAGTGGGTGAGTTTTATAATTTGTGTCCCAATTTAAATAAAAAATAAATACAAAGAAACTAGAGAATTTTGCCTTGAATTATTCAAAATTTTTAGATTTTTTTTGGGTTACCCTTCTAGATTGACAGGTTTAGCCCGTTACACAAAAAGTTTGGACACCCCTGATCTATAACAATGACAATCAGAACATGGCTATCCAACACTTTGTTTTTACTCTGCATTTGTGTAAATACTATTCTAATAGATATTGTGTGTTCATCTAGGAACAGCATGATGTAAATACAAGACGGGCCCTCGTCCTTCGTGCACTTCCTGTGTACCTGCGTGAAGATGCCTCCACGTTATTCAGGACTTGTGATGTAAGTGTACTGGCCTCAGCATCAACCATATGACATCGCTCAGAACTCAAGGAGAACCAGGGTGTATATCAGGAAGGATGTTCAACACAGTCCTCATCTGACTTGTTTTCTCCCATATATCAACTATTGTTGAATAAGATTGCAAGAAGATTGTTACGCATAAACCAGAAAACATGAAAATAGTTGAAAGATTATTATACAAAAAAAATCTGCAGATAAAAACTATCTCCCTTTTTAAAATTCAAGTGTTCTATTTTTTTGGAGGTGCCATGTTGTGGTCAGAGAAATGTTTGGTAAATAACAAAAACAAATATCTTGGCATATATTTATTGTTGAAAACATTTATTTACACATATGTTTTGAAACCAAACCCAAATTAAGATTATTGTAATGCATCATGATGTATCGCAATATCAAATTAAATCGTTGACATTATAATCCTAAAAGAAACGTGCGACTTATGAAGATTCACACCTCTAATCAATAGCATGATTTGTGTCCTTGTGGGGCTGAACTCATTCTTGTATTATTTTTGTTTTGCAGTCAGCAGATGGTCCAGACCTCACTGACACTCCTGTGGCTCTGCTGACAGTTGTCACGGATGACACTACTGATTCGGCCCTCTTCAGTCCCGAAAGCATCTGCATTGTCGTTGAGGATGAAATACTTGTGAATGGTCCCACAAATCTGGCTGAGTCATTTCTCCTGCTCTTTGGGTACATCTATGCATTAGACCTACAATACCCAAAGAAACTTGAGCTTACATTCACATTTATCCAGAAGGTTGTGATGTGCCTTGAGGACAACAAACCACTGAAAGGGCGTCTACTGATGCTGAAGAATGATTTGTTCAATGAGTGAATCACTCAGAATGGACTACTTGTTAAGCTGAGTATTGAGGAAGCTTTTTTGTTTGTTTTTTTCCTAATCATTTGCCTCTTCTACCTCACATTTAAGATGAATGACTGTTCAGTTCACTATTCATGTTTAATGTTCTGTTGCCTAATACGTAAATGCACTGCCTTGATGTTTGTTCCCTATAAGTACAGCAGTGGAAACCAGTACTGTTTTTTTTATGTATTTTTAAAAAAGAAAGTGAGCTGCAGCTGTCAAGGTACAGTAAGTGTTAAATGCATCAATGTTCTAATAGCTGCAATTGCTGTTAATACTGAAAATGTTATTGAATTTTAGAATTGAGATGGAGACCCTTGGAGTCTTTTTCTCTTGTTTTATTTATGAAGCACTTTTTTATGAGTGAGCTCTGTTGTTTGTGCCTTTTTAAAAGCACATTGTGTTTAATAAAAAGTTGTTAAATTGTTAGTGTTGTTACTTTCATGTTTTCTAACACTTTTAGCTGATTATAATTTACTGGGTAAACAGTTTAGAATTATTTGTAAGTGTATTTCCCACAGTATTTTAAAAAATATTGAAGATTTTAAGTGTTATTTCCCATATTATAAGTTAGAAAATATGAAAAAGTTTGAGTTTATTTCCCACATCGTATGAGTTGCAATATGTAAAATATTTTGAGTGTATTTCCCACCTTAATTAAGTTGAAAAAATTGAACATTTTGAGTTTATTACTCCCTAATTATAAGTTGAGGAATATCAACATTTATGAGTTAACATTGAGGTAATTTAAGGCAACTGCAACTATAATTTTTATTTTAGTTAAACTTAAAACTTTTAAAAACATCACTAAAAAATTGTTGTGTAATCTGTTACACAACAATTTTTGAGTTCTGTGAACTTATTAGGTTTTACAGTGTGGCAACCCTTCAAAAAACCTAAACTTGGTCTGTTTTTTGTGATCATGTTCTCAAGAACATTTCGTATGCTAACTGAAAGTTTTTGGCTTTGTAGAGGTGGTCACACTTACTGATCACCTAATGAAGTGTGTTTCACTGTCAGCACCTGGCAGCTACTTCCCCTTAGTTCCTATGAAGGCAAAATCCGAGACTAGTGATAATAACCTATAGAGAAACTAAATCTCAACAACACACTTTTAATGTTTAAACTACATGCCCAGTATTTAGAGTTGTTAAAGTGTCAAAATAATTATTGGCAGCTTTTCTGGTCACAGCCACCTCCTAATTCCACTGCTGGTCTGGGATAAGTGAGGACTGTCACATGTACTGTACGATACACAGGGAGCAACCAGATACCCAAAAGAAGTAAACACGCATTCGCTCAAGTTCTTCATAATGACATTTACTTTATTTTGTGATTAAACACATGGCAAGAATTCCAGAGCATTAAACGAAATGCATCAAAATCAAGAAATATGTGATATATTTCATCTGTCAAGTCTATAAATCACTATAAAGGAATAATATTAGGATATCCATCATGAAATTCCAAACAAAAACAAACAAAAAAGACCCAGAAACCGTTTTTAAAATCAAAATTGTACAAGTACTTCTCTGTAACAACTATAAAGAAAGCAAAAGACAGTCATTGCTTTACACTGGAGTACACACATTCACTCATGGTGTCATCCTTAAGTCTTCTTGATTGTTTTCTCTGGTTTACACGTAAAGCGGCATAATGCAGGCTGTCTGCATCGTTGTAACCCTGCTAACAAAATAATATATTAATACATTGTAACTGCTTCTCATGTGCATTGTACTGGAAGATTTGTGCTTGTGAAAGTTACACTCCAGTGATATTTACCTCTGCATTGGTTGTGTGAGGAGATGACTGTCCTACATGAGACTCTGAAGGTAAAAGTTGAAGAAAAAGTTATTTTTTTACCAAAAAAGAAAATACAGATTAAGCTTTTAACAATGAAAATACACTGTACCTGAATATTGGCTGCAGTTTCTCCCATTCATCTTGCATATCAGGAAAGCCAGAAAGCCAGAAAGAATCATGACGAATATCAAAGCACCACCCAAAAAATACACCAAACCCAGTGAGTCCACGTCCCCTGTAAAACGTGAAAACAAGTTCACAACTTTTTTTACAAAGTTAAAATAAATACTATTGAGTAAAAACAGACCATTCCTGGTAGAAAATCTGCTCACTTTGAAAGTCCAACTTTGTCCCATTCCCTGTTGGGGAGGATCTACAGTATTTTTAGTAAGCTTAGCCTTGACGTTACTCACGTTCAAAGTCCAGTTTTGTCCCCTTTCCAAACAGTATGTGTCCACATGAGGCAACAGCACAGTAGTAGGTCCCAGCATGAGACAGATTCAGACCGTTCATCGGCAGGGTGTAGACGCAGGTGTTAGTTTGTGTTTTAGTTTTTCTCTCGCACTGATCATTCCCACCTCCATGGGTGTAAATAAGTCCTGTTTGTTGAGATTCTTCTGTTTTTCTGAACCAGTAAATGCTGCGTTCTCCATCACAGGTCCCAGTGTGTACAGTACAGTTTAGAGTCACAGAGCCTCCAGGCTGGATGGTTTCAGAAGCAGACTGCTGGACTAGAGCTTTGATGCTCAAACCTTGACTCTTTACAATGACTTTGGTACCCTCTCCAAATTCAAACACAAATGAAAGACCACTTGCACAGAAGTAAGTTGCTGTATCTGTGATTTGTACGTTGGAAATTTGTAAGTGATTTATACCCACATCAGTTTCCAATGTAAAGCGTGGATTGTCCTTGAACTCATCATAAAAAGTTCCATTTTTGTCAAATTTATAGGTATTGGAAATAAGCTGTAGCTTCTGTCCCAGTAGTTGCTTGTACCAGTAATACTTTGCAGCATCACTGTCATGAAAACATCGCAAAATCAACGAGTCTCCAACATTAGCAGATATCAATCCTTTCTCTTGATGTAAATTTCTGGGTTGTTTTAAATGATTCATCTGAGCTAAATGGGGTAAAGAGCAGAATTATTTTTAACCAGAATGATACATTTAAAACATAAATAGTTGTTCTTGTTTTTTAAATAAAATGCAACTTACTAAATTCCACCAAGAAGAGGCATGTCAGATAGAAGACAAGCTTCGGAGGTGTCATCTTGTTGAAATTGCCGTGTTGAGTGAAAAGCACTGCTCTACATCCTCACTCTCTTCAGAGACAAGACTGTTTTGATTGGCCAGGAGGGTAGATGATCACATCCACCTACAGAGGCAATCTTAGCTCTATGAGAAGAATCAGTTGGGTGAAACTATTTGACGTACTTTAAGGCTTCTGACACTTTTTCAAATCACTTATAAATAATTGAGCTTTATGCAACATATTAGAATAGAAAGCAGAGTTCTTTGGCACTAGAATTAACATCATATTTTTCTACAGAATAACTGCAGTCAGTAATTATATACATGGCTTATCCTGTGAAAGTATATTTCCGGACATCAGCAACACATTGAAAGGCATCAAACAACCCGTCTGTAAAAGTGAACTAAAAAAAACACAGTTTCCAGTTTTTCATAGATTTTATGTAAAATTTTGATTTAGCTAGCGTGACATTATCCATTAGATAGCAAAGTCCTATTGTAAATTCTCAAGTTAAGTCTTCTAAACACACACAACTGAGCCAAGAATTCTCCAGACTTCATGTAACAATGTAAACAATGGCTAGTTAGCTATCTTAGTTCTCACCGATTCCAAAACAAATTCACTAAACCAGCGGCAAAAGAAAACCACAAATGTGCTAAGACAGAAATTTGCTTACCGGACTGGTTTCCTCCGCTGTAACCAATAGCCGCTGTAGTTCTGGATAATGGCTGTGGTAACCAGTGTTGGTCAAGTTACTTGAAAAAAGTAATCAGTAACTAATTACTGATTACTTCCCCAAAAAGTAATCCCGTTACTTTACTGATTACTTAATTTCAAAAGTAATTAATTACTTAGTTACTTAGTTACTTTTTAAAAACACGATTTACAACCTGAAGAGGTGATAAAGTGATAGATCTTTCAGCCCAATTCTACTTTTTCTGCATAATCCATCATATAAAATGTAATCAAATGGAAAAGTCTCTTTTTTTAACTTGTTTTATCAGTTTTAGTATTTAGTATTTAGTATTTATTTATTTATTGTCATTGTCAAGAACAATGAAATTGCGTTTGGGGCTTCCATACAACCCAAAAAAAAGAAGAAAATAATAAATACCCCTTAAAACCCAAGTGTACATATTTAACCCAGTGTGACTCCAATGCAATAAGACAATCCTTAGCAATAATGTTCGTAGAAATTCAGACAAAGACCTGAGAAACATGACAAAATACAACAATGCAACCCATTCAATATTATTGTACTGTGAGATATGATATCAGATATGATAGTTATCTATTTAAGAAAGAGGGGGGGGGGGGGGGGGGGGGCAGGAGGGGGAAGAGAATAAAGATATGATGCACCAATGCAGACCAGTTCATTGCTATTAAGAAGTTGGATATGGTTATTGTCCGTGAGAGGGGGGCAGAGAGTTCAGGAGCCTCACAGCCTGTGGATACAGGCTGTTGGCCAGTCTGGATGTTCTGGCCTGTATAGACCTGTACCTTCTCCCTGAGGGCAGCAGATGGAAAAGGTGGCGCGCAGGGTGATGTTGGTCCCGCAGGATACTGTGCACCCTCCTCAGACAGCGAGTGGGGAAGATATTACTGATCTCTGGCAGACTTGTTCCAATAATTCTGCCAGCTTCTTTCACCACCCGCTGGAGTGCTTGCTGATCGGCCTTGGTGCAGCTGGGGAACCACACTAGAAATCCATACGTCAGAACGCTGCTGATGAAACAGTTGTAGAAGTTCAACATCAGAGATCTGGGAATGTGTGCGCTCCGCAGTCTCCTCAGGTAGTAGAGGCGCTGTTGGGCCTTCCGTACAACTGAGGTGATATGGTTGCCCCAGGACTGGTCCTCGGTCACAGTTACCCCCAAGAATTTAAAACTGCTCACCCTCTCCACCGCCTCACTGCCAATGAAGAGAGGCAGATGGTTGTTATGACCCCTCTTCCGGAAATCTACAATGATCTCCTTGGTCTTTTTGGTGTTTAAGACCAAGTTATTGTCGTGGCACCATGACTCTAGTTGTTGCACCTCTGTCCTATAGTTTGTCTCATCATTGTTGGATATAAGTCCGAGCACTGTAGTGTCATCTGCAAACTTAACAATGAGATTGGACGCGCAGGAGGAAATACAGTCATGGGTGAAGAGAGTGTATAGCAGAGGGCTCAGAACACACCCCTGAGGGGCACCGGTGTTGACCACAAGGGTGGAAGAGGTGTTCTTACCCACTCTGACACTCTGTCTACGGTTAGTGAGGAAGTCCACAATCCAGTTGCACAGAGAGGAGTTAAGTCCCAGTTGGTGGAGTTTGGGACGGAGTTTGTATGGCCGGATGGTATTAAAAGCCGAGCTGTAGTCTACAAAGAGGAGCCGTGCATAGGTGTTCCTGTGTTCCAAGTGCTTCAGTAATGTGTGCAGCACTGTGGCGATCGCATCCTCGGTTGACCGGTTCTCCCTGTATGCAAACTGGTGCGAGTCCAGGGATGGTGGAAAAGCAGCTCTGATGTGTTTAATGACCAGTCTCTCCAGGCATTTGGCGGGAATGGGGGTGAGTGCCACAGGTCTGAAATCGTTCAGACATGTGACATTTGACTGTTTTGGGATGGGAACGATGGTTGCTGCTTTGAAACAGGATGGTACCAGTGAACAGGACAACGAGGTGTTATATATAGAGGTGAAGACGTCCGCCAGGTCTGCAGCACAGTCTTTTAGCACCCGGCCCAGCACTCCATCCGGCCCGGCCGCCTTCCTGGTGTTAATGCTCCGGAACACACGCCTCAGCTCATGAGTGCTCAGGACCGGAGCAGGGTCGGTTGAGGGGAGAGGGGACAGGACAGGGTCGGTGTTCTCCCTGTCAAAACGGGCATAAAAGAGATTTAGATCCTCAGCCAGAGTAGAACTGTCGGCTGAGGGTGATGGTGTTCTTCTTTTGTAGTCCGTGATAGCCCTGATGCCCTCCCAGACCTGCCTTGGGTTTGTGTTGTTCTCAAACCTGGCCTCGATACGCCTCCTGTGCTGCTGCTTGGCAGTCTTGATGCCTCTTCTCAGGTTGGCCCTGGCAGCACTGTATGCCTCCTGGTCCCCGGATTTGAAAGCGTTGTTCCTTGTTCGAATAAGTTGTTGAACTCCGTGTGTCATCCAGGGTGGATTATTAGGGAACACACGGAATCGTTTCCAAGTTGTTACATTGTCCACACAGAAACAGATGTAGTCCAAGACAGTGGAGGTGTAACTGTCCAATGCGACACGATTGTCAGTGTCCTGCACCTTGAATACATCCCAGTCTGTGCAGTGGAAACAGTCCTGAAGCATCGGAATAGCGTCCTGCGGCCATGTTCTCACGGTTTTGGTTGTAATCCCAGTGCTCTTGATCTTTTGTGTGTATATTGGGTGTAGCAGAAGGGAGAGATGGTCTGACAGACCCAGGTGGGGATAAGCCTGGGCTCTGTACGCATTCGCCATGTTGGTGTACACCTGGTCCAACGTTCTATCTCCTCTGGTAGCACACTTCACATTACGGTGGAAATTGTGAAGTACAGATTTCAGGTCCGCGTGGTTAAAATCCCCAGCCGCAATAAAGACACTGTCCGGGTGTGCTACCAGGCTGTTATTGATGCTGCTGCTCAATTGTGCTAACGCTAGCTTAGCATTAGCATCTGGTGGAATGTAAACAGCGCAGATGTAAACGGCAGAAAATTCCCGAGGGAGATAGAATGGACGGCACTTTAACACCAACAGTTCTACCTCTGTACTGCACAGTTTTTCCGTTACCGTGACGTTCGTGCACCAAAGGTTGTTAATATAGATGCACAGCCCCCCGCCAGTCTTCTTACCCGAGTCCGCAGACCTGTCGGCTCGATAGGCGGTGCGGCCTGCTAGATCGATAGCCGCATCGGGAATGGCGCTGTCCAGCCAGGTTTCAGTGAAAATCATGCACGAACAGTTATTAAAAGTCCGTCGAGTGGCGATCTGCAGTCGTATTTCATCCAGTTTGTAACGGATTGAACGGGCGTTGGAGAGGAATATGATCGGGAGTGGTGGTTTAAACGGACTAGTCTTTAGCCGTGCCCACAGGCCTCCCCGCTTGCCTCTCTTCTGCCTCCGCTCGCAACGTCTCCTCCTGCGGCTTGCTGTTGCGGGTAGCCCCGGGGGTTGCTTAACGATCTCCGGGGGGATGAGATACTCGGATGTTAGTTGAAGATCTCCACAGCTTAGTTGTAGTAGATCATCTCTGTTGTATTGAAGTAACCCCAGACTGTGTGAAATAATACACAGTACCACCAAAAGTGCAAAAGTGTAGGAGCTCCGGGCCGCTGCGTCTGTGCGCGCCGCCATCTTAAATCTTTGTCTTTTAATCTTTTAACTTTATGCATCAAGTAAAAATTAAACTATATGCAACATTCTCTGACTTGAATAAATTAGTTTAACATTTAAACCTATTTTCTACACATTCCAGCACATAAAATAAAATATTTTTTGTGTTTACACTCACTCTTTCAAATAGATGCAAGTAAAACACAGCAGAAAATGAATAAAGTCAAAGACTCAGCGGTCCTGTTGCTCTATTTTCACCTGTAAAGCAGGACTGTGGTAGGCGGAGGTTTACCCTGGTGCAGGTGTGCCGCGGTCAATGGAAGAATCCGCGAGTTTCTCTGTGAATTTCCCATTACGTCATAGCTACTCGGTGCTTGCTCGGAAGTTTAGGGGTTTTTTCGCTGTAAAACGAAGTTTTCTTCCCACACACAACGGACGCTAATGTTTTTGTCACTTTTTATGGAATCAAACTCAAAGTAAGGTCAGTGCTTCCACGCTTTAAACGCTGCACGCTCATACTCTCTCCCGCACTCGATATGTGATCCATTGTTGATCTGCACACAGCTGTTGTCACTAACGGCGCACTCGCAGTAACGCAGCGTTCCTACGGGAAAGTAACGGTAATCTAATTACCGTTTTTGCAATAGTAATCCCTTACTTTACTCGTTACTTGAAAAAAGTAATCAGATTACAGTAACGCATTACTGCCCATCTCTGGTGGTAACACAATGCATCAGAGCAACTTCCATCAATAATCGCCATCTTAGGCCCAGTTAAGGACACGTGACTGGACAGATGCCGCGTGTCATAAATTTGGGGTCACGTGGGGTCTGGTCTTGCAACTTCTGGCATCATCAAAAGGTGTAAATCAAACAAATCGTCCAATAGAAGCCGAAGCTACAGCTCCTCAGAGTTTAAAGCACCAGAGGCTGTTTAACCTTCCCATGCGCATGGCAGAAAGGGCACGCTGCCTGTGAATGTGTGTTTAATTCTTCAAAAATATATTTTTTAAAAACAAACATTTTTAGGCATGTAAATGAAATTATATAATTTCTGCTGTTCCATACTTTATACGGTATCCAAGGTGTGCCAAAATTGGTCAAACCAGGATGATGTTTATATGTTGATTGAGGTCTTCTGGAATCTGGTCCTTTGAAAACAGCAAACAATCTTTGTGTAATAATAATAATAATGAAATAATAATAATGCTGAGCATGAATGCTGTTTTTGGAGAAAACCCTTAGGAACTTTTCAAAAGTTATGACAATATCCTTTGTTAGGGAAATGCCATCAATTTCCAGCACTTTCTGGCAAATTTGAGTGATGTCTCAAACAGTCAGGTGACTTTCCCATCTCATGCAAACAATAAAAAGCAATGAGGAAATGCCAAAAACTTGAGGGTGTCTTCAAAAGTAGTCGATTTCTGTAGACTCCCTGTTAAAATGCCCAATTTAACTGATGTACAACATTTTAAAAAACAGTTTCATGGTACAAAACACTGCATTTTTTTCTCCTTAGATAATTTGCTGCTTTATAATAACTATATGGGGAAGACATTTGCTTACTTTTTAGGCCTAAAGTTTGGACAGATGCCCTAAGAGTGGCCAACAGGCCTCTGTAGTCTATACAAGGTCTCATCTCCACGTTTGTCAAAGAACTGCAAAGAATTCTATTGGCTGACATTTGACATAATGCCTTCTCTCTTTGGATTGTTTTATGGTCTATAAAGGTTTATTGGTTATTTGCATGTGGTCTTTAGGGCGTGCATTTTAACACCTCAGAGGTAAATTAGATAATATACCCACAAAGTCCATTTACTTTGTGGTTTAATGCAGTTTTCTTTAAGACTGACTCCCCACTAAAGTACTTACACCTCTTCATTCTTCTGAAACCCACAAAGACCACTACAGTTTAACTTGGCTAACATAAGTCTCACTGAAATGATTGCTTGAGTTTGACCTTGTGTTTACAGAAGAAACTATGACGGGGTGGAATTTTTTGTGAACACATTTTCTTAAGCATAATAAATCTATGCACATGTGTATGCATAAAAAGAGGTGTGACTATATTGAGTGACAGGTATTTATAGTTTTTTCTTGTTTAATGTTTACTTCAAGATTTTGGGTATTCAGTTTGTTCAACCCCTTAGACTTACTAAGCTGGTAACTCCGAAGCTCTACTCTCTGGTCCAAATATGTGTTTTGATGTTTTAAAAAACATGGCAACATCCAAAATACCAAAGTAATCCACACAAGCCAGTGGGTAACATCACTGTAACACACAATCACTGCTTCTTAAACCAAGAAGTCTTGAGTTCTATGTCTTTGTTATACAAGATAAGATTTGTAAGTTATGTAGAATTTAAAAAAGACCATTTTGGTGTGTTTATGAGGACAGGCAGCTAATGGGGAAAAACAAAGATTTAAGACTTACCAAGTCTTGTATATCAGTTATTTCAGTCATATCAGGGTGGAGTGCTGAATTGCCAGCTAATGTTAGCAAGCTGTATTCATAAATTGTACAGGTGCAACACAAAGACACAGATATCTTCCAAACAGTCAGCAGGAAAGAAAATAACCCAAATAAGCATCTTGTATGGTGTGTAATATATTTTATTTGTCAGAAAATTCCATTAAAACCGTGCAAAATACACCAGCACAGCAAGAAGGCCCTTCATAGAGATCATGCTACTTTTGGCAGATCATTTATTCACAAGTAGGTAGCTCCATTTTAATTTTTTCTAACTTTTGCAATTTCAGAGAAATACTCCATTCATCTCTCCTCCTGGAATCGAACCGGAAATCTTTCACCCGTTGAACACGTAAACCACTACACTATGGAAAAATAGCCGTGCTGCAAACTTTCAGCAGAGTTAGTTCAAAAGTGCTAATTGCATTAACCTTGTTGTTTTAGCCAGTATACGGCTGCAATGGTGGAAAAGTAGTGGAGGCTTCCTGTTTGCAACTACACAGACACAAAAACAAAAGAGCAGATGGTTTGTTTTTGTTGTTTGTTTTATCTTTGAATCACCCAGACATATAGAGATTTAACTTTATGACTTTTTTTAAACTTCAGACCTTAATCTAAGCTATAAAAAGATTCTTAAATATGTAACCACAATATGAAAAGATAAACAGATATTCCCCAGTAGAGAGCACTCATTACATTGTACATTGTATTTCTTGTGACATAAACTGGCTTATATTTATGGTGATGTGGCACAGTGTGTTATGCACATGTTCAGAAAGGTTGGCTTCGTAAAGTAACATGTTTTCTCACTGTTTTTCTTACCCCTGAGAATCAACAAGTATACTGATAATGGAAATGTAGCACCTTTGTAACCAAGGCTTTGTACTGATTATCTTCACAACAGATCTCAAAACACACGCTAACAAAACCACATCTTACGCTGAAACAAAGTCTAGATGAAACAGGTTCAAATCTGCTGCCTTACACTGGAGTACACACAGTGATTCATGGTGTCATTCATCTGCCTCCTTTGCCGGTTGGACTTTTGTGTCTGTACGGCAGCATAGTGAAGGTTGTCTGCATCTTGGTATCCCTGGTACAAAAATACACGAGTCAATAAATGTTACAGAAAAAAAATCAAGTGCTACAGTGTAATATATGTATTGGTAGCTGTTCAAAAGATAATTTGATATATATCAAAAAATATAGTCACCTCTGCATTAGCTGCATCTGAACATCTTGCTTGTGACTCTATTGTGAAACACAAAAAATATAAAAGCCTTTGTCTGTAAATACACGCTGTTCAAGAAAACAATATTATAGTTTGGCACTTATATAATGTGTATCCAGTCTTACTAACAAATCAAAGCACTTTACACTGTAAGCCGCATGTGCCCTTTCATACACCCTTGCAACTGTTTTTTGTGCACTATATCTAACCATGTTTGGACTGACTGCAAGTGTAAGTGACTGGTTACCTTTATTCATCTTCCACACTAGAAAACCCATTAAAAGACTCAAAGTGGTGGTGAATGCCAAGACTCCACTTAAAACATGCACAAGAAAGTCAGGAAAGGTCACCTCATCTGTAGAGAACCAAACATCCATCAACCATCAGTGTTGTTAATATGTTTCCATTAAAAGCTGAATGAGAGAGTATTAAAGACTGTTTAGCAAATGTGAGACAGGCTACTAGAATGCCACTTACCCTCCGAGCCCAGCTTGGTCCCATTACCAAACAGTATGTGTCCACAAGAGGCAACAGCACAGTAATACATCCCATTATCAGACAAATTCAAGCTCTTTATTGGCAAATTGTAGACACACGTGTTTGTTTGTGTGTTAGCTTTCCTCTCGCAGCGATTGTTCCTGCCTCCATGGGTGTAAATGAGTCCTGGATGGGATTTTTCTGAGCTTTTGAACCAGTAAACACTGTGTTCTTCATCACAAGTCCCAGTGTGGACTGTACAGTTCAGAGTCAAAGAGGCTCCTAGCTGGACGGTTGCAGAAGACAGCTGATGGACTGAAGTTTGAAGGTTCAAATCCGAACCCTTCACATGGATTGTGGTGCCCTCTGCAAATTCAAACTTGTAAGCATAGCAGCTTATGCAGTAATACGTTGCTGAGTCAGACATTTGTAAATTCCAGATTGTCAAGTGGTTCTTTCCATTTTTACTGTCCAAAGAAAATCTTGGATTGTTCTTGAAATCCTCGCTAAAAGTGCCATTTTTGTCATGTTTGTAGAAGCTAGAGATGAGCTTTGGCTTTTGTCCCAGGGTTTGTTTGTACCAGTAAAACATAGCTGCAACATCACCTTCGTAGAAACATCGCAAAGTTACATTGTCCCCAACATTAGCTGATATAAAGCCGCTCTCTTGACGAACATTTGAGGAGAGCTGAATATTAGTTACCCGGTCTGTAAAGAGAACACCATGAATGTTTGCACTTAAAATCACAATAAAAGCCTAATCACTCTATAAGTGAGATTTAATTTATATTTTTAAGAATTTAAGGTATTCCCAACTTACCAATTTTCCAGAAGACCAGGCAAATCAAAGCAAAATTCAGAGATGTCATTGTGATCAAAAGGTCTTGACCAATGTAGAAAACCTCCATACGTCCTCTAGTCTTAGAGACAAGGCTCCGTTTGATTGGCTAACCAAAAGTGACTCTGAACTACTTTTGAAACAGGGTACAAAAGTTTAACGCCCCCTTCATTATGAATTTTGGTTCTCGCAGCAAGAGATGTGGAAAACAATACCAGAGTTATAGTATTACATTATTTTAACCATTAAAACCCCAAAAATCAATAATGTGAGTGAGAGCAAACTTGGCCAAGGTTAGGATGTTTCCGGTTAGTGTGAAAAGTAATTTAGCGCTACTTATTGTCTTAAGAACAGTGAAATGAACCAAGATCTGATTGAAAGACGCCACAGACATTAGTTATTGTAGTGGTTGTGTGTATGCCATATCTGGTGATGCAAGTTTTCTTACTTCAGTGAGCCATATCCTTTTTAAATGCTCTATGAAGAGATCATATTTCTTATTTTTAACTTCCCGTCATTCATACATTTGGATATGTTTCAGTGTTTCTCTTGCTGGTCCCACCTTCACATTTCTAATTGTCTAGCATGCTTAGAGAGAAATGCTGCATCATCAAAATTCGATTTTCTAGGCTTCTGTTCTGTTAGTAGTTTATATACATCTTTTCATTGTCTTTTCGGTTGCAATAATATGAGTGGCCACTGGGGAAAATTAGGGCAATAATCGTAAATGGACTGGTTCTTATATAGCGCTTTTCTACTCTTCTGGGCACTCAAAGTGCTTTACACAACTTGTGCATTCACACCCATATTCGCACAAGCACATTTTCCTAGGTGCTTTCTAAGTAACATTCACACACACACTCATACTCTGATGCATGCAATTTGGTGTTAGTATCTTGCTCAAGGATATTTGGCATGCAGACTAGGGGAAGCCTTCTGATCAGTAGATGACCTGCTCTACCGTCTGAGCTACAGCCACCCCCACATGAGGGCATCATGTGACTTACTCACAATACAACCATCAATGTCCACCCAATGGGGGCCATAAATGGACTTGCTGCAATCGTTGAGATATATGAATCTGAATCAAAGTGGTGCGTTTGGTGATAAAAAAAACTTAAATAACATGAAAAATCCAGAAAATTAATGGAAAATCTGTGAAAATCCAATTGCCCAGACCTGAAACTTGCTGTTTAAACATTAACAGCAATGTCATGAAAGCGACGCTATCCCACACTGAGAGCCATGAGTTGAAGCTTGCATGTTGACTAGATGTAAATTAAATAATATCAAGCGTATATTCCTTGAAAAGACTCAAGGACTGAACATTGCGCGATAAAAAATTGAATTTTGAGTATAGGAGAGAAGGAAGTACTGCAGCTGCAAACAGATCAGCTTTCGTCCCCATCACTGACTTTTCCACCCTGTTGACACGTGTAACGACCTGCATCTTCATAGCTGTTTTCTACCAGAGTCTAGCAATGGAGGTACAACTAGAAAGGTGATGTTACAAAATTTTACAAAGACGATTTAATTGAGGCGTCATCGCATTGGTAGGTGTAGTGGTTGGTAGTTCACTCTTGTTGTCTCTCACACAGCTGCCTCCTACAGCTACTGTCACTTTTATTGAACTCTCACTCACTAAGTCTCAGTCATTTATGTTAATTGGGGTCATACTGGATCTCAATACAGTTCTTCTGGTTAAGGAGGTCAAAAACGTCCTGCATTCGTATTCACTGTCCTCTAGTAAAGGCTAAAAGCCAAAAAAAAAAGGATATTAAAAAAGCAGTGGGGCCATGGACATAACGGTTTTTGATATTTGGTTCATGTTTTAGCCATAAGGAAATGTTTATATTGCACCAAATTACATTTATTTTTATTTACATTTCATTTACATTTATTTTATTTTTCATGTCTGTCATAGAATTGTGTTAGTTAAAATGTGTGTGAACCTTATTGACTGAAAGGCCACAAGAGCTTGGGCTTCACTGGTTTTGTGTGGGTAAGAAGCAATATAGTTATAGAGTGCATCCTATTTGAATAAAATGAATAAAACAAAGACAATGTGATTGATTGCATTTTGATTTATTTTAATATTTTGATGTAGTCTACTGAAGAAACTTGAGCATCATTAATACTGCATGGCTGCAGTCCATAAACACACTGCAGACACTTCCTGTCTGAAACTAGAAAGACAAAGTGAGCTAGGTGTTCTTCAAAGCACTTTGAAAGTCAGTCATTTGACTGTTGACCACACAGAAGCTACATAGAGTCTCACTTCTCTGGTTTCAGGTGTGTAAACAACACCAAATGGAACAACATTCTGCAAATGCAGTTGTGAAAGATGTATGACATGTCTTAAATTATCAGAAGATTATCACTGATAAATTGTTTCCTGTCATGTTCAGCGTAACTGCATATTTAGAAGTTAAGTGCCTGCTTACCACAACACTGCTATGAGAAGGCACAGGCCTGCTGTTTCTGTGCGTGCAGTCTCATCTCTGAAGGCCACACTTAGAGACTGCAGAGACGTTCTGTTTATGATCCTTTTGCATTACTGAGTTTGTAATATTTGTAATATGAGCTTGCTAGCTTATGTTCCTCACAGTTCTACTGGCTTTTATGTAGCAATCTTTCTCTTTTACCTTTCTTTATCTCTGGCTTGTAGTTCTCTTCTTACCATACACAATATATTACAACAATGCTTCAACAATCAACAAATCGAAAAAACAAACAAAAAACAAATGCTTTAAAGACACAGTTCTTCTTACAGGACAACATGGCTACAAATGAAATTCCAGGTTTACTGTTTGACACTGGAGTACACACATTCGGTGTTTGTGTTGTCTCTTTGTCTCTTGGATCGGTTGACCTTGTGGTCCCTCAAAGCAGCATAATGGAGGTTGTCTGAATCTTGGTTACCCTGATAATAACATAAGAATTTAAAATTAGTACTTTATTAATCTTTATTGCCACTACAGCATAATGGCACATTGCTAAGGACATCTACACACCTGGAAGAATAAATGCATCATCAAATGCTCTGCTTTGCATTCAGTAGCAGGCAGGTGCAGTTGATGGTGGGAATCTCACAGTTCATACCAGACTTCATTTGCAATATGTATACATTTATATTGTGTCTCACGTCTCCTTGTACCACAGAAATGTGTCAAAGTTGCCAACTCTCTGCTGACCTAATAACTGCAGAGTTTCAAACCTCCTCTGGTATTTACATCAACACAAAAACTGCACCGGGAGCTTCATGGCATGTTTTGTTATAGCCGAGCAACTCTTCTGGTTCTAATGTTTAGATGGCCCAGTACTTTTGTCCATATACAGTATTACTGATATCTTCCACTTTGTCAAACTTGATAACTTCCAATGGTTGGTCATTATGTTGATGGAAGCCATAACTGTATCTACCAATGTTTCCTCTTATTTGTTTTTAAAGATTATTTTTAGTAAACATAGGTCCAAACATAATTTTCTGTTGCTTAAGATAGTAGAAATGCAAAGATTGCAACATCACAAACTAGAAAACTGGTGTACCCTACTTCTGTCTATCTACATACAGTTAGACTGGCAGATTAGTACTCACTTCTGTATTTGGAGTTGAGGCATTTGCAGATCTTGCTTGAGAGTCTGGTTATGAAGGTTGGAGACAAAGTTGCTTTTTAAGTCTTTATGACTGTATATGCTACCTAAACATGGGTGAAAAGTAACCACAGCCTACCTGAACTTTGGCGTTTCATTTTGATATTAATTCTCAGTGCTGCATATGACAGCATAAGCAGCAGGATAATGGTAAATATCAACGCTCCACTCAGGAAATACACCAAGACAACAGAGTGCTCATCTGCAAGTTAAGATGAGTAAAGCAAACATTTTTGAACATGCTTTGTGTGTAAAACAGTCACAGTCATGCAAATATGAAACGGATTTTGTATTGCTACTTACGCTCTAAGTGGAGCTCTTCCCGGTCTCCAAACAGTATGTGTCCACATGAGGCAACAGCACAGTAGCTCGAAGCATCAGAGAGATTAGGACTTTTCATGGGTAAGTTGTAGAAGCAGGTGTGTGTTTGTGTCGTAGGCCTCTTCTCATACTCATCACTCCTGACTCCGTTGGCATAAATGAGTCCAGGATGAGATTCGGCAGAATCCTGGAACCAGTAAACTCTGTGGCCTCCATCATAGGTATGTTTGTGTATAATACAGTTCAGAGCAGAGCCTCCAGGCTCAATGGTTTCGGATGGAACCATCGTCTCAGACTGATGGAGCAAAGTTTGGATGTTTATCCCTGAACCCTCTACACTGACAGTAACACCTTCAGAAAATTCAAAATCGTATACATAGATACCAATGCAGTAATAAGTAGCTGAGTCCGAAATCTGTAGATCTGAAATGATCAAGTGATTGTTACCATTTCCAGTGTCTAGTGAGAAACGAGAATTGTTTTCAAACTCACTGTAAAACGTGCCATTTTTTTCATGTTTATAAAATTTAGACACAAGCTTTGGATTCTGTCCCAGAGATTGTTTATACCAGTAAAACATCACTGCGTCTTCTTCGTAGAAACATTGCAAAGTCACTTTGTCACCAATGCTAGGCGACACAAAACCACTTTCTTGACGCACATAAACTGAGGATTTCAGGTTAGTCTTCTGAGCTGAAGAGGAAAAAAAACACTGATTTTAAAAGATTGTGTATATCAGTATATATATGCGTTCTATACAGCTGTATTTAGAAGAGACAACTTACCTACACTACCCAGTGCCAGGCATGTTAGACACAAAGCAAACTTTAAAGGCATCATCGTGTCCACATCGTATCCTGTTGAATGTACTGACTCTCACCAAGCTCTTTATTCCTCTGAGTGGACTGCATTTGATTGGCTAACGAGAAGTAACGCCTAGGAGCATCAAGACTTGTGATGTTCCACACCGATTTCTGTCCCTTTAATTTCAACTTAAATGTAATCAGGTACACTATGACATTGCTTTAACTATTGTTACTTTCATTACTTGATGTTCTGTAAATTGCTGTTTTTGATCACAACATATCAGAAAATGACAAACTGTAACAATGAATGGTACGTTAACTATTTTCATGTATTGCACCTCTGCATAATTATACCCCTGCATTATCTTCTCCAGTAACAAAAAAAGTCTTGGTCCATAAAGAAAAATCTGATTTTATATTAAATGTATTAGCAACAGCTGGGTGTGTCTATGTTAGCTAATTGTGGGCAACACTTTCTTTTAATACTCTGCACAAGTGCCAGCGCTAACACAGACAGAAAACCTGAAGAGGTAACCAATGAGTCCTAGAAGAATATGGTAATATGAATATGAAAACCGTTATGTCAAGATAACATTAGTAAATATATAAAATATATATTTTTTACATTATGCAAATTTTACAGGGGTATTCACTGCTTCATATATGAAGGACTCATGTTTAAGAGCTGATATATGGGGCGGAGCACAAATAGATTTGCTGGGAGTCATTAAAAGAAGCTCAGGCTAATCTCTAAATAGCTGATATTTGCAGTTGGTGGTAATGTTTACTTATATTATACATGCACAGAGTGTGCAGTATGCACAAATGTTAGCTATTAAAATGACTATTAATAATATTAGCTATTTTATTAGTACAGGGCACTTGCTCATCAGGGAAACTGCAAACAAACTATTGTAATTACCAGATTGTTGTCTTTTTTTAACTACCTAAAAGAGTAATTGGTAAGCCGAGTTAAACTGTGTGGCTGCAATGTACAAAAACAATGCAGAGACTTCCTGTTTGAGACCACAAAGAGTGCAAAGGGTCCTACAGGAGTGCATGGCTGAAGTATACTGACAGCTATGTTTTTGCCTATCAACCACACAGACGCTGAAAAAAGACTCCCTCAGCTCTGCTGTGCGCAGACGACACATTTAGAGTAAACAACCTGCAAAGGCTTTCAGATGCCATCGATACATTTAGGGCAGATAATCTGGAAGATTTGTGTATGTCACATAATCATTTTAGACTTTGCAATAAGGCGGGATTTGTTGTTGTGAAATGGTTGCCGCTTTGTGTGAGCAACCTACCACACCTGGAAGAAGACTGTGTTGTATGCGTCACATCTGCAGTGCCATGCCGGTTGTTTCCTCCTGACTCAGATTGTGTTAATGAGAGTGTTTCATTCAAAAATAGATCTAGAATCAAATAATGTGTGTTGAACTAGAGGGTGAAGTGCTAATTATGCGCAGGCTTTGTGAAATATAGAGGGCTGTTCAGATCTTAAGCTCTGCAACACAAAGGTGCATTGTGTGCATACACACAACTGTGTGTATGTCGCTTGCTGTACATCGTGAATGCAATGTAAGTACAGCGACAATGGAAATATCACACCTTTGACAAAAGAACCTGGCTCAGCTGCAGTTAAGCAAACATGTCTGTTTATTTTGTAAGGCACAGATTTACATTTAGTTTAGGAGGAGAAAACCACACAAACAAAAAAGCAAAAAATGTGTAATTTTTCTCACAGAGACTACAAAGAAAACATGTCCAACTTTATTGCTTCACACTAGAATAAACACATTGGCTAAGGGTGTCCTCTTGCTGCCTTCTTGATCTGGTGGCCTTGTTTACCTTCAAAGCAGCATAATGGAGATGGTCTGCATCTTGAGATGCCTGTTTAGAAAAAAAGAAAGAAAAATGTTACCCTCGAACCAGCGAGCATAACCACTGGATGGCACATTAAAAGAAAACCTCACTTATAATAAAATTAATTTCAAAACAACAGAACTCCAAGTGAAAACTGGACATTGTGACCTTCGCAAGAATATGTAATACTGCAATGCATCGAATTGTTAAGGTGCTCTTCATTCTGTGTTTTTTTCCTTCCATTGTGAGGTCTCGAAAAACAGTTAATTTATTCACTGATATTTTTTTAAAAATTAGAACATTACAGAACAACTTACGTCTCCATTTGGATCCAAGGTCCCTGAAGACTCCGCGCGAGGGTCTGTTTATAAAAAAGAAAGAAAAAAATGATCCTTCTTTTAACTCAGTTGGCGCAGTCACGACAAAATGACTCTCCATATGTAGTCAACACAGAATTGAAGAGGACACTTTAATATACTGAACAACTGAAGCACTAAGATTGTTTCAGTAAACCACCGATGACTTAATAATAAATTAGGTATGTCCTGAGCTAATTCATTTCATTCCAGTAAACAAAATAAATAAATAACTACATTTAAGATTTTTTTTTTACATCTTTGCAATTGACAGTAAGACAAAGTACAAATTGCATTTATGTAGTAAACATATTTATGAAATGACTTTGTTAAAAAGAAAAATGAAAGAAAGAAATGTACTTGTTGTACACATTATCTGGACTTTAAGCGAGTCGACCAAAAATTTCAACCAAGTGTGCTGAAGAAACACCAGTTGATGTCTTCAGTTAATGTAACAATGAGCATTATGACTACTTAACAACTTATTAATGTCTTTCTTCCTTGTTATCACATTCAGTTAAATGTAAAGAAGTCAGTTAACCCACCTGTGCATTTGCAGTTTTTTCTCTTGTACAAGGTATAGGCTGCATAAGCCAGGAAAACCAACAGACTTGAGTTGAACGCCAAAGCTCCGCTCAAGGCGTACACATAGATAAAAGATTCCCCCTCTTCTGTAGAGAACCAGACATTAAAAGACACCACATACATCATATTTGATTAGAAACTATTGTTACTGTTTAACAAAAGAGGCAGGAGCGGTAGCTACCCTCAATGTTCAGCTTGGCCCCATTTCCAAACAGTATATGTCCACATGAAGCCACGGCACAGTAGTAGGTCCCAGCGTGAGACCGATTGAGACTCTCCATTCGCAGGTTGTACACACAGGTTTGGGTCTGTGAGCTGCGATTCCTCTCACATTGATCATTTCTGCCTCCGTGGGTGTAGATGAGTCCAGGGTGAGATTCTTCAGAGTTTTTGAACCAGTAAACACTGTGTTTTTCACTACAGGTTCCAGCGTGCACTGTACAGTTCAGCATCACAGAGCCTCCAGACTGGATGGTCTCAGGTGTTGATTGGTGAACTGAAGCTTGGAAAACCAAATCTGAATCCTTCACTTGGATGATAATCCCCTCCAAAAATTCATACACATATGAATAGCCACTTATGCAGTAGTAAGCAGCAGAGTCTGACATTTGTGCTTTTGAGATCTTCAAGTTGTTTTTATAGTTCATAGTTTCCAGTTCAAAGCGAGACTCATTCTTAAATTCATCAGTGAAAGTGCCATCTTTGTCATGCTTATAGAATTTCGACACCAGCTGTGGTTTCTGTCCCAGAGGTTGCTTATACCAGTAAAACATCACTGCAACAGTAGTTTGATTGAATGAACAGTTTAAAGTTAAATCCTGACCAGCTTTAACAAATGTGATATTGAATGATGGTGATAGCTTCAGAGCTGCCAAATGAACTGAAAATAAAAGAAAATACACAGTGAACTTAATATAATAACTGGATAAGTATTGGAATGTATGAGAGACATTGTGTAGCTGTCAACAAAATTATTTAAGTTGCAACTTACCTATTGATCCTGAGAGTAGATATGTCACATAGAAGGATAACAGCGAGGGTGTCATTTTGTTCAAATTGCTGTGGATCATTGAGAGAAGGTCTTTACGTTCTCTACTTATCAGAGACAAGACTGTTTTTGATTGGTCACTCAGAATGACTGAAAGATCACATGCTCAGTGCCCCCTGTAGGGTTCATTTAGGTCTATGAGACGATCTAGAAAGGAGGTAATCAAAGCAGATTTGAAAAACTTTACTTCAAAGAGCAAGTTATGCAGATTTACTGAAGAAAATGCACATCCAGTTTACATTATGGCAGGCTCTGCCTGTACATGTGACCAATCACATGAGTACTACTGAATAATTTACTCATCACTCAATTAATGTTATTCTACCAGTAAAGGTGCTTTGCAACCTGCAGCATATGTAAATGTTCACCATTAGCATTGGCTAGTTAACATTAGCATTCTTTGAAGGTCTGAATCTATTATGCATGTTTGGTAGCCAGGTCTCACCTCTTGAGTTTGTCACCGTAATGTTTATGAACAAGAATAAACTTGCAGACGGAGCCTTCACAGACTTTACAATAAACGTATCTTTGGTCATATTGTATAATGTTTAGATTGGTGTTTTTTTTGTGATTTTTTTCAGTGTTCATATGGATAAAAACTGAGAGATTTAGTGCTTTAATTTGTACAGCTTGTGTCGTTATGCAATGTCATGCAAACAAAACAGCATAAGGAGATCTATTTAATCATGGTAGAGGTGTTTTGTTTTTAATTAACACCATATGGTTCAACATGTAGAAAAGGAAGAGAAAGCATAACAGAAATGTTTCATGTGGTATTTTTAACATAGACTATATATGCATATAACCACTGTGATGTCACCCACTGTACTACCAGAAATACACTGTCACATAGCTGACTGACACAAATCTCTGTCATGCGCATGTCCAGTCTTTTAAAATACAAACAACAACACAAAGATGCTTCATAGCAACTGTGTCTGTTATTAAACTGCAGGAACGTGCAGAAATAGAAGCTACAGTGAGACAACTCTGTTGATGACTGCATTGATTTTTTACTCTTTGAAGATCGGGCTCTGGCTCCTGGGCTGGCGTTGACATACATTCACTCTGGGTTCTTTGTTAGCTTTGTGTTAGCACGCTGTGTGTGCGGATACTTGCAAAGAGCCAGTGTAATGCCGGTGGCTGTTTCTGTTCTAGATGCAATGTGCACTTTACGTAGAAACTCGTGTCCTTTTGTGCAATAAAGATAAAAGTAATATCAATATCACCACTCCTCAAACGTTAGACTGGACCACCTTTTTCTGTCTCCCTGCACATAAACGCAGGATGAAAAATACACGTTTGATGTTTTTTCCCCCCTTACTATCTATTGATTGTGCAGATAATTGAAAAACCTAATCATATCATTCTTATTGTAACTTCCTATTTCTGAATTTAGTAGAGTAATCTGCATTATAATATATCACATTCTATTACTGTGTTAACAAAAAGTGTCATTTTTGACATAGTAACATATTATGTTATGGCACATTGCCTCCAAGTCTGTATACTATATATTTTCAGTGTTAGCAGTTTGAAAATATGGATGTTTTTTAAGTGATCACAACTGATTGTATATGGCTAAACTATATTACCATGCTTGGTTCATAAATTAGCATAAACCAGTAGAACAAAGAAACGTTGTAATTAGTAACACAAATAAGACAAAATAGCATCACTTTGCTCACAAAACTGAGGCCTAGCAGACAGCTATTAGCGGGTATTGGCTAGCACACCTATCAATCTACCGCGTGAGTGAGCCTAAATGACATTCAAACATCTTACTCATTTAAAAACAGATCATTTGTAATTATGGTAACAATTACCTATAATATCTCTGACAGAAGTTAGGTATTTCAAATTAGGAGACTATGGAAATGACTTCACTTTTGAAGTGGCCATGGAAGAATTGCATTATTTTGTTCTTTTTCTAAACTATTGAAAGTTGCTGCTTTATGTGGAAATACTATTTGTGAGGATTCTTGTCACAGTAACAAGGAGGTTGCTCGGTGCATGAATGGAAGCCCCCAGCAGACGAGGCCTACTTTAGAGTAACTAAAGGAGAGTTCAGGGTTACATGTTCCAGCTATATACTTTATCAAAAAGGAACATTTTAAGCCTAACCTTGAGAACCTAAAGTAGAGAGGTTGTCCCTCTCCTGAATCCAAAGTGGGAGCTGGTTCCACAGATGAGAGGCCTGTCCCAACAGCCCCAAGTGGTCACGGCAGATCACTAGCTGTCCCTGAGCCTGGTTCTATTGCGGGTTTCTTCTCATTAAAAGGAAGTTTGAGCACTTAGCAACAACTAAGTGCTTGTTCAAAGGTGGTTGTCGTTGGGGTTTTGTCTGTATTATTGCAGAGGCTTAGACCTTACAATAAAGGGCCTTGATGTGGCTGTTGTTGTGATTTGGCACTATATAAATAAAACTGAACTGATTTGAAAAAGTAAGCCTGCAGTCTGAGAGCAAACTGTTGTACTGGGTCGAGATGCTACTGTTACCCACCATTTAGTTTGAAATGTTAGAAACATAAAACATGTTTTTGTTTTGTTTTAATGAATGGATGCTCAGTTCATTGCAAATAATGCAGGGCCACAACTCTGGCTCTGGGTTTTATTTTTTAATATTTTATGTATTTTACAAAAACAACTAAGCAGCAGATAACTTTAAACTATAATGACTTTCCTAAAAAGTGAAGCTTTGGGTCAAGCTTCTGTACTTTTAGGGAACTGAAACTGTTCAGCAGTTATGGATGACTGCTGTTTTTACAAAGGAGCAGCTTCCTGTGCAGCAAGAAATGCATTCACACAGTTGAAGCTGAAGGTATGTAAAAGAAATCCATCTCCTTCAATCTTTTTTTCATAATCGTAGTTTATTGCCGATTGCTTTTAGTTTTTCACGTACACAGCAGGTCTTGTGAGAGTGGGCTTGCAAACATGAGAGGTTATGTGGCCAGGGGGCAACAGCCGGGTCTTCCTGTGTTTAAGCTCTCGTAGGACTTGTGTTTCCACCAGTGGAAACTTATACTCTGTCGCTCACATCACCTTGACCACAGAAGTGAAAGGTAAACAGTGAGAACTTACTGTAGCTGTGACCTGCATTTACGAAGGTATTAATAGATCGTGGGGGGGTTATATGCTTCTCTACACTACATTTGGGTTCAGTTTGATAGTCTATGTATAACAATGCTGAGCTATGTGATTTTGCTGAGCTCACAAAAGTCATTAGTCATCCAGCTGGTACATACAAAATATATTTTATTTTACATGATTTTACATTTGGCAGTGTGTATCTTTGCATCCATTCACACTTTTCTGCTCTTTACTCTAGAGTACACACAAATATTATCCAAGTTTTCTTCTTGACGATGTTGTTTACTGCTCCTCTTCAGACTCAGAGCTGCATAGTGGAGGCTGTCTGCATCTTGGCTCTGTTAGTGACGGACAAATGGGGGGATTGTGTTAAAATATAACTGGAAACATATCATATCTAATATAAATATAGCATCTGCTTCTATTAAAAACATGTGAGCAGATTATATAGGCTTTTTCACCTACCACTGCATCTGAGACTGTACAGGTTTGATGAGGAACAGCTCCTGCTAATCAAAGAAAGTAAATAAGCATGCTAGTCACATAGTTAGAGGATTATTATCATTAGAGATGGCAGAGACCTCACCTTTGCAGACAGAGCACAGGTTTTTCCTAAGCTTGTACATGATGAAAGCCAAGACAAAGAGCACAATAAAGGAACCTCCTAATGCCGCGCTCAGGAGATAAACTAAGACAGGGGAACCTAACACACACACAAAACAGATGTTACACAGTCGGTGTTTCACAGATTGCTTGAAACAGTAGTATGAAGTCACCCTCCTGCAGTATCACCTACCTGCAATCTCAACCTTTGTTCCATTTCCAAAAATAATCTCTCCACAGGAGGCCAAAGCACAGTAGTAGATCCCAGCATCAGCAGAGCTCACTGACTTTATTGCAAGATTTAAAGTGCAATTTCTCCTGTGAGGTGTTTCCTGTGAGATGTCTGCACACACGTGTCCCTCGCTGGGATACATGACTGTAGACTGAGAAGCTCCATGCCTGAACCAGTAAAGGTTCAGCTCTCCTGCACATGGTTCAGCTTCCACTGTACAGGTCAAGTTCAAAGAGTCCCCCAAGCGAAGCGGCTTCAACGTTGGCTGGTCTATTGCAGATCCAATGCTGGTCGCTGGTGATTTGACATGAAGGAAAACTCCTTGTCCAAATTCAATAGCGTTAAAGACTAAAACCCCACAGTAATACGTCCCTGAATCTGACAGGCTGAGGTTTGTGATTTTGAGATATTCTTTTTTACCTTCTACAAGGACTTTAAACCTGTCTTTATACTGTGCATAGATATCAGCTTCTGGGCTGTGCTTCATCCGAGTTGATATGATGTTAGGTTTGCCACCCAGGCTTTGCTGGTACCAAGAAAGGAAAGTTACAGCATCATCTTGACAAACGCATGTTATTGTTACATTCTCCCCGACTTTAGCAATCTTGATTCCACTCTCCTGAATTACACTTGAGGTCTTGTGAGCAGCTAGCACCTGACCTGGACAGAAGTGCATACAATTGTTTTAATTATATCTTTAACATCTCATCAGTCTCTTTAGAATTTACATCCTTGAAAAAAGAAACTGTGAAAAAAATGCAAAATACTCACAGATTTTATAGAGAATTGCAAGAAAAACACAAAGAGGCATCATCTCTGAAGCTCTGCAGTATGTATCGTGTGCCTTTACGGACGCACCCAACTCTTATAGGAGACGAAGACTGATCGTGATTGGCTAAGCTCAATGGTTGGTTTTCAATTCAGAACTACAGTTTGTTTCTTTCCAAAAGATCAGACTGATCAGGTGACTGGAGGTGTGATTGGGGTCAAGTCTTTTTTGGTGACATCATTGTTGCTGTGTTTGTATTTGTTCTGCAACACATCTAGGGTGTTTTTTAATATCTGATCTATAGATGTATTTTTAAGTCACAACACAATTTTTCATAGTTGCATGAATTTGTATGGGGAGGTGTGTTTAAACAGTTACGTGGGTTAAGAGGGAGTGTTAGTGGGGGGAGACAGAAAGTAACGCAGAAATCAGGTCAAGAAGTTTAAACCATCTAAAACGAATACTGACATGTTATGGTTAATGGCAAAATTGTCTATGCTGTGATCCAGTTAATGAGCATAAGGGCGGAATTCACATTTGTTCCTGTACTTGTAGACATTTTAAAAATCTCAGATTTATATGGTCATATGTGAAGAAATTGGTGTACAGATGTTTTCCGGATTGACAATGGTTGGAGTGTTTGGCGATAATTTGTGGACAACCTGAAAAATGAAGCTAACTTGGAAGTGACAAAAACTGCAGTTCCCCTGGGAACCATCTGAGGCTGTCTGAAAGTATTTCAAATTGAAAAGTGATTAAAAATGACTTTTAGGTTGCTCCTGGGTCTCCAACTCAGCATTTTGAGTTTGTTCTGGACTTTTCAGCTACATCGTAGTTCTTGTTATATTCTTATTTATAGTTCTTGGTTTCTTGTCTCATTATGTTAGTTCCCTTTTGTGTCCAGTTTGTGCTAGTTTCATCTCTGTGACTTGTAATCAGCGTCTCCTGTGTGAGTCAGTGTTGTCTCCATGTTTGTTACTGTTTTTAGCTCACCAGTTGTGACCCCGTGTCTGTCTGGCCTCTCTGTGCCCTGTCTTTGTGGTTGTCTGGTTTTCCCTGTTCTTTCTGTCAAGTTCATAAATATTTAATCTTGGTTCCTGTGTTAATCTCTTCCTGTTCCTGTAGTCATCTCTTTGTGTTTCGTCCTTTTGTGTCCTCTTGAAGTTTGTCATCTCTACATGTTTGTTTACATCTTGTCAGCTAGTACCTACCCTGCTCTATCAGTTTTTCTTTTCCTGTTTGTTTTCTGCCAGTTGCCAGCTAATAAAGCTGAGCTTCGAGTTTAATTCTGCCTGCTGAGACCTACATCTGGGTCTGATCTTAGTCAGCCACATGCCTGTTTCATAACACTTGGATTTGACTTGGACTTGTCTGCCCACACAAAGAAAGGTATTCCTACACTATATTGATGAAAGTATTCCCTCACCCACTCAGAACATTAAATTCAGGTGTTCCAATCACTTCCATGGCTACAGGTGTATAAAATCGAGAACCTATACATGCAAAATGTTTCTACAATCATTTATGAAAGAACTGGTCGTTCTCAGATTTCCAGCATGGTACAGTGATAGAATATCGGCAACAAGACCAGTCATGAAATGTCTTTGCTACAGTAAAGTGTTTTAAAAAAGCAGGACTGGTTGGGAATGACAGCAACTCATAAATGAAGTGTTAGGTCACATAAAACCACAGAGTTGAGTAGGCGCATAGTGCGCAAATGTCACCAACTCTCTGTAGAGTCAATCACTACAGACCTCCAAGCTCCACGTGGCCTTCAGATTAGCTCAAGAACTGTGCATAGAGAGCTTCATGGAATGGGTTTTCATGGTCAAGCTTCATCCAAGACTTACATTACAAAGCAAAACTCAAAGTGTCCGATGCAGCACTGGACTCTAGAGCACTGAAGCCGTGTTCTCATGCTTGTCTGTCTGGCAATCCAATGGGCGAGTTTGGGTTTGGTGGTTGCCAGGAGAACAGCGCTTGTCCAACTGTACTGTGCTAAGTGTAAAGCTTGGTGGAAAGGGGATTATGGTGTGGGTTGTATTTCAGGAGTTGGGCTTGGCCCCTTAGTTCCAGTGAAAGAAACTCATGGTGGTTCAGCATACCAAGACACTTTGGACAATTTCATGCTCCCAACTTTGTGGGAAGTTTGGTGTGGAAGAACTTAAGTGGGCTGAGTCCCTACCTCAACCTGATGGTTGGTTTGATTACACAGCGAGGTTTAACGTAACATTGCTTTTGCAACGCTTGTTTATTTCCTGTAGTTTCACAGGTTCTGTGCACATATGTTTGGTCAAAGATCGCACTCTGTGGGTGGACAGGGCAGTGACAACTGGAGGAGAGACAGATGCTGCTGTGTTTTTCTTTTCTTTTTCTTTTTTTTGCTGACAGATGTTGATTTCACTTCATGCCACTGCAATAAAATGAACTAGAAATTCATAGAAAATTGCAGGAAATGTGCATTATTCAACCCTCCACCCATCCATCCACTCACCCACCCGCCCACACACACACACACACACACCATTGTTCTCTTCTTTTTTCTGGGTTGTTTCAGTTTTGTAATGAGTGGCAATGTACTTTCAAAAGGTGACAAAATATTCTGGTCCATTCCCACAAATGTTTTGGATGTCAACGTAAATGCACATGACTGTGAAGTCCAGACATTTCACCAGTAACTGGCAAGAGTACATTGAAGGTTCACTCTGACAAAAATGACTCAGGGTGCCAGATTAGAGCCCCTGGTAAAAGATTCCAATGCACACTTACATGCACTTACATGTTTTTGGTGGTGAAAAGGGAACAATCTTGACTGTTGTCAGGTATTTTTATCCATTTTCATACTTTTAGCTAACGTAGCATTTTCATTGGCTCCTTTCAGCTTCGCACTTGTCACATTTAGTTGCATTAGAACTTCACCAGGCAGAAGTAGACTACTGCGTGTGAATCATATAAGTCTTTTTGATCTTTGTGGTCAGGTACTGTTTTAAGAAAGCTGCGGTGAAACTTCTACGACTGTTGACTCAGAACAGATGCTGCTTTACTGACCAACAGTCTTCTCACTTTAACCCACACTTCCTGAGTAGTGCAAAGTGACAGTAAGCTGTGCAATGCTCACGGCTTCTTTGACAAGCCAGAGCTACAATGGAAACATTTTGTTGTCGTTCTTTTACGAACAGTTGAGAGGAAGTCGTGTTGCAGGTTAAAAGCGACAACTTAAGGACCACTGGTAATGAAGAGAAAAGGTGTTTAGGTAATTTTGGCTTGGTGGACAAGACTTTTTCTTTCTCTCAGTTGTCATTTTATTGTCTTCTGTTCTCATGTTGAACTTCTCCAAAAAGCATGGCCAGATGACATTTTTCCACTTGGGTCATCTGGCCATGAAGTCTTTATTTTTCCAGTCAGTTCACAAAAAATCCAAAGCAGCATACTTTATTTAAATAAACTGCAAACATGTTATTATGTATTTTCCAATTCCTTTCACTTAGAGTGAGCAGGGTTAAAACAGAGATATTAAGAAGTTGCTCTTTGAAGCTATAGGTTTAGATGGCCAATGCAGTAAGAAAAAAGAAATGAGCGGATGTTTTGTGTATTTGGCTCTTCCGTGTTCAAATCATAAAAACCAAAGTGTAGCTGATGTAATTATGCTTATTCTTTGCCTTCAGTTTTAAAGGGTGCATGTAAATAGATGAACATGTGCAGTTTAAAAGCTCCAATTTTTTATTGGGACTGTGTTAAAGTAGCTTTGTGTGAATATACTTTAAAATTATTGAATACTGAGCCTTGGCGAGACCACCCTCAGTTCATCCTCTGGTAGAAACAAGCTGTTTTAGCTCCTCCCGCTTTAAGGGTACCCGCCCTTTAAACAAACTCTTCTGATTGGCAGCCTGTTGAGCAGCATGTAGGTGGTGCTTCTGCGCTTGCAGCCAGAGATGTGTGGCTGAGATGACCATATAAAGAATAATCTCTCACAGTCACTCTCACTTGCTGTACACAGATAGAAGAGTAGAAAAACACAACAGTAATGGATTGTTTTGTTTCGTGACTTTAAACTTTGGCTGTGTTGAAATCCTCGTATAAGCATGTCTTGCCACTTGGTAGTTATTGTGAAACAATTTGGTATTTTTTTAAAGCGTTGAATTCTGATGGTCATTTGAATATAAAAATCATATAGCATCGTCAGTCAAACCAGATTTTAAAAAGTAGAAATGACACAACAGAATATAGGGGAAAGCACAGTAGGTACATGAGGCTTGGTCAGCAAACTTATTTTGTAGTTTTTTGTTCATATATTTGCAGTACTTGCCGAGTTTCAGTAGACCCAGAGAAAGCTAGAAGCTATCGTGGTTTCCTAAAACAATATTAACTCATCATTTACCAAAATGTTTTAAAACCATCAAAAACTATGAATGTAGACTGAATCCATATTCCAAATAGGTCAAAAACACTGTGAACACCACAATGGGGAGGAGTATGTATGTTTTTCCACTGTGCTTCAAGAAGTAAATTCAGGTCACTCGGGGGCATTTCCATTATCACAGTACATATGCGTGCCTGCACTGCTGGGCAAATATCTCATTTAGTGGCCCACACTTAAAGCATTTTGCTTAAATTAGTTTGTGAAAATGGATCAAAAACAGGAATATGGTAGCAACTTAAAACCAAATGAAATGTTTTTTGCAAAATAAATTAAAATAATTATAAAAAAAAACATGGTAACAGAGAACAGAAAGTAGAGCCAGGCCCCTACAAACCTTATCATATTGCTCCTCCTCCTTCCTCTATATATTCAAACAGGTTCAGCTCTGCATCACTTCACTACTGTTTTTTCTTTGTGACTTGACTGTGGGGAGGTTTTGAACTTATTAATAGACATAAGTGTCAAAGCATACGTGAGAAGGAGAAGTGACAGGTCACAACTGTTACTGTGAAGCAACTGGAACAAACAAACAGCATAAAAAAACAACCACATAGACATCCTGTCAGGACGGAGGAGCGGTGGGTTGTTTGTGTGGGGGGACCGGTGAAAAAACCGCTGGGCTTAAACTCGCTGTTAGATAGGTTGACCACAGTGGGAACTCAGTAGCGAGATGTGTTTTTGCATTTCTTATTACTCAGCCGGCTGAAAAACACATCCGTCTCAATAGGAAACAAGACCAAAGTTGAACAAACATCCACTCCTTACGACCCTCTGTTTGTTTGTTTGTTTGTTTGTTCTTTCTGGATAAATAACATGATGTCAAATGAAGTCATGACAGTCATATTTCATCATGGCACCAGGTTAAAAGCATAACTTCCTGACTTACTCACTTATGAAATTCCATAATTTCAGAAAAAAAGTAGCACTGTGCTCCAGCAGATTGCTCCACTGCTTCTTTGCTACCTTTCTTACACAATAAAGAAGAAAAGTGTTTGTTTTAAGACATCAGACGTTGTCATGATCGTGGGGTTTCGGGGGGTTGAACAAAGGGGGCAGCGAGTAGCTTTTTATGTCAGTCAACCACAACAACACATCTAAACACCTCACTGTGTGGGTGGATTGCTTTGTGTTTTGAACAAGACACGTCTCACAAACATCAGTCTTTGATATGTGGAGACAAGTATCTTGCCTTTGTGGTGAGCTTACCTGAAATAACATATATCTCACCACTTAGCTATCTAGTGGTCACGGCCACATCTAAGCGTTGTGTGATCGCTTGAGCAAAATGTTGATCTTTTCACAAGTTTACCAAAGCACAATAATGGTGGGCTACTGCCCTCTGCTGGTCTAAAGCGTAACTGATATTAAATTGCAGGGTCCACCCAGTTTACATATTAGTTTCTATCTGATATGTAAACTTTAAACTGATCTGTACTTCCATCCATTGTTTTAACATTTATTATGTGACTTTTGTTGCCATGATGCCAGGTCTCTCTTGGAAATGAGATTTTTAATCTCAGTGAGATTTTTACCTGGATAAATAAAGGACTAATAAATTAACCATTTTGTGCAAAAATAGTTTATATAGTTTTAATGGTTTAACAACTTTAATCTTTTATTATGCATTGCTGTGCTTTGATCTTAGCATATATATAGATTTAGATTCACAAATGCAAAGTTAGGTAAGGGTTAAAAGAACAAGAAAAAATAAAAAAGATTTTAAAAAAATTTTAAAAATAGATAAAATAAGGATAAAAAAATTAAAAATAATAATTAAAAAAGTACAAATAGGTAAGTGAAGACAAGTGTGGTATGCAGATGCCGATGTAGAGTCTGATAGCAGTGGGGACGAAGGAGTTGTTGAGTCGGGATGTTCTAGATTTCACACTTCTGAACCTTGGTCTATGAAGGTGTAACCTATGTTGGGGGTGTGTGGGTTCTTTGAGGATGGAGGCAGCTCTCCTCTGCTCTGCAGAGAGGGCAGCGGAGTCCTGATAATCTTCTCCACAGTTGTTATCACTCCCTGCAGGCGTTTGCGGTCCATAGCAGTAGTGCTGCTGTATCATGAAGTGATGCAGCTGGTCAATGTGCTCTCCACAGTGCAGCTGTAGAAGCTGCAGAGGATCTTGGCCGACATACCAAATTGCCTCAGCCTGCTAAGGAAATACAGCCGATGTTCACCTTCAAATCAAAAGGTTTGCCTTTCTACTGAAACCAACATGGTTCATAGGGTGACACTTTCACTTTGAAGGTGAAATTCACTTGTCTGGTTTCAGCTTGGTGGTAAGCTAGTGAGTGGTGTTCAGTGTCCAGGTGAGGTCCTCACTGATGTGGATTCCCAGATATCAAAAGCTGCTCACCCTTTCCACTTCACGCTCCCGGATAAACAGCGGCTGGTGAGGCCTCCTCTTCTTCCTCGTGTCCACTATCATCTCCTTTGTCTTATCAGTGTGGAGGTTAAGGTTGTTGTCCTCACACCATGACCCCAGACCGGCCACCTCTCTCTTGTAGGCCACCTTGTCCCGTCCCGTGATGCGCCCGATCACTGCAGTGTCATCCGCAAACTTCAGTATGATGTTATCTTTGTTGGAGGCGACACAGTCGTGGGTGAACAGGGTACAGAGGTTGGGGCTGAGGAGGCAACCCTGTTGGACACCAATGTTTGTGGTAACGCTGGCTGAAGTCTTGTTGCCAGCCAAGAAAGTCTAAAAATTCTTTCCACACTATGCAGGAACTGAGTCCCTGTTGTCATGAGAAGGGTTGGGGCCTAAACGCAAATCTCTCAGACAGACTAGCTGAGAAAGAGGAAAACAAACCCAAGAAAGGATTTAAAATAAAGTCTTAAGGCTTCAGCAACGGTCGGCAGAGGTTTTATGTAAGACACCAACACGTCTGAAAGGACTCACTAGCTTACCACCAAGCTGAAACCAGACAAGTAGAATGTTCACCTTTAAAGTGAAAGTTTCACCCTATGAACCATGTTGGTTTCAGTAGAAAGGCAAACCTTTTGATTTGAAGGTGAACATTCTCAGTTTTCAGTTTGTGGCACACTTTTCACTCTTTCTCTACTGATTAAGAAACTAGTTGGCAAGTGTTTGCAACCAAGTCAGCGTCTACTGTGCACACTAAGAGCAACTGTTTCTGCTTGTGACCATAGGTAGGTTAAAGTGCAGCACCATATACTTCCTGGCAATCATGAGGTCACTGGCAGACTGTAAATTTGGATCTCTGTGCTTTAGAAAATGAGGTCCCAGTGACTGCCAGCAACTACATACAGGATTCCAAAACACTGAAACATGTCTTTAGGGCTTTGTAACTGGGGCCAAAGAATCAACAGGGAGCACAGGGTGAACAGGACACTCCAACATACCGAGTGCCAATCACAGGAGGTTTTGGAAGGGAAATGTGGAACATAATCAGAGTAACTAAAATCAGACAAAAAGCCCACAATAAACAAGACATGAGTGTCAATAACTAACAAAATAACCACACAAATATGCTTATAAAGTGATAAAAAGTCATAGTGAGAAGAAATGTGATCCCCTAATAATCCTCTGATAATTGTGATAATTTTGTCATTCTTTTTCTAATCCTTTATGTGTAGAGTGCTACTTAAAAAAAGTAAAAGTAAAAGAGGAAGTCCAAAAAAAGTTTAACTTAAAAAAAAACAAAAATAAATTTAATCACTCAGATGGTCTAAAATTGAAAGTGATTCACATAAAAATAGCTGTTTCCTGTGGCACATGACGGAAACCCACATCCGTACGTGATTCTCGCCCAGAGATCATATTCAGCGAGTGTGTATTTTTTCTGTTTTTCTAACAGTCACTGTATAAAGGCCTGCATGTGTTGCGTTTAGGCAGGGGTGTCAAACATAAGGCCCGGGGGCAGGAATCAGCCTAGTAAAGACACCAATCTGTGCCACTGGATAGCTTCAGAAAATGTGAAGGCGTACACAGATTTAAAATGTCAAAACATTTTTACTAATTTAACTGCTTTATCCATATCAGTAACATTACATTCAGTGGTCGAATGTTTGTGGATGCTGGAGGCATTTCCGCTCTTTGTTTTGATCATTGCTGAGGTCATTACTCAAAACTTAAAAAGTAATGCATTACATTACTTAATTACACGCAGGAGAAAGATGTTCTTTATGCTACTCGATAAGTTGCTTTCATGTTACTGTGTAAAATTATCTGAGAGTGTAAGAACCAAGAAGCAGGATCGATATGCAGGCAGACTAAGGATTCTGGGGAATTGGACTACTGGGAACCAGTTCTCTACAAGAACCGGTTCTCGATTCCCATCTCTTTTCATACTGCATACCAAGTAATTAACTAAAACAGAAACAATTAAAAGACAGATTTATTTTTTTTATTAAAAAACAAACACATAGAAAGCACACATTTAACATGTAGTTTTACTGTTTGGGTTGCTTAATGTCAAAAATGGGCTGTATGTGGCCCACGATGTAAAATGAGTTTTACATCCCTGCATTTGGAGGACATTTGTCACATTTTTCTAATAGGGGTAATTCACAAGTACAATAAATATGGGGATTCAGCCAGTAGATAACTGACTTACCAACTTTTACTTAGCTATTATTAATATCTGGTTTTCTTCCACACTATGAATATCTCCTGTCTTCCTCTCCACACCCCAACGTGACAGATGTCTGCCACTCTTTTAGCCTGGTTCTGCTGGAGGTTTCTTCCTGTTAAAAGGGAGTTTTTCCTTCCTACTGCTGCCAAAGCGCTTGTTTATAGGGAGTTGTCTGATCGTTGGGGTTGTCTCTGTATTAATTTAGGGTCTTTACCTTCCAATATAAAGCACTTTTTCTCTTTTTGCTTGCCTGCCATTAACTCTGCTCCCTTAGCTGAACAATAACGGAAAGTTAAACTTAATATTTCCCTGACACACATATGCAATGTGGAGCAAAGCCTCACAAAGTAAAAGAACAGATAAATTTAGAATAAAAACAAAGACACAAGACAAGCACCACAAAACCCTCAAACAAAATCTCTAGACCCTGGAATCTAGTAAGGTTTGTTTCAACATCAAGACTGTTTCTCTTAGTTTAGAAAAATAAAGTTCATATATACACTACAAGTCAAAAGTTTGGACACACCTTCTCATTTAATGGTTTTTCTTTTTTCTTTTTTTCCCTTTTTTCACTGAAGGCACACTGAAGCAGCATGGCTACCACAGCATCCTGCAGCGATATGACATTTCATCTAGTTTGTGTTTAGCTGGACGATCATTTATTTTTCAACATGACAGTGATCCCAAACATACCTCCAGGCTGTGTGAGGGCTATTTGACCAAGAAGGAGAGTCAGTGCTGCGTCAGATGGCCTGGTCTCCACAGTCACATGACCTAAACCCAGTTGAGATGGTTTGGGATGAGATGTGAGAATGAAGGCAAAATAGCCAACAAGTGCTCAGCATCTCTGGGAACTCCTTCAAGACTGTTGGAAAAACATTTCAGGTGACGACCTCATGAAGCTCATAGAGAGAATGACAAGTGTGCAAAGCAGTAATCAAAGCAAGGGGTGGCTATTTTAAAGAATCTAAAATACAAAACATGTTTTGAGTTATTTCAAACGTTTTTTTTTACTTGTCCAACCTCTGGTAAAAAAGTAATGCACAGCTTAAATGCTCACAAACAACTCAAACCCACAGGAAAAGTTTAAGAAGTGAAATTTAGTTGGGTCACCAAATGTAGGCTCATAAATTTTAACGTATATGCTGAGTTTCAGTAGAGTTAAGAGTTGAGTTAAGCTAGATTCCACTGTGATTTCACTCAGTGTGCACAAATGAATACTGTCTGAAAGTAGTTTTGTTCCAAAGACATGAAAGAGTGTACATCAAAATGTGTTTCCTGTAATAACTTTTTTCCTCTTTAAAATAGGCCAGGAACACTGAGTTGGCTACTCGTTCACCACTTTGGGCAGCAGTGGCATTGTGTGGTGAAACTGGGCGGTTTTGTTTTGGGGGTTTTTTTCCACTGTGTTATGAAAAAGTGAATTTAGGTCACTCAGCCACAAACAGTCCTGCCCCTAATGTCTGCACTGTTGCACTGTTGATCAAATAACTCATTTAGGTGCATTGCATTGGAAACATTTTTGCAATCCACCCACCCAACCCTCCATCCATCAGTACATCTTGAAATTTATTCCACTTGGAGCCTAATCCTCTTTTTTTTTTAAATAAACAACCAAAACTAATCGAACAACCTTCTTTGAGAAGTTAATATTAACCAACATCACAGATGTAGGAGAGACAGTGGCCATAATTTTGACTTGACTGAACAAAATCACTCCACGTGAGACGTTCTAATTGCAGAGTAGATTGGGTCGTTGACTGTGTCCTTTCTTTGTCTCCTACTTGTCTCAATCTTTTTCTTGAAATTCACAGTTGCATACTGCACAACAGCACAGTCTTCATTCTGTGGGAAATACAAAAGCCATATGATAGAATTTGTCCATATACAGTGCAATGCAAAAGTCTTCATCCACCCCTCATTTTTTATATTTTACTAGGAAAATGTGAAATGTGTGGAAATACAGTTTAAAAGACAACGGCAGGCTTTGCACAGTTCCAACAAGTTTGAACATTTTTGTATGGACACTCTAACCCTGTTCAACACAGCCTTAACTCTTAATCTTTTTTTGTAATTTATTTAGTAGTCTTCAGGAATAGTTCTCCAGAACTGAAGAACACAAAGCTCTTCTTTGAACGTTGGCTGGTTTTTATTCTGTTCTCTGTCAGGATGATCGGGGCTCTGGGGCCAGTTCATGACTGATAGTGTTCTACTGTTTCTTTTTCTATACATATAGGCTTTTACTGGACTAGCAGCATGTTTGGGATCATTATTATTAAAAATGAAATGGATTAAAATCTCAATCTACCTCTTTATTCAATCAATTTTGACAAAATGCGCAACATCATTGGCTAAATGCAGCCCCAAACCATGACAGAATCTCCTCTGTGGTTGATAGATGGCTGTAGACATTCACTGTCATGTTTCTATCCTGACCTCCTCCATACATACTAACGATGATGTGAACTGACATTTTCTCATTTTGATTTTTCACTCCATAAAACCTGCTGCCAGTGGTATACTTCAGGTTTTTCTCATCTGATGGATTAACTGAAAGACCGGATGCATCTCTCAGGAGCTGTGTCAGGTCTTTGCTGGTGATTTTCTTATTTCTTAAGAACACGATTCTCATTTCCTACTCATGCATGCAAATATTTATAGACACGCTGTATTGAGATATACCAAGTATTTGGCTCACAGATCCTTTTGTCTTGTTGGTGCAAAGTTGCTATTTTATTTCTGTCACGCTGTGCTATCTTTGGCATATTTGGAAGCTTCAGCTAAAGAAATAGGAAGAAATTATGTGCTGTGCCTAAAGATACAATTTAATATTAGTTCATTGTCAGTTTTGGGGAGTAACGGAAATACAAGATATGAGTAACTATTCCGTTACAGTTACCGTTTAAAAAGGTGGTATTCAGAATGCAGTTACTTTGTTGAAATAAATAGATTATACGGAGGTCTTTTCCTGTTTCATATGTTAGGCTATGCTCTCTCTATTTTTGGTAATTCCACGTCGGTGGAAACCAAAACAAAACACGCATTAAGTGGCTCTAATGCTTGTGTCTCAGTCTCGCGGCCCATGTCAACTCTCGCATAATGACGTGAATAAATATTTTTAAAAAATATTATTAAAAAAATGATTTAATATGAAGGCAATAGGTATAGTGTTACAGGCACAGCCCTAAACAGTGTAGCCTCATGGGCAGTGTAGTCCGTGCTGCTGGGAGAATGGACTGCTATACCCGTTATGTGTCTGTGAGCGAGGGAGGGAGAAAAAGGAAAACTACGAGCTGTCACCAACCAGAAAAGTGAGATGGAAGTGTGTAAATATAATGATAACCACTGCAGCCAAAAAGAGTGCCTGACGAGCCCAGTTGTAAGTAAGCTATTAAGACTCGACTGTACACTGTGTTTGTGTTTTCCTCCGAAACAACAAGTTCCGTTGGTGCAGCCTTTCAACACCACTCTCTGTCTCAAACTTGACCCAGACAACAAAGTAAAGCTAGTTTTCGGTTACGAGCCCGACACGAAACCCGACATATTAGCTAGAGGTCCCTTTACTATGGTTCGGAGCCGCAGACCTGTTTTATATACGCGCGGAATAGTTTCTATCCGGGATCGCTGCAAAAAGTTCAGCCTCATCTAATACCCACCCTACTGTCAGTGGCGGTCCTAGCCTGTTTGGCGCCCTAGGCGAACACTCCCTCTGGCGCCCCTCCCCACACACACACATAAAACCATAAAACCATACCGAACTTCACCAGAGAAATATACACACACACATATGAAGAGAGAGAGAGTATGCATAGTATGCAAACGGCTACCAAACAGCCATCATAATTCGTCATACAATGAGAACAGGAGAAATCAACAATTGACAATGACTAATTAATATTAAAATATGTAACATAATGTATTGTTTGGAGTTTAGTCTGTTACTGTTACCGTTTTTACCATTTCGTTTTGGAGCAACTGTAACCCACATTATTTCCTTAAGGATTTATAAAGTATTCTGACTCTGATTGTTTCAGGATGACCTGCCATTATCCAATGACACATCTGCTTACCTGTATCCTTTGCTCGTTTCTCCTCCTCTTCTTTTCTCTTTTTCCTAAACTGAGCACCTGATGGCTTTGAACTTTTCTTGTCCATCTTCCATTGGTTTTAATTTTGCACTCCAGTATGAACACCCATCCCCCAACTCGAGGATCACCACAACATAACCTAACAGGCCTACACCTTAGTTCACAGATTTGCTTTGTCTAAGGTGTATTTCTGGGATTTCACACAACCCAGGATTCAAATAATGAATACATAATGGTCTTGGAATTACATCATTATGAATGAAATGTGCTCTATTTGGAAGCAGCCGGCCCCCCTCCCCTTTCCACAGGTTGTGTGTGAGACTTTAAATCATCAAACTGTAAATTATAAATTGTTATTGATCCCTTTACCCCTAGTTTATTGTTTGTTTACTTGCACTGCTGTAACTGGAGCCTCGTCGTCTCGTCTCTCTAATTACTGGACTGTATGTAGCAGAGATGACAATAAAGTTTACTTTGACTTCAGCAGCAAGCAGGCGCCCCGAGGGCTCTCGCACTCACTTTACGTGTATAGAATTTCGAAAAAACATCGATGCAAATAAGTCTGCATCAGGATGTCTGGTGTTTTCGTGTTTGTTGGTTTGTTTTTATTTTGTTTTAATTTGGTTATTGGTTATTAGATGCTGCTCCAACCAGCCAGAGAATCCCCCGCCGCCCCGCCCTCTCCTCCCTGTGGAGCAAGCAGCAGGCGCACCTCGCAAATGGAGGGCGCCCTTACTCCCAGCAAATGGGCGGTAGAAAACCGATCGGTGCCTATGCCATTCCCAATATGCGCTGGCATGACGTCGGGGCAGCATGAATACGAGTAATTTTTTTTTATTTGTTTTGTTTTTTTGGGGTTGTTTTGCCGATGCCCATGATGTTGCCCCCCACCATGATGCCGCCCCAGGCAACCGCCCATGTCGCCCGTATCAAAAACCGCTACTGCCTACTGTTACTCATTTTACATTAAGATTTCAAAATCTAGTTGTTATTGGTATGGCGAGTATTCTTCAGTAATAGTAATAAATCACACAACAATAGGACATTCATGTAGTTGTAAAAAGCATGATAATATATTAAGTAATCCAAAGTATTCAGAATACGTTACTCTCATTGAGTAACGTAACGGAATACGTTACAAAATACATTTTGGGGCATGTATTCTGTATTCTGTAGTGGAATACATTTTAAAAGGGACCTTCCCAGCACTGTTCATTGTTAAGTTGCGTGTTATGTGTTGATACAGCACTGGTTCATCCCTTGATAATTATTCCCCACAGTGATCAGGCACTGGACTGAAAATGACTGAAAAAGCCATTCAAGTCCAAAGAAAAACTCTTGAGAAAGCCTGAAGAACTATTGCTCAAGACCATTTAACAAATGACCACAAAGTCTAGCTGCTTTGAAAATGTAATGTGAAAATGTAAGAAATCAGAGGTGTTTCAAGACTTACTGTACTGTGCTTTTTCTCATTTACTAACCTCACAGTTCGCAGTGTATTCTGAAGTATTAGGCTGTTGAAGTGACCCTTATGAAAGAAATAGAAAGGAAAGAGAAATTTAACTGCTGACATGTTTTATAGTCATCAGAGTGCTTTTATGATAGGCAATAGTTACCTTTAGAAGGACACTTTTTTCTCTGGACTATTTTGCAGAGGGTACCACAGAAGATTACATTGAAAATAACTGAGACAACCAGAGCTGCAACCACAGTCTTAACCAAGACGGGGACAGCTTTGTCCTGTTTCACTGCAAAGACATAGAAAGCAACGTAGAGTAAGCAAAAGAGGAAAATAAGAGGGTGAAAGAAACTATAATAGGTTTCAGTTTTAACACATATGTTCCTCACCTACGACATCCAGCCTCGTGCCTTTCCCAACAAGCACCTCGCTGCATGAAGCCACAGCACAGTAGTACGTCCCGACATCAGACCGGCTCACGTTCTTCTTTGTGAAGCTGTAAACGCATCTCTGTGCAGAGCACCTGGACTCAGACCTCTTCGCACACTGGCTGCTGCTATTTGTGTGGCTGTACATGATTCCCAAGTGAGAATCTACTGTATCCTTTTTGAACTAGTAAACGTTGTCTTCTTCGGCACTGGATCCTTTGAGCAGCGTGCAGTTCAGTGTCACCGAGTCTCCTTGTTGCACAGAGTTTGATTCTGGCTGCTTTAGGAAAGTCCTGTGACTGGGCTCTGAAAAAGTGTTAAAACACATGTTAAAATAGGAAGTGCAAGAAAAAAAAGCAGATTTGTTTTTATATTGTTAATATTCCCAAATCTTAAAAACTTTCCACATTACCTCTCAGGACCAAAAACGTTCCGTCGTCAAATTTAGTGACTGAGATGCTGGTCTGTCCACAGTAGTACATGGCCGAGTCAGAATCCTGAACATTAAAAATGTTCAGACGATAGAAATCTTCTCCACTATCAACTGAAATGCGTTGATTGTTTTTAAACCCAGGGTGGAAGCTGTTGGAGTTGAGTAAATGTTTGTAGAAAGAGGATATGACTCGAGGTGACTCTCCTATGACTTGCTTGTACCAGGAGAGATATTTGGCCCTGGAGGCAAAGGAGCAATGAAAAGTCACATTATCTCCAAGGTTAGCGTAGAGGAGCGCACCATCTGGAACACAAATCAAGATTAGTTAGAGACTCCACAAACACAAGATAGAGAGATTTAAGGCAATTGCAACTCATTTACAGCATAAATGAATAAAAAGTGAGTGTGAAGGACTTACAGGCTCTAAAGAGAGGAACCAGGAGCACGTAAAACCTGAGCATCCTTTACTCTCACTTCACTGTTCAACCTCTTCCAGCACGAGTGCAGTTTGAACAAAGGAGCCACAGAGAGAAGTTACAACCTCAGCAGAAAAGGTGTAGACGTAACAGAGGTGTGGGTGTCAGTGCTCATCCACAGAAGGAAGTCAAAAACTCTGAGCTGACCTTTTTCTTAATGAGAAATAAAAGTACATGCATATATCCATATGCGTTGTGTACATACTTAATTCACACATCCTGAATCCAAACTGCACTTTTATCAGCTTCTCCATCAAACACCTGCTTCTGCTTGAACTGCGTTGCTGTCTTTATGGTGTAGATGGTTTTTCACAGCTATAGAAGCACACAAAGCCCACTGCAGTGACGTTTGTGTGCTTTGACTTTGCATCCCCGTGTGATGCATTTGATGCTTCTTCTTCCTTTGATGACTGCTCTGCATTTGACCTGAAGAGGGCAGCAAAGAACTATATTATCCTCACTGCTGATGTTTCCCCCCCCCCCCCCCCCCCCCCCACACATGATCTAAGATTTCTTGATGAGTCACTTTGTTTGTATTCTGGTTCTCAAACTTTTAAGTGGTTCACAAAGTGAAACAGTGATTCAAAGCAAAAAATATCTAACTCTCAAGATTAGTTAGAGGTTGAGAGAAAGTGCACAACATTTCAAACATTCCTAAATGCATTTTATTTGCATTTTACAGATGTGGAATATCAGCATTATATTTGTTTTCATTTCTAAGTCCCCCTGAGATGTAAGTCATCTAATTTTTAGTGTTTTAAAGCAGCGGTCCCCAACCCCCAGAAAAAAAAAAGGTTGGAAGCTGCTGTTTTAAAGAACGAAAAAGGATTATTAATTATTATTGCATATTTTATTTATGTTGATGACTGACTCAGATTACCTATTTTAAAGAAAACTGTATTTATTATAGTGAGTGACAATAAGGGAGCAATGTAACAGACTGATATTACACCCACACACAGCAGTAGTAAAACTGTTGCTGTCAGAGCACAGATCCTGAACAAAAAGAGGTCAGAGCAGGTCTGGAGCTTTGGGGGGGATTCCACTGGTCTTTTTCCTTGGTTGCACAGATCAGACAAGAGGAAGCAGTCTGCTTTCAAAAAGAGGAAGGTGAGCATGCATTTGCATTGGGGCATTAGATATGTACATGTAAATGTATGTGGAGATAAGCGCAGATGTGCTATTTTGGGTAAATGTCAGGTCATCAAGTGTGTTATACTGACAGATAATGCAAACATAGTAAACAAAGCAGTTTTCTCTGATCAGAGAGCTTTCTTGGGTGTTTTATGATTTGACAGATGAATCTTGGTTGATGTCATATGCTAGTATTTTATATTTTAAGATTTAGCGCTGTTCAGAACTACTTCAGTAAATGTGTTGCTCAGTCGGGTGTGGTCAGGGTGGTATGGCTATAAGCTAGGCTTACTGGTTCCCTCAGCTGGTGTCTCATCTAAGTACTAACCAGATCTGACACTGCTTAGCTGGAAAGATCACATGAAACCAGGCGAGTCAGACTGTCAATCAGTCCATGTAAGTGGTGTGAAGAATCTGTCTGTCTGATCAGTTGTAAACTCTTATCTGATTCAGATTTGGTGTATTGCAGAAGACCTCAATAAATGCAGTCTCAGGTTGTTTGTTGCATGAGCAGCTATGGTATTTTGTCTAAAGTCACATCTGTGGGTGACTATGCCCGGTCCACTCCCCGGGTGGGGAGGATTGCACAAACACACACATAGATTAGTTTGGCTATCTTTGTGAGGACACTGATGAATTTAAAAGCCTCTTTCTAATAATTAATCCTTAACCCAGCCTGATCATCACAGAAGGCTTCAATCATTCACTCATGTTCTTTGGATAAGTGGTTCTGGAGAAGACTGCAACCCCACACCCTGTTACTGTTTAAAATGCAGTGAGTGTGTGCTTGTAGCTGTCATCGTTTCCCACAGTAACCTAATAACTGCTATGTTTACTCAACACCTCTAAATTATAGTCTCTCGCAAACAGGAAGCATACCAATCATTTGAATACAGAGATGAAGCTGTAAAGTCTTAAATGAATTCAAATCTATTTATTTTGTCTTTTGAACAAGCTCCAGAGAAACTTGTGTGACAAATGACTAACCTCAGAAAAGGTTTGCCAAGATGTTATTTGCTGAAGCAAGCATGCAGAGGAAAGTACAACAACAGCTCTAGAGATTCACACTTCACTGCAGAGTGAGGGAAAACAATCGTAGTTGTAAATGACTTGTCAGCGACGTGCAGTCAACTATTTTTTTTTCTGTCTTGTCACTGTATAATTTTCACGTCAAGAAACGTAGACCATGCCCTGTGCTCTCTCCTTATCACCCACCAAATATAGAAAGACAAAAAGCAGAAGTTATAACTCAGCACTTCATTCGTCACCATATTAAAAACATGTTTGCTTTGTAATTGAGAAAACTCCCTGTGATAAAGTCTGTAATTAGGAAATTTGTATTATGTTCCCGATCAGTTATCATGCATAGGTTTGATAAAATTGAGCAACTTTAAGGGGCTTTCTTGAAGGGACGACATTATCATTGGCCAGCAGGTGTCAGTGTAGACCCAGTGCACTTATAGAGGAGGGCTGGATTCACACTTTGAGGTACTTTGTACTTGGTGACAGTGGGGCAAACGAACTCCCTTCTGTCAAAGGCCTCGTCTGGTTAAGGAGAGAGCAGAAGGTGAGCAGTAAGAAAAACAGCACACAGTAATAACGAGAGGTTGGTTGCACAAGTGAGATGTTCAAGTCCAGAGCTAGAGAGAGAGACAGAGAGAAGGCACTGAGGACAAAACACAATATATGGGTGAGAGAAACGATCCAAATTTAACAGCATGCATGAGACTCGGTGTTAACCAAACAGGATGTTTACCAGAACTGGCTGAAATGCTCTCATTTTCTCCAATGTTTTCATCCCCAAGATCTGAGTCTACGATTAACACGGGCTCATCAAAACTGGACAAAAAATGTCACTCGGTCTGATGAGTCTCATGTTCTGCTGAAACATTTGGTTGGTAGGGTGAGAATTTGTGATAAATGACATGAAAGCATGGATCCATCCTGCCTTGTATTGAAACTCAAGCGGATCGTGGTGTAACGGCGTGGGGGATATTTGCGTGGCACGTTCTGTGTCCCTTAGTACCAACTGAGCACCGTTTAAACACCACGGTCTACCTGAGTACTGTTGTTGCTCATGTCCATTCCTTCATGACTACAGTGTACCATCTTCTGATGGCTACAATAATGCACCAGGCCAAAAAGCTTGAATCGTCTCAAACTGGTTTCTTGAACATGACAGTGACTGTACTCAAATTGAGTCACCAGATTTCAGTCTAATAGAGCACCTCTGAATAGTGGTGTAACGCGAGATTTGAATCACAGATAGGCAGTCGACGATTCTGCACCAATTGTGTGATGTTATCTTCTCAACTCTGCGCTAACAAAATGTACTTGATATAGTGGCCAGTTGGTATTTATATATTTTAAAACAGTGACCAGTGACTTTTTGAACATTTTAGCAGATAAAAATACGTGAGATTACAGGATATATATCACACAGGAAATGCATTAAAAGCAGATTCTGTGTGATATCGTGTCAGTTATTTGAGTCTTCAACAGCTGTAATGTCTGCAAAAATGAAAGCAATGCTGTGTGAATGCTTGTAGATGTCAGTGATAGCGTCTGGCCTTTTTCCTGTAACTCAAATGATACTGTGGTAGTCTATACTGACTTTATATACTGGCAGTGTATCAATCTAAAAATGACTATCTTCATTTAGTTACAGACTGGTGACTTTATGTGTCTGAACAGCTTGGGCCTCTTTAGAAACTGGTGTCTGGTTTGACACTTGGCTATAGTCTACTTCAATCTTGTGAAGACTTTAGGTTGATTCTGAGGTTTGTGACTTCCTACTTCACAGTACTTATACATCCATGAGGCTAGTGCTGTCTAGTGTCATCTAGTAACACAGCACGACAGAGACCACATCAGACCTGCTGCAGACAAAACAGAAACAAAACGAACCGGTAAGAATTTTGTTGTTGCATTTTGTGAATCCATTGTCCAGTTTCACTTTCAAAGAGCAGGTTTTGATGACTCAGATCCATATTCACTGGAATCATGAAATGTACTGGAAATGGGTAATATCTTGCCAGTTTAATATGAGCATGAATGATGTGGCTTGTAATATATCTTTCAGATAAAGACTTACTTTAATAAAAGCTGCAAAACTACTTTTGATAGAATTTTTAGAAGATTTTGGCACAGTTTCCATCAGCAGCAACACAGTAACCAAATAAATCAATGAATGACAAAATATATATATTCCAAATTGTTCATCCCAGTCCTCCTTCCTAATTTAGTGCTTTTAGGTGTTATAGCTGTCTTTGTTGTGATGTAATAATGTTAGCCGTTGAGTTAATTAATGTCATATTTAATTCATTGTATATGTGTGTGCTACATCATTAGGTCATGTTACACATCTGCAGTTGAAGTTGTGTATAGAGGATGTGGGGAACAAGAGCAATAAGTGTGAAAGACAAAGAGATGCAGAGATACTGCCAACAAAATTATTCAGCTTTCAGCTATCAAGCTGCTTTCAAATAATGCTGTTTTGTTCTGCAGTGTCACTCTAAATATGCATGCTGGAGGTGCAGAATAAAAGCGTTGTTCTTCTTCTTCTTCTTCTTCTTCTTCTTTTTTTTGGGGGGGGGGGGGGGGGGGGGGCGGGGGGCAGTAGTGTTGATGACCACTAACTGTGAAAACTCACACAGGCAGGCTGACCAGAATGACAAACAAAAGAAAGAGAAGAAAAGAATAGAAAAGGCAGCAATAAGAGCAGCCAGTTTGGCAAAGACAAACAGAAACGCTGTTGACAGAACCATAATTAACATGACTATTTACATCACTGTTTACAAGTTTATACCAATGTGGTTTCTTAAAATAGGACTTTATGGCAAGCCTGGAAGTTTCCCACACAAATGTACATGTGTGTGTAGTGTATCTGTATGCAACTGCTGACATTTCTTCTTTTCTTGTTTTTATGATATTATTGTAGAGTATCTACCTTAAAATGTAAAGTGCTTTGAGGTGACTGGTGTTGAATTAAACTCACTTGAATTGAAATGGATTGAATTATAGTTTATATCACCAGATGCCCTGGTTACAAGTGTTTGGCCTAATTCATACTTTAAATCCAGAGTTTTTGTGCAGCTATTTTCCTGCCCTCATAAGTTGAGCCCTTTTTTTCTCCACGTTGACATATGCACTGTTGCGTCTTGTGAGTTTACATAAATGTATGACGACTGCCGCAGTGTGTAACAGTCTTCTGTATGAGTGAGAGTAGCTGTGCCCTGTAAACTCTAATGATGTGGATTCTGCTTTTTTAGCCTGTAATTTCACTCTTTTGCGACTGAGTGTGTTTATCTCTTTTTCCCTCCTTTCATCACTGTGTTCTCCAGTCAGACAGGCTTTATCGCAGGTGGGTATCAAATGTAATAGTGCATTATAGACCAAATATGGTGCGTGTGAACTGTTGTCTGTTTTATCTTCTGGACTCTGATAGGGACTAAATGCCTTCATTGTTTTTGTTTGTCCCTGTTGTTGTACCTCGTTCCCTACTAGTCTCCATTTGCCCATTACTATGGGCAGAAACTCCTCTTGGTCCTTTGTCAGAGCATCTGTGATTCTCCCCTAATGTACTCTCAGTTTTCCCCGGATTTCTCTGATTCCTGATGCCTGGATTACGAAGCTAACTTCAGGATAAACACTGGGTTTGCTGAACTACAGAAGTGATTCACTTCTTAAAGGAACATATCACCATGGTAACTTGTGCCGTGAAGCAGATTAGATATCAACAGGTATGAAATCAATACTTCAGAAAATAGCGTCGCCATTCCTGGTTCTTTACTTTTTTTTGTTTGTTTGCTTTCTGTGGTCAGTGAAAGAACTTTACAGCAGTGTTATTATTCTAAACATTATTCTCTGCAGACACTGCAGTTTAATTTTTACTCTCAAACCCTTAAACTGCACCGAGTTTGCAGCTCAGAGAAGAACAGGGAGCAGCTGATGTTTCAAAGTTTAGTTTAAAAACGCCACATTTTTTTGTTCAGCATTATTAAAGTGCATTACTGATTCTCTGCTGGGTCAACGCGTTTCATAGGTGCAAGTTGTTAAAGCGAACGTACTAAAACCACTGACTGAAGCGCAAACTATGCATCACATTCTTACAGGAATTACACACATTCAGTTGGTGATGCAGAAAGTGTGCAAATGTTGCACGCTTGATTCTAATCTGCTGATAGGTCTCTTTTACACTACTGGAACTGCAAAAACTAGAACATAGAGCACACTCTTAGACTACCTGTTCAGTCAGGGGAATAACTTCACTTGATCTGCAGACAGACTGCAGCAGCTCCTTGACCATGGTGCATGGGCATAAGCTTTAATGCATAAGTTTATAGTTTTTTTTTCCTTAGAAAAGTTCAATTTTTTGTCTTCTTCTTTTATGTTGATAACCATTTTATCAGCATCTGATAGAGTCTCTCGAGTAGGTGACGCTCATAGAGAGTCGTGTGACCAGTGAACCGGTCAGATGATACCCAAACCATGCCTACTTCCTGTGAACATGCAGGGGAAAACCCTGGTTTAATTTAGCAAGTTTGTAACCAGCTTCGTATGACTGCTAATCCTGACTGTCAGCGGTCTGACGGACAGATGGCCTGAGTATGCTCAACTCGCGTCGTAGTGCAGGGCCCTGCAGTTCGAGCTTACTCTCTTCACCTTCACCTTAAGCTGAAAGCGCCCATGTAAACACAGGCACAGTTACAACCCCTTAGATTGCAGTCTTGTGTACACTTTTTTGTTGTTGTTGTTTTGTTTTGTTTTGTTTTGTTAAAAACACTGTCTGTGATTGACACAGGAAACTGACTTAAGGGTGTAACAGCTGTTGAAAAAACTAAACGAGGAACAAGGTAGGCCTACTTTAGAAAGTTTAACTTGTTTGGTGTCATACTATCAGAAACGAATATTCTGAGACACAACAACCTGTAGTCTCCTAATTACCCACTGTGGAGAAGCTGACAGCAATCTATGTTGACATATATTCCACTTCTTTTTTTTTTTTTGCTGGGGAGGGGGGGGGGGGGGGGGGGGTGATTTTATTTCAATTGCCCTTCATTCTGTCTATTGAACCATTTACTCACTATTAGGCCAACCATAAGCCAAATCATACTGCTAAGCCTAGATCAGGGATGTCAAACATAAGGCCCAGGGGCCAGAATCGGCACAGCAGAGAGACCCAATCTAGCCCGCTGGACAGCTTTGGAAAATATGATGGAAGGCATACAGTTTTGGCATTTTAAATGAATGTATTATTTATTTATAGCTTTTCAGCTTATTAAACTCCCCAAAGCCAGTTACACTACACTAAAGTAGTTAAGTATGTCAAGGCTGCGGCAGCAGTGTGTGTGATGTGTGGGAAAGTGGACTCAAATGCAGGCACTTACTAAGATGCAAGTGAGGTTTATTGTAAATAACAGAACACAAGGCAGGGATGGCAAAAACAAAACTAAAGAAAACCTGAACTGGGAAAAACTATTGCATTTTTTAAATCTTATATTAACATATGCCAGGGATTAAATGTGTAGTTAAATGTCCTTACACTGAAATTATTCCAAAGGTTCTTCAGTTATCTGCGTGCTGGGCGGAGACAAACAAACAAACAAACAACAAATGCAACTCAGTCCTACAGCAAAGTGTGAAATAGGCACTCCTGTCCACTGTGTTCATCATGCTTTTCTCCTTCCTAGTGTAAAATGGGCACACATGTAGAAGCTGCATCACCAGCAGGAGGAGACTTTTAAAGCCGCGAAGTCACTAGTGAGAGGCAAACGTGAAATGGACACAGTGGACCGGCGTGTCTATTACATGATACTGGGTTGAAAAACGTGTCTTTTTCTTTCGGCACATTTGTGCTACAATCAACTGACTGTAGTTCATATGCATGGAGAGGGACAATGGTGGAGGTGTATACAACTTCTGAGAAGTGGAGATAAGAATACTCCAATGGCCCAAAACAACAAGGTAAATTGGTCAAGTGCAAAGTTTAGGACAGAAGTAAGTACAAATGATTAACATGACATCAACTCTTTGCAAGCATCTCCACAAGCATGCTAACACAATGTGAAGAACCCAGACTGATGTTAAACCTGAGTGTGCAGTCAGTCTCGCAGCCAAGGTTTCTTCCTGTGTGGTTTTACAGTATAATCACTGTGGCAATCACTTTGAAGTCTCTTTGAACCAGTTTTCAGTGTTGTCCACTTCGTGTTAATAATTAAACACTAAAAGAATGATGACTTCTACTCACGTGTGGCAAAAGATTTATACTGTTAACTGGTAATTGGCAGCGGAGTTTAAGTAATAATTTAGTTTCTCTGTGGGGGTACTCAAGTACTGTTCAGCATTACAGCATTAAGAAATGTAACAAGTAACAAACCCAATATTGACCAGTTTCTGGGCAATGTCTTTGTAAGCCACTTGAAATGTACAGTACCTATGGAATCATCCCTAACTCCCTAACTGTGTGCACATAACAGAAAACGTATTAAAGAACTCATTTTCCTTCACAAAAGTATAGAATTTTTTCCCATTTCAAATAACTACTTCAGCAACTATCAAATATAACACAGTTTGAGAGGCATAAAATGGTATTTTTGCACCAACAATGTGATTCCTAATGAGTCATTAGTCAAAAAATGGCATATCTCAGGATGGTGTGCAGTGTGTCCTTAAAGAAAACTGGGCCAAATTGATAAGTGAACGACAAAAGCAGTGGCAGACCAAGATAAAAATGATCTGCAGCAGATGAAAAGTATCTCCAAGTCATGATCAGAAAATGGTCTCAGCGGTTGTGTATTTTGGCATATATCAGCTCCATCCTGAAGAATGCTTTTTTTCACAAGTACTGGACTGAAAAGAAGTGACAACATGTCCTATAAAGTGATAAATCCAAATTTGAAATCATCATCAGCACACAGCAGCTTGCCCAACCTCAGCATTACCGAAGCAGTTTGAAATTATAACAGACAATGGAATAAAAACCAATCAACATCCAAAGAAAAGCTTTGATTGTCCCCCAGGAACCCTGGAGAACTGTTGAAGTTGAAGACTACTCAAAGAAATGACAAGAAAGCTTACCTAAGAGAGTTCAGACTGTGAAAAATAAGCATACCAAATAAAATAAATGTACCAGATCTGTATTTCCAATTTTACTAGAAAACAAGAAAGAAATAAGGGGTGGTTCAACACTTTCATACAGTGGCTGTAGCTCAGGAGGTAGAGCAGGTTGTCTACTGATCGGAAAGTTGGTGGTTGGTGGCTCACCCTAGTTTGCATGCAAAATATCCTTGTGGCAGGATATCTCTGATGCATCCATCGGAGTGTGAATGGTAGTTAGAAAGCACTTCAAAGCATAGAATGTGTGTGAATCTGGCATGTTGAATATAGCGTAGAAATATACGAATCACTCCATTTACTGTAGCTATACTAAATAGACCAGTAGCCATATACTATTACTGAACAAGAACAGACAAATCAGATTTGTGCTGAGCCATTCCTCGTAAAGTAACCACATTTAAACAATAACAACAAAATGTTTTCTTAAAAAAAAAAAAAAATTAGATATGACTTTTCTCTTTCATAACAGATTCCACTAACTGAACTGTTTGATTTTACATGTTATCATCTCTTTCTCTTTCAGCTGTGAAGCACGTCATCTGAACTGCAACCACCCGACACGACGACAAGAAATCTTTCATCCAAGATGACTGAAAATAGCAACCATAATGTATCCAGCCACCCTGTAGGGTCCCATTCTTTGAATGTTTTTACCATTACCCTCCATGGCATTTTCTCTACAATTGGCATCGTGGAAAACCTCCTCATCGTTGCAGTGGTGGGCTTCCATGTCCGTCGCTCCATCATTAGCATCTGGATCCTGAACCTCGCAGTCTCTGACCTTCTAGCCACTTCTTCACTGCCCTTCTTCACCCTGTACATGGCCCGGGGCAAAACCTGGACACTGGGGACAACTTTCTGCCGCATCCATTCCTCCATCTTTTTTCTCAACATGTTCGTCAGTGGCTTCCTACTGGCGGCCATTTCTCTGGACCGCTGCTTGGTGGTGCTGAAACCTGTCTGGGCCCAAAACCACAGAAACATCCAACTAGTTAAGAAGATATGTGGGGTAATCTGGGCCATGGCTCTGATCTGCACTATCCCCTTCTTCCTGTTTCGTGACGTCATCCCTGTAGAACATGGCCGGAATCTCTGTTACTATGATTATGCACGATTCCTGCCTGAACCAAAGAATCAGACAAATAATAAACCTATAATTAAACAACGGAAAGAAGGACTGGCAATAATGAAGCTGTTTTTTGCCTTCTTAATCCCTTTGGTCATCATCATAGTGAGCTATGCTGTTGTACACTCCATAATAGCAAACAGATGTAACCGTCGCCCTTTCCGTTTTGTTCGGCTTGTAGTGTCTGTGGTGGTGAGCTTTGTACTCTGCTGGGCACCCTACCACATATTCATCGTCATGGAAGTGATGGCTCCAAACTCTCAGTCTGTTCAGGATTTTATAAGACAGGCCCTCCCAGTTGCAGCGACGATTGGCTTCCTCAACAGCGTCCTCAATCCTGTTCTGTATGTGTTCAGCTGCCCTGACCTGTGCAATAAGATCCGACATTCTCTCGGTGCAGTGATGGAGTCTGTTCTGGCTGAGGATCTTGCAGAGTTCGCCCGGCGCCGCAGCACAGCTCGGAGCTCTATCGGCAACTCTGAGATAATGACGAGAAAGAAGCATTCCCTTGCAACTCAGGAAGAAAGTATGAGTACTTCAGTTTAGAAGTAAAACATACCATCTCTTCTTTAGTAAGTGCAAAGAAGGTTTTATTTACCTCAACTGCACATAAAAAAGTTCCCTGTTGTCTAACACATATCACTCAGGCAATACTTTTTCACAAGAAGCTTACCTGTTTTGCTATAGCATTGTATTCTCCATCCATCAATCAAGTTATTAGTGCCCCATCTAGGATTAAGAATATGTTTTAGTATAAATGAACATCATCGGGAGTTCATGTTTGGAACATGTGGATAGACTAAAATCCAACCTTAATCCTGACACTGGATGGAGCACTTGTGACCTGATGGATATTATGAGGTTTCTGTTGTTTTCATATGCTTCTTCTTTGTTTTGTTTTGGTTTTTTTTGTTTTTGTTTTTTTGCCTGTCCCGTTTGGCTCTTTTGCCATCAGAATTGTTGTCTAAAGGCAAAGAAAGATGCCCAACGGATTTACTTTACCAAATTGACCATCCCAGCCTTGCCGTAATGGTCCATTTGATTCACCTTTTATTGTTTATTTTATTTTCACTTACTGAATACGGGACAGACTTGACTGGGGGAAAGAAGGGGAGAAAGAAAGAGGGAAAGAGAAACAGCTGAGAAGAGGGACGGGGGAGAAGGGCAAAAAACAAAAACCAACAGAATGGGCAGCAAAAAAAAAAAGAAAGAAAAGAAAAAAAAATGCATATATCAATCACCTGGATCACCTGTTGAGAAAGAAAAAAGAAAACAAGCAGAAGAGAACAAGAGTAATAGAATAAACAACATCACAATGATATATGGGAATATGACAGTAAATACTAAAAATTAAACATTATTGTGCAGCACATAAGATCAACAGAACACAGTGTGCTTTGAGGTAGGAGCCAAAAAGGGTGTAGTTTGTGGGTGTGATCACCCGTGTGTACACCTGTGAGCATGGACGCGCTTGTTTTTTTGTTTTTTTTGTTTTTTTTAAAAGGTTCCTTCATGTAATGATCTGCTAGAGGGTGTGGGGGGGCCACAGCCCCGTCCTCCAGGGCATGAAGCAGGTATGGAGGAGATCAAAACTCCAGACATCCAGAGGCCCCCAGAACACAAGAGACCAAGGAAGACCAACAGAGGGGCAGCCGCGTCACTGTCCCAGAAAGAGCTGAGGAGAGTCCCAGATGAGGGCTCACTCAGCAGCCGCGGAGCAGAAGCCAGGGGGAGTTGCAGTGACGCGCCCATGAGTTCCGCTGGCAGCCAGCCGTGCCTGAGTGACTAAGCCCCAGGCCGAGAGGCCGGGGGCACCCCACCTCCGAAGTGGCCCGAGCGAGCCCCAGGCTCCAGGCCCCGATAAGCGGCCGCCAAGGAGTGAGCCGGTGTGTACCTGGACGCCCACCCCCGGACACAAAGAACCACCAACGCACCGATGTCTGAGGGAGTCCGCCACTGGCAGGGTTTCATATGCTTCTTCATGTATTTAGACAATGACAGCAGACATTTGTCTTCAAAATAATTAAATTTTAGAAATGGCCTTTCTTTTTCATAACACAAAGAGCAAAGTTCACTCCATGTCCTTTTACAAACTTTCTTTGCTTCTTAATGGTATCTTTTCAGATTAAAGACATCCAGTAATTGGTCTAATCTGCTGCAGACGTGTAATCTAAAACTTTTGCATATTCTTAGTGAAATTATGTGTGGGGATGATTGTGAAATAAGTATTGCAATGCCAATACAACACTTGTTACAAAATATCCATCCGTCCCTGTTTCAGTAAAAATATCTATCAGTGCTTCCCTGTGCTTGACATAGAGATATTGCATAAAAATAGAGAAAGATAGCTTTATCATTTAATTTTAGCTTAGTCCTAGACTCATTTGTATTCCTTATATTTAGCGAATTATATGTGATGTAATTTCTGTACTCTAGCAAGAAAAAACAGTTTAGTTAGCATTATTATACAGTCATGTGCAGTATGTCACTAAATTTGCAAAAACTTCCCCATTCTATGTACCTCTCTTGTTTTGAGGGTGTTTGATGAAAATGTCAATTTAGTTTAAAGTAATACACGCTTTTTTGCTTTGTAAATAACCGAGCCTTAGACTTTTTAAGAAATGTGTAATGTGTTTCTCACTAGATGTTATCACCAGCTGTAAGTGCCTACACCAGCGTTCTTTTTTCAGATGCAAAACATTCGGTTTCCTTTTATGATGAAATTGCTCAAGCTGTTTATGAGAAAAAGTGTATTGCACGTTTACTTTAGCGCTCACTCATATGCTGTCAATACCTTTTAGCAGTAAAATGACATTTTAGAAAATGAATAAAAGAAAAGAAAAGCATTCCTGGCACCTTCGTATGACTAGTTGCTTACCGTTATATAACCACAATCTTGTGTTTCCATAGTGATTCACACCTTCTCTATTTTTAAAATTACTGACAGCACACGTGTGATTAAATGCAGTTTTTAATGATCGTAAACTGAGCAGCAGAAAACAATTGCTTCATAAACTCACAGTAGTTATGGATGTGCGCTTTTGACAAATATGAAACTGAATTTCCATATTTCAGCTGAGTTACATGTAAGCTGAAGTCACTGTTTGCGCAAAAATATCTTTTTTCTCTCCTACCTTTAAGCAGTATCTAGATGAGAAACTGTGAATGCCCAAATAATTCTTTAGATGAAAAGGTGGAAACACTGCGAGGCATAAACTCAACATATGTCTTCCCACTGGGTGGTGCAATTGCTTTGATTGTGGTCAAGTCCAAACTATATTGCTAGAAGGTTACTCTGTCTATTTTCACTCACCCTCTTGGTGTCTGGGTGAGCTCTGGTACTAAGAGTCATGCTTTTGCTTGGGTTTTGCCCTCTTCCCAAACAGGGCAGGGACCTTTGCAGCTCTAGCCGAGCATCAGGGCAGAGGAAGATGTAGAAGAGGGGATCCAGCAAAGTGTTCAGACTGGTCAAACCATAGCACAGGCGATAGATGAGGAAAAGTGAATGCTCCAGTTCACATGGATCATCAGTCAGCAGCAAGGATACAAACCTGTATCCACCTACTAGGTGGTAGGGTCCAAAGACAACAATGAAGTTGACAGTAATCACGACCAGAATTCCTACGATTTTGTGCCGTTCATGGGCGGAGAGGGATGGAGATTGCCTGAGTGTCACCCCAATGTGGGCTGAGGTGTAGCTGAGGGAGGAAACAGATTTGGAGATCAGAAACCAGCCTTTAATCTAATATACAAAACGTTCCAAAAGAACAGGGAAATATCCGATTTATCTAGAAAACATTAAATCAGAAACATATGTGCACATGTAGATTTTGGTATTAACTCACCCTAGGATGGCACATGGCAACAAGAAGCCTAGAACCACAGTGGCAATCTTAAATTGAGCATATCGGCGGCTGACGGGGTACTGCTCCAAGCACAGCAGTCTGTCAGAGTTGAACACAGATGGCAGCAGCCCACTCAGACAGAACAGGAAGGTTAGGATCCACACCGCTACACCTGACACTGCTGCTACTCTGACTGTTCGCACCCTGCGGCTGCTGAATGGGTAAACAATAGCCAGGCAGCGGTCTGTAGCTATCAGACACAGGAACATGACACTTGCATAGACGTTCACGTAAAACACGTAGCCAACTAGCTCACAGGTTAGCTGGCCATAGGGCCACTGGTGTGGACCCTGGAGGTAAAGAATCCATAAGGGCAGTGTGAGCAGTTGGAGGAAGTCTGACAGCAGCAGGTTGAGGATGTAGACCAGCTGACAGCCTCCGCCACCTGAGCGCCCCAGGTGGTACAATCCCCAAAGAGACAGCAGGTTGCTGGGGAGACCCAGAGTGAAGATGAGGCCATAAATACAGGTCAGTCCAAATATGTCCGTGTCTAAGGGGAGGTTGCAGGTATCGTTGGACATGTCTCTGAGGGTAAAACACGTCACATGGGAAACTTGAGGTGATCTCAATCAGACGTTGATTCACACTCACAGAACAGTGAGTTAATGTAGGAAAGCCCATCCATTCACTCAAGGCAGAGAGGAAGAAAGGAAGACTCTGTTCTCAGGTGCATTCTTCCTAATCACACGTGTCCACTCTGCAAGATTCATAAAGCCACTCTGCTGTGGAAAAAATCACCCTCATTTTTGAAGCTGTCACTCAACCAGGCTTCAGAGCATCCCAGATCCATTGGTGGAAATGAAAACCTGCAAAACAGATGCCATGAGTTTTTAAGTGCATGAAGACTGAACCCATAAAAAAGCTTAAATCCTTTGTACTCACCCCTCAGAGCTTTGAGACTGACTTTATTCCACAAATAGTGTGCAGCCCAGTCTGCAGCCGGGTGACCTGTGCTCAAGCAATGTTGGGAACACGTTGCCTCGACCCAGCCTTGTCTATTCTGTGATCGTTTCCTCCACAGGAAACCCACTTCTTCAGCTTTAAAGGCAACATCCTGAGGCAGGAGAACGCCTTTCTGTCCCAGAACAAAAACAAGCTCCCACTTTTTCTGAGCCTCTGTCTTTCTTGCTTCTACAGCAGCCACAAAGATTAGGCATGGACAGGCACAGTGAGTGCAGGGATCGATGTGTCCGCTGATGGGAATTCCCAAAGAATTCTTTAGATTGTAGCTGGTCTCCAGCTACAATCCATCAATCATGTTAACCCATATGCTGTGATACCTCTAAACATGCTGTTAAACAACACCGAACGAACTATTAGGTATGTCGTGTGGAATTGTATTCATTAGCTACAGTTCTTTTTCATGCCTTAAAAGAGTTAAACTCTTCTCTTATCAAAGCACCACGTTTTGTGGTTTTAGATAACGTTTAGGGTGATTTTAGATCATTTATAACTGATCAGTTAAGGAAATTTTGGTTGAGGTTAGTGTTTATCTAAGTCTTCAGGAAATGAATGAAAGCCAACATATGTCCTCTAAAGACATGAAAATATAACTGTGCGTGTATGAACTTACTTCTGCTATTGTGAGGGCCAGAACGTTTTAAACTAGAGACGATATCTAAGCTCTCATTTTTGGACTCACTTTTAAAAGGTTAATTAAGTGTTAAGACTTGATGTGATGTCTAAGACTGGAATTACTATAGGGCTGGAATAGAAATAGGAATAGAAAGTTAGAGTGAAGAGAAATGTTCTCACAAATATAGTCAAAACAGTAAGTGTGCGTAGGTTTGTGTATTCTGTGTAGGTTAGAGAGAGAAGGTTGAAACCACAGCAAAAAAGGTGCAGATAGACAAACCTACCAAACCAAACACAATACTGTGGTAAAATTTATTGCAGGGTAAAAGAAGAATAAGCTTCTTCCCCAACTGATTTAATTAATAATTTGTAGTCAGTAAATGTTTTACACTTTGGCTCCGAGGAACTTTTTTCATACAGTGCAGACCGAAAAAAAAGAGTACACAATTGAAATTGTTTGACTGAAGAATGGGCGTATTGAAACAATAGGTATTACTTGGTATTTTTACCACATGGGTTCAGAGGGAGGGGAGCCTAATCACTCACTTTTGTTTCTTTTAAATGTCACAAAACTTTGATTCATCAGATAACACAAGTTTGTTATTTATAAATTAGAAAGTACATAGGTTCTCCAGAGCTCCAAATAAAGATCTTCATATTTCTTTGTACATGACTGGCCATAAAGACAGATGGGAGCCATGTACTGTACAGATTGTAAGTCAGAAGCAGTCACTCTAAATAGTCCTCCATAAACCCTGGTAGGCTGTGTATTTCTGCCAATCAGAGCACTCAAAGTGCTTTTTGATACAATTTGTCACATTCACCTATTCACACACACACACACATGAACACACATAGTATGGTCTTGCTATCCTTGTGGGGACATCTCATTGACATAATGCTTTCCCTAGCTGCTTATCCTAACCCTAACCATCAAAAATGAATGCTTAACCCTAACCGTTACCCTAAACCTAACCATAACCCAATTGTAACCCTGACACTAAAACCACATTCTGAGTGTGAAAAATGCCTTCAACCCCATGGGGACCTGGATTTTGGTCCCCACAAGGGCTGTTGGTCCCCACCAGTATAGTAAATTTCAGATTTTGTTCCCCACCAAGATAGGAAGAACCAGAACACACACACACACACACACACACACACACACACACACACACACACACACACACACACACACACACACACACACACACATATTACAGTTTTTCTCGATTGCTAAAACACATTTCTTGAAACTATGCCTCATATTCTCACAACAGTAAACACAAATCCATAACATCTCACTCAATTTCCCAAACATCCTATTTCCAGGTCAAAATGAAGCTCTACACTCAAAACTATTCACTCTTGCTGAAAAACCAAACTTTGCCCTCAGACATCAAACACAAGCCCTCAAAAACACACACACTACAACAGAGTTTTGCACACTGGTACAATTAATTCAAAACAATAGTTCCAAAACAATTAGGTTGCTTATGGTTCTCCCCTTCAAAAACCTTTTCACATGATAAACACAAAAGACGCAACCAATGTATGTACAGTAGCACATTGTCATTCATGTACTATACAGTACAACACACACCAAAAAACATTATTCCACCTCAGCATCTTGTCTTTGGTCTGGGTCAGGCCAGAGAATCTCATCCACATCACAGGCTATATTGGCCCTAGCCAGGCAGCGGGGGTAAAATCCTCTTGCATGCCTGATCCACCCCTGGCATGCATCTACTGATATGTCTAGGCAGGCCTCTTCCATGGCCTGAAGGAGGTGAACACGGACATAAGGTTCTCGGTCATACACTTTCCACCGCCATGCCGAAAATAACTCCTCTATCGGGTTTAGAAAGGGAGAGTATGCAGGCAGAAAGATATTAGAAAACCTTGGGTTATTGGTAAACCAGTCACGAACCAGAGCAGCGCGATGGAAGCTGACGTTATCCCACACAACAACGTAGTGAGGCTGCTCTGGCTGTGCTGGTTCCCTGTAGTCCAGCTGGAACATATGTTGTCTTAAACCATCAAGAAAAGCAAGGAGAAGCATAGTGTTATAGGGTCCTAGTACGGCATGGCGGTGGAGTACCCCTCGTTGGCTGATGGCTGTGCACATAGTGACATTCCCCCCACGCTGACCAGGGACATTTACAATAGCCCGATGGCCAATTATGTTCCTCCCCCTTTTCCTTCTTTTGGTCAGGTTAAAACCTGCCTCATCCACAAAGATTATTTCATGGGGAACAGGCCGTCCTTCAATCTCAAAGATTCTCTGCAAAACACATAACACAGTAGAGTCAATCGGTACCCTGAACCACAGTTCAAGAGTGCTGAAATGGCAGCATAAACTGCCATGCTGTGATGGTACACAATACTTTATACAGTATCAAAACTCATACCTGAACATATTCCACACGTTGGTTTTTCACTCTGTCAGAGTTTCGTTCGAAAGGGACTCGGTATGCCTGTTTCATCCGGAATTGATTCTTTCGGAGGATGCGGTCAATTGTGGAGAGGCTGATGGCATTTATGCCTCGAAAAAGATGATCATCCTCAATCACTCTCCTTTGAATCTCTTGCAGGCGGATTACATTATTTGCAATTACCATGTTTACAAGTTCCCTCTCTTGCCCCTCCGACAAAAGCCTTAACCTGCCTCCACCAGGTGGTCGTCTCTGTGTCCTACAAAAATAGAAGCACTCATTACTGTAACTGTCACACATTCGAAGGTTCTGATTGGTGTGTGATAAATTTTGACTCCTAGTGTTTCCACCTGGTTAATTGTGTGCTAATTGAGCTCAAGCTATGCTGACTTAAGTTAACATTATTGAATGCTAGTGCTTTCTAAATGACTACATGGTGTAAGCACTGAAAAATGTAGGGATTTGTGTGTAGAGTTTTGCAGTAACAGTTCACCAAATTTGACTCATGTGTCAAAGCAGGGAATAGTGTTTATAGTTCAGGGAAATGGGTGAGCTTTTTGAAAAATAGCGTTACGGTTTTGAAATTTTAGTTTAAAAGCCTGGTTATAGTGTTTAAGCAATCGAGAAAAACTGTAATATTGTGTTTTAATCTTTGGTTTTCAGGTATTTTTATCACGTATACACTTACATGCCACTGCATGCATTAGGGGAGATTGTTTGCTCAGTAGCTTGCCTGAGAATACTTGGACATTAGGGCCGGAGAAGAGAAGCCACTGATCTTCCAACTAACAGAGTATCTCTGGGCAAGATACTTATACCAGGTTGCTCCTGATGTGGTGATCAGCATGTGAATGTCAGATAGATCACTTAGTCATTGTATGAATGTGTCTGAATGGGTGAATGATGCGCGTTGTATAAATTGGTTTAAGTGGTGAAGTAGAGTACAAAATAACTACCGTAACTGTCGGGCTATAAGCCGCTACTTTTTGCACAAGCTTTGAACCCTGCGGCTTTTAGTAAGGTGCGGCTTTTCTATGGATTGTCCGTGATTTTTGTCATATCGTAAGACGATTTGTTTTATTTGTTCCGCTGTTGTACAGCTCTGTGGTGGCCATCTTGTTTTCCCAGTAAAGAGGAGGCCTGCCTCAATTGCAGCTCTTTTATAGGCCAGTCTGTATTAAGAAGGCGTGTCTTTGGAGTATTTAAAGGGAGCAGGAAATGGATTGGGAGTCATTATGAGAAGTTGCTGTCTGTATGTGCATGATGTTGGCAAGAGACAATAAAACAATTACTTCAATTAAGATTGAGTCAAGTCTGATGTTTCCCTCACCGCTCCTCGCGGCATAACAATTGGTATAAGTACAGTAGAGGCCCATAAAGTGTTGCAGAACAGTTTAACAGCATATGTTGGAACATGTTCTCCTCTATCGAGCAGTGTCTCTACCTGACTTGGTCTGAGGGTATTTCCAAATTTAGAATCTCAAAGAAAAAACTCAACAGACATTGATACAGTTGTCTCACTGAAAAAAACAATACTACAAGTACTATACTACAATCTGATTACGTATAATATAAGTGTAGTATTTTGACTGTTAATATAAGTTGCTTACATTTGTCAACATGATGATGGCGTTATGATAGTGTAACTCATATTGAATCTGAAACCCTGCCTGTGTGTCTGCATTTGTCTGAGATGTGACTCAAAGAGAGAGTATGAATTTCACACCAACTGCTGCCACATGTAACGCTCTCACGTACACTGCAGTTTGCAGTCCTCTAAACTTCAGCCTAAAACTATGCAAAGAGCACAACTATGTCAAAAAGCTCCTTTTCACAAAAGCTTAAAGCTTGGAAAGAGTTCATCTTGTTTGCTTTCATTGTTTAACCCTTTAAGACCTACCATAGAACCAAGTCCGCCAGAGCTTATCTTTATATTTTTACATGCTGTAGTGCCATTTTTGGGAGCATTTCAAGTTGCTATACATCAATACAACCGTTATAGCCCAAATTTTAATAATATCTATGCATTAAGTCCATAGAAACTACATAAATTGCAAAAAAAGTGCAATAAACTACAAAAAAATTGAAAATCTTTTTTTTTTTCACATATATTTCTAGTTAGAGAAATTTAAGAGGTTTATCCCTCAAAACTGTTAATACAGAAAAGTTGCAGAAAATAGTTTCCAACCACAGGAAATTGATTTTGAGTGTCTCCATAGTTTCATTTTTATATACTGCAGGAAAAACAAAAATAAATATTATAATGCAAATGTGCAAAAACAACAGCATGTGAATCAAAATAAACTATTACCAGCAGTGCAATTTGAGTTCTAAGCATCCCAGAAACTATTCAGAAAAGCATAAAGTCAAACATGACTTTTAAAAACACCAGTATAGGCTTATAAGGCCCTGAAGGTAAAAAAAAAAAAATACATTTTCCGCAAAAATGACGTCATTTCTGGTTTCGGCCAGGTAATGGCAGACATACAATAGTTCGCACTGACGTCTATTCCAGCGTGGGAAGTGTGGTGAACAGCTGATCGGATCGGCAAAGCGTGTTTCTGGAATGTTATTTTTTTTGTTGCTGCAAGTGCTTTTTATGCAATTTTTGCAAAGCTATATGTGGAAGGAAACGGTGACCTAGGACAAGCTAATGGCATAACATGTAAGTACAACTCCTCCGGTTTATATGCAAAAAAATGATTGCGCTAGCTTACGTGGTTCCAGTTCAACAGCGATTCAAAAATAGTTACGCAAAACGGAGCGTTCCCGCTCCGACCGGTTTTAAAGGGTTAAACCCTCTGTTTATGAGGGGCAGCCAATCAGAATGAATTTGGCCTAAAGGGAGTGAAAGAAAGACAAGAGTCAAGTTAGTGAGTGGCACCCTTGAAAAATTTGCCAAATTTCCTCTGCTGGTCAATCAAGATGTATTGAGAAGTTTAGGTTTAGGGAGGTTTAGGTCCCCTTTAAGTTTTGAAGATATCTTTTGATATAAAAAGATATCCTATGATGTAAAGTAAAAGTATTCACCCTAAATGACAAATTTCCGTGGGGGTAATTCAAATCTTCGCTGTTCTAAACTGTTTGTAAATTTCTGGCAAATGCAGTTTTAGTCAAAGCAAAAATTTAAGGGAGAAATTATTGTAAAGACTAATCATGTGACACTGACTCTGTCAAGCTAAACGTTGCAAAGACTGCATCATGTTTGGCTCATTTACTCTGGTTTCATTTTTCTCTTTGACCTCCGGCAGCAGAGGAGCCTACAGACAAAGACCAAAGCCCAGATGAAAATTCCAGTTATGGCTATGGTTAAAGCAGCCACATCCAGACAGAAGTAGGAATACCAAGGCAGATGAAAACCTGCTGACTGTAGGTGAGGTGCTCCTTTGTTCCTGATGACATATTCAATCCAAAAGATGGCAGTGTCCATTGGAGTCATTGGTTTGTCACGGTGTAGCTGGGACAGATGCTGCATGTTAGTGTGGAAAGAGGGATTCTCAAGAACATCCTTGAGAGCGCCCAGGAAGTCTTCTTTGGTCAGTGAGTAGGCCTCCACAACCCGAGCTGCACCACGCACCTTCAGCCGGAGTAAGTTGTCAAACTGGTCAAAGAGGAGGGGGAGGCCCACAACAGGAACACTGTGGTAGATGGCTTCATACAAGCCATTGGTGCCTCCATGGGCCACAAAGGCACGAGTCTTGGGGTGTCCCAGGAGGTCGCTCTGAGGTAGCCACTCCAACAGCAGGGTGTTGTTTCCGAGAGATGAAGGTTTTTCACCCACAAAACGCCAAATCACCTTGTGAGGGAGCTCAGCAAAAGCAGCAGCGATGGCCTCTGTGACCTTCCGAGGTAGGGCTGATATAAATGTCCCCAGAGACATGAAAACCACCCCGTGATCTCCGGAGCTTTGCATGAATGCTTCCAGCTTAGCGGGGAGTGGCTGGGCCTTTTTGCAGTGGAAGCCCCCTATATATACTACATTTGGTATTGTGGGCCGAGGGAACTCAAAGACAAAATCTGCCCTGAACAGCCAGATATCAGCTGTACGCTGTAAAGACAGCAAATCAGTACCTGGAGGGAAGTGTCGTTGGAGCAGGTCTGAGTAGGCAGGATTTATGATCAAGTGCTGTTCAATGACATTATAAAGATAATGCAGCATATTTTTGATTCTTTCCAGAAAGTCCATCTGATCATGGAGCTCACTTCCTGGCACAGGGACATATGAGATAGGAGAGGGAGCTATGGTGAAAAGACCTTCTCCAGTATTAATCCAGCGCACATTAAAAACTATAGGCAGCTCGAGGTAAGTTGCAAGAAGTACCCCTATTGTCATACCAGGGTCAGTTAACATTAAGTCAAACTTGGTATCCTGTAGCTTCTGAATAAATACTGTGTCTTCTATTATTGTAGCAACTGATCTGGCCCAGATCTTGTGAACCTGATCAAACAAGGGTGTGATCAAGTACTGTTGGCAGAGCGTGCGTATAAATGTAGGATAAGTGCGACATTCCATAACAGCTGGTAACATTTTGCTGTAGTAGTTAATGTCTGACTCATCCACAACCGTGCTTATATTAATAGAAGTATAAATGGAAGAGTTATTAGGGATGTACCAGCTCTTTGCAGAGCGCAGAACTGTGATGTTGTGGCCCCTGGAGTGTAACTGTTCAAGGATAAGTTTCATGTTTATCCAGTGGCTACCATCGACAGGGACTACCAGAATGTTGCTGCTGCTACATGGAGGGGGGCTGAGAAGCAGGAAGCAGAGCACTGTCACAAACAGAGGGATGGAAAGACCGGACATTTCCTGGAAGAAATAATAGAAACAAAGAATCAGACTTGTGACCTCAGTAACTTATAACCTTTTAGCATTCACTAAAAGGTTATTTATCCATCTGATAACCAGCAGACACCTGGATGAAGGAGAAGAAAAACAATAATATGTGACATATTTAAAGCACAACCACAGAACTCAGAGTTACCTCTCGTCTCCATACTGACTTGACCTGGCCTGTCTGTTTAAAAGGTACAGGAAAAAACTGAGTCACTGGTGAAGGACCTAAGATTCAGACTGGTTTTTGTTTGAACCCCACATTCAATAAGCAAATGTTCGTAAAGTAATTAGAAGCTGATTATCCGCTCAGTTTACCTATAGTGCAATATAATATAATTATATAATTACTCCAAGAGTCTATCCAGGTCCCAGTTAAGGTTCATGACTTACCAAGTCACTGGTGAAGCATCTAAGATTCAAAATGGGTTTTTTGTTGTTGTTTTTTAGCAATATGCTAAATAAGCATATGTTCAGAAACTAACTAGGGCCAATAATTCAAACTTTGTCATGTCCTTTAATAGGCTGTTCATGCTCAAAAACCATCCAATGTGGCTGAATTAAAACAGTTTGGTAGAAATGGGTTTGCTACTTTAGCAATTTACCATTATTATGCCATTTTTGTTGCATCCAGGGTCCTCAGTTTAAAAAGAACTCTGCAGGAGACCCAGGTGGAAGCTTTAGAATCCTTTACTTTGGCAGAGTCACCATAGGCCAGTAGAGGTCATATTATTATAGTAATTCTGAAGCAACTCTTTTACTCTCAGGATTTTTATACTTAAGATAAATATTCTGTTCATCCCTGCACTCACGTAAGATACTTAGTCATATTTTGCCTATTACTCAGCTCTCTGACTTTCTCATGGATGAAGAAACAATAAACAGACATACATGTCAGTGACAGGCTCTGAAGCTACTCGTCATGTTACAGATCAGAGTTTCTGAGTTTGGGGCTGTTGGGATCTTTCCAAGACAAAAGAAAATATTGTATGTAAAAAAAAAAAAAAAGATAGATCAATGCAACTTTCTCCTCAGAAGTTGTTCCATTTTCCAACTTCGTCAGAAGTGGCTCATGTGAGCTTTTTGCTACACAAGTGTGCAGCGTAAAGGCACCTTTGATTTTTTTTTTTTCATGCAGATAATTGAGGAGCTTACTCTGTGTAAAACAAGTAACACATTATTAGTTACCTGTGATCAGTAATGCATTAGATTACAGCGGTACAGAAAAAGTTCCTGCAAGTAGTTTGAGATGTGTTACATCAAGGGATGGGAATCAAGACCAGGTTTGCAGTAGTCCAGTTCCTTGGAACTGTAAGCCTGCCTGTCTGCTGATCGGACATATTGGTCCCCCTTGTATTTTTGCTACAATCAGATTTCAGTTTGTGTACTTAGGAGGAAAGTAATGACAGAGTCTGCAGCATGGATATTACTTTTGTTTTTGCCCGTGTATTCTGTGTTCCTTTATAATCTGAATCATAGTTTAGTTTAGCATTTTGTACAACTCAGGCTTGTTAGAGTACAGCCAAAAAGCTGCCTTTCTGTGTCATGGTCCTGGGCCATGTGGGCCCAGTATTCTCAGTTCCTTGTATTTTTGTATTTCGTTCCTTATTTAGGTCATGTTTCCTGAGTTGTCCTGTTATGTTGTTCCTTATTTGACTTCCCCTTGTGACTCTTATCCCCTGTGTGCCCCTCTATGTATCTGTGAGCCCTCATCTCCCCTCGTGTTTCATTTCCATGTTTCCCCAGCCCACTATGCCCGTGCTCTTTCTCTCCTCCTGTTTGCACCTCTGTGTACTTCCTGTTTTACTTTGACAGTCTCCCGTCAGTGTTGTTTACTCCTGCCATGTCTTGTTATGTTTATCTGTGTCAGCTGTGTTCCCATGTGTGGCCACTTCCCCTGATCATCCCTCTTGTGTATTTAGTCTCTGTGTTTCATGTAGTCTGTGTCGCGTCATCTGTGTTTCCACCCTCTATGTTTCCATGCCCGGTCTATTGCATTCTTAGTCATAGCTTTACCTTAGTTATTCCCAGTTTAGGTTTCTGTTTAGCCACGCTATCCCTGCTGTATTTGTATACCTTGTCATCAGCCACAATAAAAGGCTCGCTTTTGTTTAAAGTTCACTCCCGTCTGCTCACCTGTGTTCGCACCTGGGTCCACCATACACACCACCGCACGGTCTGTCACAGCGGACCGTGACATCCTGTGTTACGCCTCGCCTCTAGAGCTCTGAATTTTGAGTCCATTGCCTACCACACAGCAGCATCATGAAATCTTTTCAAATCCCATTCCTAGTTATTCCTGACACTAATGTCCATATAGCAAAATGAGTATTCAATCATATAAGACATTAATATTAAACAGTTTATTAAAGGCGCTATTAGGGGGCTATACAAATATATAGTCCCTCAGACTTCACTTTTCCAACAGTCTATAATCGGTGGCTGGAATTCTTCACACATCCACCCTCTAATCTTTAAACATATTTCAAATAGTTGCGTTCACCTTTGTGCATTACACTGTATAAAATCCCCACTGACAGTGACATGTAAAGCGCTAAAATAATACACAAATAAAGTTGTATTATGGCTGACATATTGTTAAATTATAATAGAACTTACCTATTTCTTCCAAAAGTTTGACTTCCAAAAAGTGTTACTCAAACCGAGATACTGTGTGATATATTTTTTCCTGTACCTTTTAAACAGACAGGCCAGGTCAAGCCAGTATATAGCCGAGAGGTAACTCGGAGTTCTGTGGTTGTGCTTTAAATATGTCACATATTATCGTTTTTCTTCTCCTTCATCCAGGTGTCTGCTGGTTATCAGATGGAATTTTGTTTGGTTCAGTACAAAATTACCCCTCACCTTCTCTCCTGATTTGCTCAACATTATTAATCATTTTCTAGAGGACGGTTTAGTGACAGTCTTATCCATGTGAGAGCCCAATTCAACAGGTTTCTATTCTGATTCTCAAAGTCTACTGAGCAAAATTAACTTTTTGTACAAAACTCTAGTCACTTATGAGACAGGAGTTAGGTCAGTAGTAAGACATTTTTTTAACTGTCCTAATGGAATTGGGTTGCCATTTAATTAGTGCATTCTGAACTTACTGACCAGTCAAAACACTGGCAAAAAGCTTTGCTCTTCAAATTACACAGAGAGTTGGGGAAACCTGCAACAAACCTTATAAACAGTACATTTGCACTGAATGAATGTTTGAACCCCACATTCAATAACAACCACAGAACTCAGAGTTACCTCTCGTCTCCATACTGACTTGACCTGGCCTGTCTGTTTAAAAGGTACAGGAAAAAACTGAGTCACTGGTGAAGGACCTAAGATTCAGACTGGTTTTTGTTTGAACCCCACATTCAATAAGCAAATGTTCGTAAAGTAATTAGAAGCTGATTATCTGCTCAGTTTACCTATAGTGCAATATAATATAATTATATAATTACTCCAAGAGTCTATCCAGGTCCCAGTTAAGGTTCATGACTTAGCCAAGTCACTGGTGAAGCATCTAAGATTCAAAATGGGTTTTTTGTTGTTGTTTTTTAGCAATATGCTAAATAAGCATATGTTCAGAAACTAACTAGGGCCAATAATTGAAACTTTGTCATGTCCTTTAATAGGCTGTTCATGCTCAAAAGCCATCCAATGTGGCTGAATTAAAACAGTTTGGTAGAAATGGGTTTGCTACTTTAGCAATTTACCATTATTATGCCATTTTTGTTGCATCCAGGGTCCTCAGTTTAAAAAGAACTCTGCAGGAGACCCAGGTGGAAGCTTTAGAATCCTTTACTTTGGCAGAGTCACCATAGGCCAGTAGAGGTCATATTATTATAGTAATTCTGAAGCAACTCTTTTACTCTCAGGATTTTTATACTTAAGATAAATATTCTGTTCATCCCTGCACTCACGTAAGATACTTAGTCATATTTTGCCTATTACTCAGCTTTCTGACTTTCTCATGGATGAAGAAACAATAAACAGACATACATGTCAGTGACAGGCTCTGAAGCTACTCGTCATGTTACAGATCAGAGTTTCTGAGTTTGGGGCTGTTGGGATCTTTCCAAGACAAAAGAAAATATTGTATGTAAAAAAAAAAAAAAAGATAGATCAATGCAACTTTCTCCTCAGAAGTTGTTCCATTTTCCAACTTCGTCAGAAGTGGCTCATGTGAGCTTTTTGCTACACAAGTGTGCAGCGTAAAGGCACCTTTGATTTTTTTTTTTTCATGCAGATAATTGAGGAGCTTACTCTGTGTAAAACAAGTAACACATTATTAGTTACCTGTGATCAGTAATGCATTAGATTACAGCGGTACAGAAAAAGTTCCTGCAAGTAGTTTGAGATGTGTTACATCAAGGGATGGGAATCAAGACCAGGTTTGCAGTAGTCCAGTTCCTTGGAACTGTAAGCCTGCCTGTCTGCTGATCGGACATATTGGTCCCCCTTGTATTTTTGCTACAATCAGATTTCAGTTTGTGTACTTAGGAGGAAAGTAATGACAGAGTCTGCAGCATGGATATTACTTTTGTTTTTGCCCGTGTATTCTGTGTTCCTTTATAATCTGAATCATAGTTTAGTTTAGCATTTTGTACAACTCAGGCTTGTTAGAGTACAGCCAAAAAGCTGCCTTCCTGTGTCATGGTCCTGGGCCATGTGGGCCCAGTATTCTCAGTTCCTTGTATTTTTGTATTTCGTTCCTTATTTAGGTCATGTTTCCTGAGTTGTCCTGTTATGTTGTTCCTTATTTGACTTCCCCTTGTGACTCTTATCCCCTGTGTGCCCCTCTATGTATCTGTGAGCCCTCATCTCCCCTCGTGTTTCATTTCCATGTTTCCCCAGCCCACTATGCCCGTGCTCTTTCTCTCCTCCTGTTTGCACCTCTGTGTACTTCCTGTTTTACTTTGACAGTCTCCCGTCAGTGTTGTTTACTCCTGCCATGTCTTGTTATGTTTATCTGTGTCAGCTGTGTTCCCATGTGTGGCCACTTCCCCTGATCATCCCTCTTGTGTATTTAGTCTCTGTGTTTCATGTAGTCTGTGTCGCGTCGTCTGTGTTTCCACCCTCTATGTTTCCATGCCCGGTCTATTGCATTCTTAGTCATAGCTTTACCTTAGTTATTCCCAGTTTAGGTTTCTGTTTAGCCACGCTATCCCTGCTGTATTTGTATACCTTGTCATCAGCCACAATAAAAGGCTCGCTTTTGTTTAAAGTTCACTCCCGTCTGCTCACCTGTGTTCGCACCTGGGTCCACCATACACACCACCGCACGGTCTGTCACAGCGGACCGTGACATCCTGGAGCTTACTCTGTGTAAAACAAGTAACACATTATTAGTTACCTGTGATCAGTAATGCATTAGATTACAGCGGTACAGAAAAAGTTCCTGCAAGTAGTTTGAGATGTGTTACATCAAGGGATGGGAATCAAGACCAGGTTTGCAGTAGTCCAGTTCCTTGGAACTGTAAGCCTGCCTGTCTGCTGATCGGACATATTGGTCCCCCTTGTATTTTTGCTACAATCAGATTTCAGTTTGTGTACTTAGGAGGAAAGTAATGACAGAGTCTGCAGCATGGATATTACTTTTGTTTTTGCCCGTGTATTCTGTGTTCCTTTATAATCTGAATCATAGTTTAGTTTAGCATTTTGTACAACTCAGGCTTGTTAGAGTACAGCCAAAAAGCTGCCTTCCTGTGTTACGCCTCGCCTCTAGAGCTCTGAATTTTGAGTCCATTGCCTACCACACAGCAGCATCATGAAATCTTTTCAAATCCCATTCCTAGTTATTCCTGACACTAATGTCCATATAGCAAAATGAGTATTCAATCATATAAGACATTAATATTAAACAGTTTATTAAAGGCGCTATTAGGGGGCTATACAAATATATAGTCCCTCAGACTTCACTTTTCCAACAGTCTATAATCGGTGGCTGGAATTCTTCACACATCCACCCTCTAATCTTTAAACATACTTCAAATAGTTGCGTTCACCTTTGTGCATTACACTGTATAAAATCCCCACTGACAGTGACATGTAAAGCGCTGAAATAATACACAAATAAAGTTGTATTATGGCTGACATATTGTTAAATTATAATAGAACTTACCTATTTCTTCCAAAAGTTTGACTTCCAAAAACATGTTGTACCTTTTAAACAAACAGGCCAGGTCAATTCAGTATATAGCCGAGAGGTAACTCGGAGTTCTGTGGTTGTGCTTTAAATATGTCACATATTATCGTTTTTCTTCTCCTTCATCCAGGTGTCTGCTGGTTATCAGATGGAATTTTGTTTGGTTCAGTACAAAATTACCCCTCACCTTCTCTCCTGATTTGCTCAACCTTATTAATCATTTTCTAGAGGACGGTTTAGTGACAGTCTTATCCATGTGAGAGCCCAATTCAACAGGTTTCTATTCTGATTCTCAAAGTCTACTGAGCAAAATTAACTTTTTGTACAAAACTCTAGTCACTTATGAGACAGGAGTTAGGTCAGTAGTAAGACATTTTTTTAACTGTCCTAATGGAATTGGGTTGCCATTTAATTAGTGCATTCTGAACTTACTGACCAGTCAAAACACTGGCAAAAAGCTTTGCTCTTCAAATTACACAGAGAGTTGGGGAAACCTGCAACAAACCTTATAAACAGTACATTTGCACTGAATGAATGTTTGAACCCCACATTCAATAACAACCACAGAACTCAGAGTTACCTCTCATCTCCATACTGACTTGACCTGGCCTGTCTGTTTAAAAGGTACAGGAAAAAACTGAGTCACTGGTGAAGGACCTAAGATTCAGACTGGTTTTTGTTTGAACCCCACATTCAATAAGCAAATGTTCGTAAAGTAATTAGAAGCTGATTATCCGCTCAGTTTACCTATAGTGCAATATAATATAATTATATAATTACTCCAAGAGTCTATCCAGGTCCCAGTTAAGGTTCATGACTTAGCCAAGTCACTGGTGAAGCATCTAAGATTCAAAATGGGTTTTTTGTTGTTGTTTTTTAGCAATATGCTAAATAAGCATATGTTCAGAAACTAACTAGGGCCAATAATTCAAACTTTGTCATGTCCTTTAATAGGCTGTTCATGCTCAAAAGCCATCCAATGTGGCTGAATTAAAACAGTTTGGTAGAAATGGGTTTGCTACTTTAGCAATTTACCATTATTATGCCATTTTTGTTGCATCCAGGGTCCTCAGTTTAAAAAGAACTCTGCAGGAGACCCAGGTGGAAGCTTTAGAATCCTTTACTTTGGCAGAGTCACCATAGGCCAGTAGAGGTCATATTATTATAGTAATTCTGAAGCAACTCTTTTACTCTCAGGATTTTTATACTTAAGATAAATATTCTGTTCATCCCTGCACTCACGTAAGATACTTAGTCATATTTTGCCTATTACTCAGCTTTCTGACTTTCTCATGGATGAAGAAACAATAAACAGACATACATGTCAGTGACAGGCTCTGAAGCTACTCGTCATGTTACAGATCAGAGTTTCTGAGTTTGGGGCTGTTGGGATCTTTCCAAGACAAAAGAAAATATTGTATGTAAAAAAAAAAAAAAAAAGATAGATCAATGCAACTTTCTCCTCAGAAGTTGTTCCATTTTCCAACTTCGTCAGAAGTGGCTCATGTGAGCTTTTTGCTACACAAGTGTGCAGCGTAAAGGCACCTTTGATTTTTTTTTTTTCATGCAGATAATTGAGGAGCTTACTCTGTGTAAAACAAGTAACACATTATTAGTTACCTGTGATCAGTAATGCATTAGATTACAGCGGTACAGAAAAGGTTCCTGCAAGTAGTTTGAGATGTGTTACATCAAGGGATGGGAATCAAGACCAGGTTTGCAGTAGTCCAGTTCCTTGGAACTGTAAGCCTGCCTGTCTGCTGATCGGACATATTGGTCCCCCTTGTATTTTTGCTACAATCAGATTTCAGTTTGTGTACTTAGGAGGAAAGTAATGACAGAGTCTGCAGCATGGATATTACTTTTGTTTTTGCCCGTGTATTCTGTGTTCCTTTATAATCTGAATCATAGTTTAGTTTAGCATTTTGTACAACTCAGGCTTGTTAGAGTACAGCCAAAAAGCTGCCTTCCTGTGTTACGCCTCGCCTCTAGAGCTCTGAATTTTGAGTCCATTGCCTACCACACAGCAGCATCATGAAATCTTTTCAAATCCCATTCCTAGTTATTCCTGACACTAATGTCCATATAGCAAAATGAGTATTCAATCATATAAGACATTAATATTAAACAGTTTATTAAAGGCGCTATTAGGGGGCTATACAAATATATAGTCCCTCAGACTTCACTTTTCCAACAGTCTATAATCGGTGGCTGGAATTCTTCACACATCCACCCTCTAATCTTTAAACATATTTCAAATAGTTGCGTTCACCTTTGTGCATTACACTGTATAAAATCCCCACTGACAGTGACATGTAAAGCGCTGAAATAATACACAAATAAAGTTGTATTATGGCTGACATATTGTTAAATTATAATAGAACTTACCTATTTCTTCCAAAAGTTTGACTTCCAAAAACATGTTGTACCTTTTAAACAAACAGGCCAGGTCAATTCAGTATATAGCCGAGAGGTAACTCGGAGTTCTGTGGTTGTGCTTTAAATATGTCACATATTATCGTTTTTCTTCTCCTTCATCCAGGTGTCTGCTGGTTATCAGATGGAATTTTGTTTGGTTTAGTACAAAATTACCCCTCACCTTCTCTCCTGATTTGCTCAACATTATTAATCATTTTCTAGAGGACGGTTTAGTGACAGTCTTATCCATGTGAGAGCCCAATTCAACAGGTTTCTATTCTGATTCTCAAAGTCTACTGAGCAAAATTAACTTTTTGTACAAAACTCTAGTCACTTATGAGACAGGAGTTAGGTCAGTAGTAAGACATTTTTTTAACTGTCCTAATGGAATTGGGTTGCCATTTAATTAGTGCATTCTGAACTTACTGACCAGTCAAAACACTGGCAAAAAGCTTTGCTCTTCAAATTACACAGAGAGTTGGGGAAACCTGCAACAAACCTTATAAACAGTACATTTGCACTGAATGAATGCTCAATGGTCAATGGTAACTTTATTGTCTCTAACGGGAAACTGATTTGCAGTATGTCCATACAGAAATATAAAAAACACAAACAAACAAACACATCACATACACACAAAAAAATAATATAAGCCCTGAGAAAATAACCTAAATTTTATCATCAAAAAAGTGCAATGTGCAATGGCAACAACACTTACGGTTTAGTGCTATTAACCATGATAATAGCAGTAGGGGCTTTAATCAATGTTTGTTTTTACAGTGCCATGATCCATTCTGATCATGGCACCGTATGATGAAACTCTATATAATGAAACTATAGACCAGTTTTTTTTTTAAATTGTATTGACTTACCAAGTAAAACAAGGGTTATGATAAATAATTTATGTGATGCATTTTCCTGAATACTGTTAGGCAAGTAAACAGTTTTTAATGGTGAAAGAAAGAAAAAGAAAGAAATAAAGAAAAAAATCAAAAGTGGTCAAAAATGGCCAATTATATCCTGGAACCCAGAGGTTTACAGTGCACTAACTGTCACGGTCTGGCTGTCAGACCGTGGGGATATGGGGGAACAGTGCACTTTATTTACAGTGAAGGCTGTAAACACAATAACTCCCCGTTGCACCCTTGAATCCCGTGTGTGTGTGCTCCCCGCTGTTGTGTTCTAGCACACCTTGTGCGTGCTGCTGTTCTGGTCCACTCTTCCACTTGGGGGGAAAACCACAAAAACAGCCATCAACACCAACTCTGGCGGGCATACACAAACTGCACCGTCGTACGCTGACACACACTAACTTGGGTAGACAACTCAATGATCCCGTGCCGGTGGGAGCTCCAACACTCTCCTAAGTAGCTCCCCCGACAAGCCCTGATCACCAACAGGTGTGTGGCAGGAACTTCACGTGTGGCCAGTCCTCCTGCAGGGCCACACCCATCAGGCCTGAATGTGGCTGTTCTCCATCCTCCAGCCACACATGTACACACCCACACCCTGCCTATACATATAATGAGTGGAACACAGACTAACACAGCATTGTGCAGAAAGACACACACATCACCAAATAATAACGATAATAATAATAACAACAACAGTCAAAACTGCTCACGGACCCCCAGTCCTCCAGAGCCGGGTCCGTGACACTAACTTGTCATCATTAAGCAGCTTTTAAGCAGTCTGTGTCTTTTGTCCAATGTATGAGCTCTCAGAAACTGCCTTTCTTAGTACTTAATTGCAATTATTTCTATATTGGCTGAAAGATCAAGAAAGAAATATCAGTTCCTTAAAGTGAGATTGAATGGTAATTATGTGAGAAGCTCACATAGGCTCACATAAGCTCAATGGAGCTCCAGTGGAGAGGGTGCAGTCCTTCAAATGGTAAATGGCCTGCATTTGTATAGCGCTTTTCTAGTCCCTAAGGACCCCAAAGCGCTTCACACTACATTCAGTCATTCAACCATTCACACACTGGCGATGGCAAGCTACATTGTAGCCACAGCTGCCCTGGGGCGCAGTGACAGAGGCGAGGCTGCCAGACACTGGTGCCACCGGGCCCTCTGACCACCACCAGTAGGCAAACATGGGGTTAGTATCTTGCCCAAGGATATTTGGCATGCAGCCAGGGGGCAGCCTGGGATCAAACCACCGACTTTCTGATATGGCTGACCTGCTCTGCCACCTGAGCTACAGCCACCCCAGTATCTTGGTGTCCGCATCTCCTCAGACCTGACATGGGCTGCCCACATTAAGGTCCAGACCCAAAAGGCTAGGCAGCGCCTGTATCACCTACGACAACTGAGGAAGTTCAGGGTCTCTCCAAAGATCCTCAGGATTTTCTATACAGGCGCTGTGGAGAGCATCCTCACACAGAACATGACGTCGTGGTTTGGGAACAGCTGTGTGAAGGACCAAAAAGCTCTCCAGAGAGTGATCCATACAGCAGAACGCTGCTGCTGGATACTGCTCTCCCCCCGCTTCAGGACACCTACACCAGGAGATGCCGAACTAGAGCAGCGCAGATACTGAAGGACCTGTCCCATCCTGGCAACAAACTGTTCCAACTTCTGCAATCTGGTAGAAGGTTCCGCATCATCCGGGCAAGGACAGAGAGACTCAAGAGGAGCTTCTATCCCCAAGCCATCCGGGCCCTAAACACACACACCCGCCCTCTCACATCATCTATAATTGACTGAGACAGGACTCTTCCAGACACTCTAAACCCAGGCACAATGTTCATTCCAAATTCCTTTAATTCAGACTGGTTTTTGTTTGAACCCCACATTCAATAAGCAAATGTTCGTAAAGTAATTAGAAGCTGATTATCCGCTCAGTTTACCTATAGTGCAATATAATATAATTATATAATTACTCCAAGAGTCTATCCAGGTCCCAGTTAAGGTTCATGACTTAGCCAAGTCACTGGTGAAGCATCTAAGATTCAAAATGGGTTTTTTGTTGTTGTTTTTTAGCAATATGCTAAATAAGCATATGTTCAGAAACTAACTAGGGCCAATAATTGAAACTTTGTCATGTCCTTTAATAGGCTGTTCATGCTCAAAAGCCATCCAATGTGGCTGAATTAAAACAGTTTGGTAGAAATGGGTTTGCTACTTTAGCAATTTACCATTATTATGCCATTTTTGTTGCATCCAGGGTCCTCAGTTTAAAAAGAACTCTGCAGGAGACCCAGGTGGAAGCTTTAGAATCCTAAATTTTAAATATGTTTTTATTGTCTATTCTGTAAAATAGTCAGATGTCTATTCATATTAACGTACAGAATTCACCTGCTTGCTGCTACTACTGCACATTCACCCAATGTATATTGTATATATATATATATATATATATATATATATATATATATATATATATATATATATATATATATATATATATATATATATATATTATGGAATGCCCTTTAGGAAAATATTATATATATATTCCAACCAAAGTCTGAATATATAGAATGATCTTTTGAATATATAGAATGAAGCTTGAATATATAGAATGAAACTTGAATATATAGAATGATCTTTTGAATATATAGAATGAAGCTTGAATATATAGAATGAAGCTTGAATATATAGAATGAAACTTGAATATATAGAATGATCTTTTGAATATATAGAATGAAACTTGAATATATAGAATGATCTTTTGAATATATAGAATGAAACTTGAATATATAGAATGATCTTTTGAAAATATAGAATGAAACTTGAATATATAGAATGAAACTTGAATATATAGAATGAAGCTTGAATATATAGAATGAAGCTTGAATATATAGAATGATCTTTTGAATATATAGAATGAAACTTGAATATATAGAATGAAACTTGAATATATAGAATGATCTTTTGAAAATATAGAATGAAACTTGAATATATAGAATGAAGCTTGAATATATAGAATGAAGCTTGAATATATAGAATGAAGCTTGAATATATAGAATGAAACTTGAATATATAGAATGAAACTTGAATATATAGAATGAAGCTTGAATATATAGAATGAAGCTTGAATATATAGAATGAAACTTGAATATATAGAATGAAAAGGGCGACGCTCTCTCTCTCTGCGACTGTGTGTTTCCTGGGTGAGAGAGCGCCTTTTCGTTGTTGTTGTTGTTGTGCTAAGCTAACAGGCAGAATGCTACAAGCATAGCTCTAAAGAATGTAGCATCATGTTCAGTGTAGTCCGTGTTGCAGGGAGAATGGACTGCCATACACGTTATGTGTCTGTGAGCGCTAGGAGGGAGAAAAAGGGGAGTGGAAAGGTACGAGCAGTCATCGAGCAAAAACGGGAGCTGGAAGCATGTAAATATAATAATAACCACTGCAGCCAAGAAGAGTGCCTGACGAGCCCAGTTGTAAGTAAGCTATTAAGACTCGACTGTACACTGTGTTCGTGTTTTCCTCCGAAAACAACAAGTTCCGTTGGAGCAGTCTTTCAACGCCTCTCTCTGTCTGTCGCAAGAAAAGTTGACCCACACAACAAAGTAGAGCTATTTTTCGGCTACCAGCCGACAGGGACCCCGCCGTATTATGCTGGGCTTACACTGTGCGATTTTTTCAGTCGCGCGATTGAGCTCCTGCTCAAACTGTACGATTGACTCGCAGGGGTTAGAAGTTCATAGGTCACGATGCAGGGTCTCACAATATACGGCCCGATGCTCTGATGCGACCTGAGTGCTCACACTGTGCGTCCATAAAAATGAAGGTTAAAACAGAAATTCTGTCGCTCGCTCTCCCTCTCCGTCTTTCACTCACACAGACACACCACCACCATCAACTTTGCTAAATTGCTAATGAAAAACATTGGTCAGGCAGCTGTGATTGAGCAGCAGTGTCGATCCAACTATTTTCACGGTTGTTGTGGTCGTGATAATTTTGTGAGGCCACATCGAAAGGGCTCGGATGGTTCTACAGGTTGTGCCTCCATCGCTTGTGTCCAGATCACACGCTGCACTGCCGTGCTACGCCGTCTTTTTCGCTGACATTTGTGTTTGCGCGTGCGCAGTGTGGCAAACTGCGGTGACACCCTCACGACCAAGCGATTGATGATCGGGAGCTGGTCGTGAGGTGTCAATCGCTTCTCGTTACCCCACGTATACTACACGATGCACGACGCACGATGAAGGCCAAAATCGGGCCGATCGCCAAAACGATCGCACGACTCAAAAATCGGCTCAAAATGGGCCAAAAATCGCACAGTGTGAGCCCAGCATTAGTCAGAGGTCCCTTTACTACAGTTCGGAGTCGCGGACCTTCAGTAATAGTAATAAATCACACAGCAATAGTACATTCACGTTGTTGTAAAAAGCATGATAATGTTGTAGCGGGTCAGGGCTGTTCTGCTTGTACAGTTATGTTTTGTGTATGTTGCCATGGTGATGGGTGACGCCCTCTCGCTGCGACGGTGTGTCCTTCCGGGGTCAGAGGGCGCCCTATGTGTGTTGTGGTTGCCGCGCTGAGCAGTTAGCTAGTGGCAGTGTGTTCTTCTGCAAATGTAATAAACGGCTGTGCTCCCTGGCTAGCTCACGGGAAGCAAGACCAAACGATACCTCCGTCTCCTCCTTGTCTGAACTCGCCACAATATATTAAGTAATCCAAAGTATTCAGAATACGTTACTGTCATTGAGTAACGTAACGGAATAGGTTACAGAATACATTTTGGGGCATGTATTCTGTATTCTGTAATGGAATACATTTTAAAAGTAACCTTCCCAACACTGCTTACTACAATGGGAAATCTCAAAACTAGCTAGCTTGACCTTGATGTTAGCATGACCTGGCGATAGCTGGGCTGACTCAGTTTAGTACTTCAACAATAAAATGCAACTTATTTAGGAAAGCCACTTCATATCTAGCTCCCTAAAGTACTTTCCTGTTGAATTATGGTTAGTTGTGATGCCAAGAAAATAGCACAGTTCAAAATGCTAAAGTTGTGGCTTTAAAATTTGCAGTACAAAAACCAGTGGGTGATGTCTCAGTGTTTAAATCCACGTTTCATTTAGATTATAGTATTAGGATCCTGGAAATATGGTCTGTTTGTCATGTTCCTTTCCTGAGAGGTTCTGTCCTATTGAAGGGGCATTGTCCTGCTGGGAGAGGCCACTTCCATTAGAGAATATACTATGAAGGGTGCTTGGAGCTCGAAACAATGTTTAAGTCAATGATATGTGTTTCTAAATGTATGACCCAAGGCTTCAGAAACAGAACCATTACATGGTAAAAATTCTGTAAAGTTTACACACACAGACACATTCACACATGCATGCTGTTTATCTTTGAGGCACAATTACTTTCATTCATTTTAATCCATGTATTCCATGTTCACACTTGTCTTCTCACAAATGACCTCCTAACATGTTAGGGCAGCACTACATATCTCATACCATGGAAAAGTTATGATGATATTCCTGGATTAGGAAAGCTGATAAAAGTAGAACCAAATATGCATCAGCTTGAGAATGCTGAGCAAGCCAGAACTTATTTTTGAGATGAGATATCCAGACAAAGACATCCAGTAATGTGTTTTGGATATTTTAATGTCATAAAAAACCCCAGAGGTCTAAAATACTGGAAGGATTGAGCAGGATTAAAAGCAGGATGTGGCCTCCTGCCTGTATTGTTGATCTCTAACCACCTGGCACAATGAGCAGATGCTGTAGATAGCAGATTTGATATATTCAGCTGTCACGTGTCCCTAAGTAGAGACACAAAATGTCTCAAGGGAGAAAAGGTGCAAGGCATCTGTCTGAATATACATTGAATTATGCAGAGGGTGCGATGGGACGAACAACATCTGGCATCCGCAGCACGCTGCAGCACATCCAGCAGATGGAGACAGAAATGCTTTCATGTGTGGTTTTGCAGACAGAGAAGCAGCTGGAGGCAACACAACCTGCAGAAGGTCACATGGCTGTGATGGGAAAACAGGCCTTATCTGAGAAGCTGTATCACATTCTTTATCTTTATTTGTTCGTTGTAAGAAGTTAGATATATCAATATAATTTTCTAAATACAGACTTTAGTCTACATAAGGGCAGGTAGAGAAAAATGCTCTGGATATTCAACATGTTTAATTCAGTAGTATACTTACCTACTTTTTAGCTCACGGTTTCTATTAAGTTGGCTAATGTTTTTTTGTGTGTTTCCATAAACACGCTAAATACTGTATATACAGATGTGGATAAACCTATTAGCTTGGCTACGGCATTTAAAGTTTTTGTCAAAGATTTATTAACAGAGCAATGGATTTTAAACATCATATTTCAACAGGGTCAGTAGTATTAGCTCTAATGAAAAACTGAACTTTTTACTGAGCCACAGCACAAACCACTGCTGTGCAATTATGTGTTTTAACTTTGTAATCCCCAAAGCTTGTAAAATCAAGTTGAAAGTGACTTTAGTACAAGCTTCAAATTTACATGTGATATAAAATGTTTAGGGAGGGTTTAAGCTCTCACTTTTTAAAGCATCATGTCCAAAGGAAAATAAATCAGTGTAGACTACTGCTAGCAGGAGATGGGTATACAAAGTTATCACAAGTGTTCCCAAGAGTAGTGTACTAAAAAATATCTTCAAGAAAGTAAGAGAATCACAGAATACGGAACAAGCCTGGCAGAGGCAAGAAGAGAAATATTTCAAAGACTCTGGAAAGAACTGGTGAGAGATGTGTTTAAAGACAGAACAACTGACAATGTATGAGTGACTGACTCAGCCAAGTTGGGATGTGTAGTCTCAAAGAAGACACTCACTAGAAATGTGCACAGGAATTGACTGCAAAGAAAACTTGAAACACCTGACCCCAACACCTTCAAACCAGACTGAACTAAGAACAGCCCAAAGGAAGTATTTAGTATTTAGTATTTATTTATTTATTGTCATTGTCAAGAACAATGAAATTGCGTTTGGGGCTTCCATACAACCCAAAAAAAAAGAAGAAAATAATAAATACCCCTTAAAACCCAAGTGTACATATTTAACCCAGTGTGACTCCAATGCAATAAGACAATCCTTAGCAATAATGTTCGTAGAAATTCAGACAAAGACCTGAGAAACATGACAAAATACAACAATGCAACCCATTCAATATTATTGTACTGTGAGATATGATATCAGATATGATAGTTATCTATTTAAGAAAGAGGGGGGGGGCAGGAGGGGGAAGAGAATAAAGATATGATGCACCAATGCAGACCAGTTCATTGCTATTAAGAATTTGGATATGGTTATTGTCCGTGAGAGGGGGGCAGAGAGTTCAGGAGCCTCACAGCCTGTGGATACAGGCTGTTGGCCAGTCTGGATGTTCTGGCCTGTATAGACCTGTACCTTCTCCCTGAGGGCAGCAGATGGAAAAGGTGGCGCGCAGGGTGATGTTGGTCCCGCAGGATACTGTGCACCCTCCTCAGACAGCGAGTGGGGAAGATATTACTGATCTCTGGCAGACTTGTTCCAATAATTCTGCCAGCTTCTTTCACCACCCGCTGGAGTGCTTGCTGATCGGCCTTGGTGCAGCTGGGGAACCACACTAGAAATCCATACGTCAGAACGCTGCTGATGGCACAGTTGTAGAAGTTCAACATCAGAGATCTGGGAATGTGTGCGCTCCGCAGTCTCCTCAGGTAGTAGAGGCGCTGTTGGGCCTTCCGTACAACTGAGGTGATATGGTTGCCCCAGGACAGGTCCTCGGTCACAGTTATTATTGTAGGAAGTTTAAGCATAGTGGAAGTGTGTCTCTTGTGCGACAAAAGACACACAGATGAGACAAAACTAGAGGTGTTTGTCCATCCGGTCTTTAAGTCTAATGTCGTTAGCCGTGCCTGGGCCCAAACAGAGTTAGAAGTTAGCAGGAAGTTAGCTCACTAGTTTCCATCAAAATATTATATACCACGTTCTCACTTAGGGATTTCCGAAACAAATTAAGACGTACAGCTCTGCTATCACTTTTGACATAAATGAAGACAGGAAAGTAAACAGCAGCATTTGTAGGTGTTACTGAAGTTTGACTAGCTGGTATATAATGATGTGCTACTTGTTGGCTAGCTACACAGCTATGGTTAGCATAATATAAACAGTGAAGCTGGAGGGTGAACGCTAACTTTTTTCCACTCAATAAAAGTTAATGTGAGGGTTCCTGAAGGTTCTGGACAAATGCAATTGCATGGAGGGATGCTGTAAATGGACCGAACTTCAGTCGGGAGAACAACTGAGATGATCCATGGACTGTAGTTAATTCAATTCAATTCAATTTTATTTATATAGCGCCAAATCACAACAAAAGTCGCCTCAAGGCGCTTCATGTAGGTTTTTAAAACCTATATCGTAAGGTTTTAAAAACTGAGCTTTGAAATGAATAGTGGTAATAAAAACTGAGAGAAGCCAACAGTGATCACTGACTGTTTTTAGGGGCTTGTTGAGATTAAATAGAACAAGTTACAAAGCATTAAAACATGTAAAAAACATCCATCCATCCATTCGCTTCCGCTTATCCTTTTCAGGGTCGCGGGGGGCGCTGGAGCCTATTCCAGCTGTCATAGGGCGAGAGGCGGGGTACACCCTGGACAGGTCGCCAGTCTGTCACATGGCCAAAACAGGGACAGACAACCATTCGCACTCACATTCATTCACACATTCACACCTAGTGGCAATTTGGATTATCCAATTGACCTATCCTCACAAGCTTGTGGGGATGTAAAAAACACAAAAGCCTTATTAAAAGTGGAGTAATTTGGACCCGGAAGCAGGATTCATCACATCATCACTTAAAGAGCAGATAGAGACACTGTTTATGTTTGGAGAAAGAAGGGAGAGAAATACAATCCAAAGTACAGGGAGTATTATGTTGTGGCGGTGCTTCATTGCATCTAGAAATGAAGACTGAAGATTTTGAAAGACAATCTTGAGACTTTCGACAGAGAACAATGAGCCAGGCTTGCTCAGGAGGTGAGTGTGAGACTTGTTGAAAGCAACAACTGACTACAGGCGGTTAGCTAACAAAAAGGATGCACAACTTACTATTAGCATTGGAGAGCTTATGTTTGATCCTGGTAGGTTTTTTTTTGTTTGTTTGTTTTTTGAGGGGGGGGGGGGGGGTTCTGTGTGCAACGTAAAATAATGTAAGCATCCATAATAAAGCTTGGATGTTTGGAAAAGTTGTGTTAAAAATTCTTTGCTCTGTTTAACAACACTTGAAATATACTTGTAAAACACAACAATGAATTTTCATAGGAAGGGCTAATAATCCTATCTTCATCTGTATATTGGCAATACAACAAAACATTCTGCTAGTATTAATTGAAGACCGAGGCTGCTGTTTGCATAAACACATTTGTTGTTAGGGTGATTACTTCAATACGTAAGGTCAGCAAATGAAGACATGCATGGCTATGTTTCTCGTGGGACTCTTTCTACATTCACTGCACCTTTTCAAAGTTGACCTCAAACCCAAAACATGTGAACAAAGCTCCTCGAGGCACTCGCTGGTTCAGAACTTTTCCTTCCTTCAATTGTTTTCCGTCATGATATGGCTCATTTCAACCCCCATGACACCATTTACTCAGACGCCTGGCATGTACTGACAGCTACTGTTTACTATTCATCGCACAATATTTTTGCACGAATTTCACTACAGCATAAACTATTAAAAGAAAACCTCTTCACACTATGTCAGAATTTAGGTTGGCAAATCTTTTGCATATGTAAACTTCCAAAGTCATTTGAATGCACGAGTGCTAGCAAGAATATTGTAAGCAGGTGTAGGATTGTAAGACCAGCTTGGAAAAAATGTATATAAACAGCTAATTAACAGATTAGTTTGGTCTGAATATGTGTTTGTGACAAAAATGACCGACCCGACCACACAGTTCACATGTTTCAAAACTTTTTATTTAGTTGTTCTTTCTTCCAACCCTCGGCCGCAGCTTTTCAACTGCCAGCCACACACAAAACACCAACTTAGGTCCCGGTACATTCTTTATAGGTGAGACATAATCAGCGGATGGAGCTCAGGTGTGTCTCAGGCTCCCCTGACACCACCCTGAGCCCACTGCTCCACTCCTCCCCTGCACCTGAGCCACAAGCCACACCCTGCCATAGTGTTCTATGGGAAAAATGGACTCAAATGTTCATGTCTCAATCTCGTGTCTCATAATGATGTGAAGAAATATTTTTTTTAAATGATTTAATATGAAGGCAATAGGCAGACTGTTACAGGCACAGCCCTAAAGAATGTAGCCTCATGGGCAGTGTAGTCCGTGCTGCAGGGAGAATGGACTGCCATAGCCGTTATGTGTCTGTAGTGAGGGGGGGAGTAAAGGTGAGTGGAAAAGTACAACTTGGTGACAAGTTGTACTTTTCCATGTAAATATAATAATAACCACTGCAGCCAAAAAGAGTGCCTGACGAGCCCAGTTGTAAGTAAGCTATTAAGACTCGACTGTACACTGTGTTCCTGTTTTCTTCCAAAACATTAAGCTCCATTGGTGCAGCCTTTCGACGCCTCTCTCTGTTTCTCGCTAACAAAGTTGACACTGACAACAAAGTAAAGCTAGTTTTCGGCTACGAGCCCGACACGAACCTGACGTATTAGCCAGAGGTCCCTTTACTACAGTTCGGAGCCGCGGACCTGTTTTATATATGCGCGGAATAGTTTTCTACACGAGATCACTGCAAAAAGTGTAGCCTTACCTAATGTCCACCTACTGTTACTCATTTTATATCATTTTTAAAAATCTAGTTGCTATTGGTACGGTGAGTAGCCTTCAGTAATAGTAATAAATCACACAGCAATAGGACATTCATTAGTTGTAAAAAAGCATGATAATATATTAAGTAATCCAAAGTATTCACAATACATTACTCTCATTGAATACATGACAAAATACATTTTGTCATGTATTCTGTAATCTGTAGTGGAATACATTTTAAACGTAACCTTCCCAGCGCTGGATATATTAGTCATTCAGTGAGCATAAAATTGTGAAACAAACACAGCTGCTCATGTTTTTCGGCTCCTCTGCAAACATGTCTGTGTTGGGCAGGTGGTCACTTACAAATTACATTGTTATATTCAAAATCCTACTAATCAGGCCCCATCTTATCTTAATGACCTTGTAGTACCATATCACCCTATTAGAGCACTTCGCTCTCGCACTGCAGGCTTACTTGTTGTTCCTAGAGTATTTAAAAGTAGAATGGGAGGCAGAGCCTTCAGTTTTCAGGCCCCTCTTCTGTGGAACCAGCTTCCAGTTTGGATTCAGGAGACAGACACGATCTCTACTTTCAAGATTAGGCTTAAAACTTTCCCTTTTGATAAAGCATATAGTTGGGGCTGGATCAGGTGACCCTGAATCCTCCCTTAGTTATGCTGCAATAGGTGTAGGCTGCTGGGGGATTCCCATGATGGATTGAGTTTTTCCTTTTCAGTCACCTTTCTCACTCAACATGTGTTAATAGACCTCTCTGCATTGAATTGTACCTGTTATTATTCTCTGTCTCTCTTCCACAGCATGTATTTATCCTGTCTTCCTTCTCTCACCCCAACCAGTAGCAGCAGATGGCCGCCCCTCCCTGAGCCTGGTTCTGCAGGAGGCTTCTTCCTGTAAAAAGGGAGTTTTTCCTTCCCACTGTCGCCAAAGTTCTTGCTCATGGGGGGGTCATATGATTTTTCATTTTTTTTTATCTTTATGTATTATTGTAGGGTCTACCTTACAATATAAAATGCCTTGAGGCGACTGTTGTTGTGATGTGGTGCTGTATAAATAAAACTGAATTGAATTGAATTATGTACTCTGGACATAATGGTGTGTTTAGCCATTTTGCAAAGAATAAAAACTATTTCAAATGCCACTTTATATGATTTTGGTTTTTCTTTTTCCCTGAAGATTCTCCTCCACACAATAGAGACCCATAAAGTGTTAAAGAACAGTTTTATGCTGACACATGTTCATCTCCATCTACCGAACACGTTTTTTGGGTTTTTTTTTTTTTACTAATGTGTGAGTCTCTTCCTGACTTGGTCAGAGGTTATTTCCAAATTTAGCATCTCAAAAAAAAAAAAAAACTGAACAGACACTGACCACCTTTGTGCTGTTTGCAGCCCTGAAGTAAACAATCCCACAATTGCCACACTACAATCTAATACAAAATAAGTGCAGTATTTTGACTGTTCAGTAAATATCATAATTTGCTCATGTACATCAACATTTATAAGAAATAACCAAGGAGAAGAAAGAAGATCAGTCAGTTTCATAAATGATCAATTGTTATTAAATCTAAGGCCTTGAGAACCAATCACAGAGAGTTGGGGAATGGCTGCAATCAAAGCATTGTAAGATAGTGAAAGATATACCCTTAGGCCCCCGTCTTTATTCAAACCAGTGTTCCTCCCTGTCCAAGATGTGTACATTCTCATCATTGAAAGACTGGCCAGCGTCTTTTGAGGATCACAGAGATGGTCGACCCAAAGGAGATGAACAGACTCAACCTTTTGGGATTTCCTTACCTGGATGATTGAACATGCATCAAGACACAAGCAAACATCACATGAATACAAAAAAACCCGATACCATTGGTTTTACATGGTCTTTTATTGAAGGTTAACATCTTGTTTTTAGAGTACAGTTCTCTGTAAGTTCTGTTTCATGCATTGTAAACTCACAGTTTGTATGTCATAACCTGTGATCTTGCATTTCTCTGAGCTGTGACTCAAAGATAGAATATCAATTTCACACCAACTGCAGTTTATGCCAAATGTAACACGCTCACACCCATCCTCTAAACCTCAGCTTAAAACTATGTCAAAAAGCTCAAAAAAGCTTCAAGGCTTGAAAAGAGTTCACCTCTTTTGCTTTCCTTGTAGTCATTGCTGTTTTGATTCAAATTCCATTGTTTGTTCTCACATTCTGTTGTTTTCATTCAAATTCCGTCATTTTCATGTTAATTCTGTTGTTGTCATTCTAATTCTGTTGTTTGTTTTAAACCTCCATTGTTTTCATTCAAATTCTATTCATTTCATTCTAATTCCTTTCTTTTCATTGAAATTCCGTTGTTTTCATTCAAATGCTTTTGTTTTCATTCTAATTCTACTCTTTTTAGTCAAATTCCATTGTTTGTTCTCAAATTCTGTTGTTTTCATTCAAATTCCGTCATTTTTATTTTAATTCTGTTGTTTTCATTCAAGTTCCATTGTTTTCATTCAAACTCTGTTCTGTTCATTCTAATTCCATTGTTTTCATTCAAATTCTATTCATTTCATTCTAATTCCGTTGTTTTCATTCAAATTCTGTTCTTTTCATTCAAATTCCATTGTTTGTTTTAGAATTCTGTTGCTTTCATTCAAACTCTGTGCTTTACATTCTAATTCTGTTGTTTTCATGCAAATTATTTTGTTTTTGATCAAATTCTGTTGTTTTCATTCAAATCCCATTGTTTTCATTCAAATTCTGTTCTTTTCATTCTATTTCCATTGTTTTGATTCAAATTCCATTGTTTGTTCTCAAATTCTGTTGTTTTCATTCAAATTCCGTCGTTTTCATGTAAATTCTGTTGTTTTCATTCTAATTCTGTTGTTTGTTTTAAACCTCCATTGTTTTCATTCAAGTTCCATTGTTTTCATTCAAATTCTGTTCTGTTCATTCTAATTTCGTTGTTTTCATTCAAACTCTGTTCTGTACATTCTAATTCCGTTGTTTTCATTCAAATTCTATTCATTCAATTCTAGTTCCGTTCTTTTCATTGAAATTCCATTGTTTTCATCCAAATGCTTTGGTTTTTAATCAAATTCTATTGTTTTCAATCTAATTCTATTGTTTTCATTCAAATTCCATTGTTTGTTCTCAAATTCTGTTCGTTTCATTAAAATTCTGTCGTTTTCATGTTAATTCTGTTTTTTTCATTCTAATTCTGTTGTTTTCATTCAAATTCCGTTGTTTTCATTACAATTCTGTTCTTTTCATTCTATTTCCATTGTTTTGATTCAAATTCCATTGTTTGTTCTCAAATTCTGTTGTTTTCATTCAAATTCTGTCATTTTCATGTTAATTCTGTTCTGTTCATTCTAATTCCGTTGTTTTCATTCAAATTCTATTCATTTCATTCTAATTCCTTTCTTTTCATTGAAATTCCGTTGTTTTCATTCAAATGCTTTTGTTTTCATTCGAATTCTACTCTTTTTATTCAAATTCCATTGTTTGTTCTCAAATTCTGTTGTTTTCATTCAAATTCCGTCATTTTTATTTGAATTCTGTTGTTTTCATTCAAGTTCCATTGTTTTCATTCAAATTCTGTTCTGTTCATTCAAATTCCGTTGTTTTCATTCAAACTCTGTTCTGTTCATTCTAATTCCATTGTTTTCATTCAAATCCTGTTCTTTTCATTCAAATTCCATTGTTTGTTTTAGAATTCTGTTGCTTTCATTCAAACTCTGTTCTGTACATTCTAATTCCGTTGTTTTCATTCAAATTCTATTCATTTAATTCTAGTTCCGTTCTTTTCATTGAAATTCCGTTGTTTTCATGCAAATGCTTTCGTTTTTAATCAAATTCTATTGTTTTCATTCAAATTCCATTGTTTGTTCTCAAATTCTGTTGTTTTCATTCAAATTCCGTCGTTTTCATGTTAATTCTGTTGTTTTCATTCTAATTCGGTTGTTTGTTTTAAACCTCCATTGTTTTCATTCAAATTCTGTTGTTTTCATTCAAATTATGTTCTGTTCATTCTAATTCCATTGTTTTCATTCAAATTCTATTCATTTCATTCTAATTCCGTTCTTTTCATTGAAATTCCGTTGTTTTCATTCACATGCATTTGTTTTCATTCTAATTCTACTCTTTTTCTTCACAATCCATTGTTTGTTCTCAAATTCTGTTGTTTTCATTCAAATTCCGTCATTTTCATTTTAATTCTGTTGTTTTAATTGAAGTTCCATTGTTTTCATTCAAATTCTGTTCTGTTCATTCAAATTCCATTGTTTGTTCTCAAATCCTGTTCGTTTCATTAAAATTCCGTCATTTTCATTTTAAGTTCCATTGTTTTGATTCAAATTCTGTTCTGTTCATTCTAATTTCATTGTTTTCATTCAAACTCTGTTCTGTTCATTCTAATTCTGTTGTTTTCATTCAAATTCTATTCATTTCATTCTAATTCCGTTCTTTTCATTGAAATTCCGTTGTTTTCATTCAAATGCTTTTGTTTTCATTCTAATTCTACTCTTTTTATTCAAATTCCATTGTTTGTTCTCAAATTCTGTTGTTTTCATTCAAATTCCGTCATTTTCATTTTAAGTTCCATTGTTTTGATTCAAATTCTGTTCTGTTCATTCTAATTTCATTGTTTTCATTCAAACTCTGTTCTGTACATTCTAATTCCGTTTTTTTCATTCAAATTCTATTCATTTAATTCTAGTTCCGTTCTTTTCATTGAAATTCCATTGTTTTCATTCAAATGCTTTGGTTTTTGATCAAATTCTGTTCTTTTCTTTCAAATTCTGTTGTTTCATTCAAATTCCATTATTTGTTCTCAAATTCTGTTCGTTTCATTGAAATTCCGTTGTTTTCATTCAAATGCTTTTGTTTTCATTCTAATTCTAGTCTTTTTATTCAAATTCTATTGTTTGTTTTAGAATTCTGTTGCTTTCATTCAAACTCTGTGCTGTACATTCTAATTCTGTTGTTTTCATGCAAATTATTTTGTTTTTGATCAAATTCTGTTGTTTTCATTCAAATCCCATTGTTTTCATTCAAATTCTGTTCTTTTCATTCTATTTCCATTGTTTTGATTCAAATTCCATTGTTTTCATTCAAATTCTGTTCTGTTCATTCAAATTCCATTGTTTGTTCTCAAATCCTGTTCGTTTCATTCAAATTCTGTCGTTTTCATGTTAATTCTGTCGTTTTCATTCTAATTCTGTTGTTTTCATTCAAATTCCGTGGTTTTCATTCAAATTCTGTTCTTTTCATTCTATTTACATTGTTTTGATTCAAATTCCATTGTTTGTTCTCAAATTCTGTTGTTTTCATTCAAATTCCGTCGTTTTCATGTAAATTCTGTTGTTTTCATTCTAATTCTGTTGTTTGTTTTAAACCTCCATTGTTTTCATTCAAGTTCCATTGTTTTCATTCAAATTCTGTTCTGTTCATTCTAATTTCGTTGTTTTCATTCAAACTCTGTTCTGTACATTCTAATTCCGTTGTTTTCATTCAAATTCTATTCATTCAATTCTAGTTCCGTTCTTTTCATTGAAATTCCATTGTTTTCATTCAAATGCTTTGGTTTTTAATCAAATTCTATTGTTTTCAATCTAATTCTATTGTTTTCATTCAAATTCCATTGTTTGTTCTCAAATTCTGTTCGTTTCATTAAAATTCTGTCGTTTTCATGTTAATTCTGTTTTTTTCATTCTAATTCTGTTGTTTTCATTCAAATTCCGTTGTTTTCATTACAATTCTGTTCTTTTCATTCTATTTCCATTGTTTTGATTCAAATTCCATTGTTTGTTCTCAAATTCTGTTGTTTTCATTCAAATTCTGTCATTTTCATGTTAATTCTGTTCTGTTCATTCTAATTCCGTTGTTTTCATTCAAATTCTATTCATTTCATTCTAATTCCTTTCTTTTCATTGAAATTCCGTTGTTTTCATTCAAATGCTTTTGTTTTCATTCGAATTCTACTCTTTTTATTCAAATTCCATTGTTTGTTCTCAAATTCTGTTGTTTTCATTCAAATTCCGTCATTTTTATTTGAATTCTGTTGTTTTCATTCAAGTTCCATTGTTTTCATTCAAATTCTGTTCTGTTCATTCAAATTCCGTTGTTTTCATTCAAACTCTGTTCTGTTCATTCTAATTCCATTGTTTTCATTCAAATTCTATTCATTTAATTCTAATTTCGTTGTTTTCATTCAAATTTTGTTCTGTTCATTCTAATTCCGTTGTTTTCATTCAAATCCTGTTCTTTTCATTCAAATTCCATTGTTTGTTTTAGAATTCTGTTGCTTTCATTCAAACTCTGTTCTGTACATTCTAATTCCGTTGTTTTCATTCAAATTCTATTCATTTAATTCTAGTTCCATTCTTTTCATTGAAATTCCGTTGTTTTCATTCAAATGCTTTCGTTTTTAATCAAATTCTATTGTTTTCATTCAAATTCCATTGTTTGTTCTCAAATTCTGTTCGTTTCATTAAAATTCTGTCGTTTTCATGTTAATTCTGTTTTTTTTTTCATTCTAATTCTGTTGTTTTCATTCAAATTCTGTTGTTTTCATTCAAATTATGTTCTGGGCCCTGTTTCAGGAAGCCGGTTTGGAAAACTCAGAGTGAAAAACGACACTCACGGTTGAGTAACCCCGAACTGTCCAACTCGGAATATTCCGTTTCAGAAAGGCTGATAACAATTAGTTCAGTCAACGCGGAGTTGCTTTAACCCCAAGTGAAGCGCGCGGACGAGGATACATAAAGCCCTGATAAGCGGAGCACAGATTAAGCGAGTCACCATGGAGACGGAGGGAAAGAAGGCGCGGTCAATGTATTTCACAGCGCTTGAGGCCGAAATTCTGATGGCAGCATATGCCGATAACATGCAAATTCCGCGAAAAAAAGGAACACAGCCACAGCTGCAAAAGCATGCATGGCAAAACATAGCCGACAGAGTCAATGCGTGAGTGTTAATTTAAACATTGATCGAGGGATTTCCACCCATTTAACACGTTATTTTATCATATGTTATTTTATTTGTTATTTTATACATTTTATTTTGTGATGTGATGTGAGCGCAGGTGCAACCCAACAGGCCCCAAACGTGCCTGGCAGCAAGTAAAAATGAAATATAAAAATATAGTCCAAACAGGTGAGGTGTAATTGTATTATGAGCCATAGTGCTTGGTCTGTTTGTCCCATGTAAATCAATTGCAGTTAGAGGCTACATTAATTTTCTTTCTGTAAGCACTTATTGAAATTATCTGAGCACATTACAAGTACATATTTGCTTACTCTGTATGCTCAAATGTGGCCCGTTATAGCCAACAGAAAAAAAGCAGAGGCCCGAAAAACAGGTGGGGGTCCTCCACCACCACCACTCACAGAGGCTGAGCAGTTGGCCCTCAGCCAAAACAGTGGGCGCCCTGTGGCTGAAGGCATCTCTGCGGGGACATCCTCTGAGGCAATAACCCCGCAAGACACAAGTGCCTACATAAGGGGTAAATTCAAAATAATACATGATGTGCATACATCCTTTCTTCACAGTCACCTTTGCAGTGCGACACATTCATTTGATAAACTCTTTACCATAATGGATTATTTTGTAGTGAAGTTATTTTCCGACTGATTTTGCCTTCCCTCAGCCTTGGTTGTCTTTGAGAGCATAATGACAATGAAGTGTAAGGTGCTTGGTATGTTTGTTAATTGCCATTTGGTCCCTTGTAAGTTATAAGTGACCTGTATAAACCTCATATTCTATCAGTTGATGGTGATGGTGTACTGCATCTGGTGCAGCCTCCTGTTGAGCCAGACCAACATGCAGTTGTGAGTAATACTCCACAGATTATATGAGTTTACAGTAGAACAGCAATGTTGTTTATTTCTTTACTACAGGAAAATAATGAAGAAACATTGACAGCTGTTACAGAGGAGGAAGCAACAGAGACACTTTATGAGGTTTACATCTTTTAATACTTTGTGTACAGGAAATACAGGCGACCAATAAAGCCAGTTGAACAAAAAATCTGTTTATTCTTCTTTCAACATGTTGAGGTGATGGGTCAAAAGAAATGATTGTGACATATAGTGTCTCTGACTGCTCTTCCATCTTGTATGTCCGTGGGAGGGTCAGGATGTTCATGGTTTGGATCACTGCTGATGTTTGGTTCAGAAGGACAGTGTTCTCCTCTAATTGTGGCAATGTTGTGAAGAATCACACATGCCACAATAATGTCACATGCCCTTTCTGGGGTGACCCTGAGTCTTTGCAGGCACTGGAACCGGGCCTTAAGCATTCCGATAGTCATTTCAATTCTGGCTCTTGTCCTGCAATTAGCCAGATTATATCGCTGCTGTGGGCCCGGTTCAGGGTCAGGGTAAGGGGTAAGCAAATAGGGTAAACATGGATACCCCCTATCACCAAGCAAGTAGCCAGTGAACTCTCCTAAGACAGAAGGGTACACTTCAGTTCAAATGTCCCTGAAGCAATTGGTCTTTATATATTTTAAAGTATTCTCAACTCACCATGTCCAAATTTTGTGCTCAGTGTACATTCACGGAATATTTGTGAGTCATGGACAGAGCCTGGCCACTTGGCTTCCACATTTGTGATAATGTTGGCAGCATCACATATGATCTTCACAGTGCAGAGAACACAAATTAGCATCCATTACTATAATGAAATAATTTGTTAGTTTGACATGCTACAGGGAACTATGTACCTGTACATTAATGCTGTGGAAAGACTTCCTGTTCACATAGTCTCCTTCATTTACTGAAGGAGCAATGATTGGAATGTGAGTGCCATCTGTATAGCCAATCACGCCTGGGAACCCTGAAAATAAATGTGCAATTTAAGTAGTAGTCCAAGTATCACCACATCATAAATTAAGTTTTGTTCATCCTGATACCTGCAATTTTGTGGCATCCCTCTTTGATAAATCTTGTGGGTCTGTGACCGGGGAACACCACAGACGAGTACAGGAGACGTTTCAGTGCAACTGTAACATTCCTGACTGCCCGACAGACGGTAGCCTTGGAAACGTGCTCAGCGTCACCAATATTATACAGAAAGCTCCCGTTTGCAAGAAACCGAAGTGCAATACAAATAATATGCAATGAACTGAGAGCATGTCCGCGATGTGTCACATGCGTAATATATGGCCTGAGGATGTTATCCAAATAAATTATAGATTGTGCTGAGAAACGGTAACGTTCGCACAGAAAATCATCAGGAAATGATAAAATGTCCAAACGCGCTCTGATCACTCTCTCCCGGCGGAGAGCTCTGCGGAGAATTTGGGCTTCACGATCTACTGGCTCTTCAAGGAAGTGGCACGCCATGTCCGACACTTCCTACTGTCAGGTTTCCGACAAAGGGGCGGAGACAGTCAGGGTTAGTTGTAGTAAACCTGCTAGGGGGCAGGTTAGCTTCACGGAGTGTGTCGTCATAGTGACTCACTCAGGCTGCAGCTGAACTCGCTTTGTGAAACCGAAAACCCAGAGTTTTCGTTAACTCAGGGTATACTTACTCAGTTTTTCCACTAAACCGGCTTCCTGAAACAGGGCCCTGTTCATTCTAATTCCATTGTTTTCATTCAAATTCTATTCATTTCATTCTAATTCCGTTCTTTTCATTGAAATTCCGTTGTTTTCATTCACATGCATTTGTTTTCATTCTAATTCTACTCTTTTTCTTCACAATCCATTGTTTGTTCTCAAATTCTGTTGTTTTCATTCTAATTCCGTCATTTTCATTTTAATTCTGTTGTTTTAATTGAAGTTCCATTGTTTTCATTCAAATTCTGTTCTGTTCATTCAAATTCCATTGTTTGTTCTCAAATCCTGTTCGTTTCATTAAAATTCTGTCGTTTTCATGTTAATTCTGTCGTTTTCATTCTAATTCTGTTGTTTTCATTCAAATTCCGTTGTTTTCATTCAAATTCTGTTCTTTTCATTCTATTTCCATTCTTTTGATTCAAATTCCATTGTTTGTTCTCAAATTCTGTTGTTTTCATTCAAATTCCATCGTTTTCATGTTAATTCTGTTGTTTTCATTCTAATTCTGTTGTTTGTTTTAAACCTCCATTGTTTTCATTCAAGTTCCATTGTTTTCATTCAAATTCTGTTCTGGGCCCTGTTTCAGGAAGCCGGTTTAGAAAACTCAGAGTGAAAAACGATACGCAGGGTTGAGTAACCCCGAACTGTCCAACTCGGAATATTCGGTTTCAGAAAAGCTGATAACAATTAGTTCAGTCAACGCGGAGTTGCTTTAACCCCAAGTGAAGCGCGCGGACGAGGATACATAAAGCCCTGATAAGCGGAGCACAGATTAAGCGAGTCACCATGGAGACGGAGGGAAAGAAGGCGCGGTCAATGTATTTCACAGCGCTTGAGGCCGAAATTCTGATGGCAGCATATGCCGATAACATGCAAATTCCGCGGAAAAAAGTAACACAGCCACAGCTGCAAAAGAAAGGGAGCATGCATGGCAAAACATAGCCGACAGAGTCAATGCGTGAGTGTTAATCTAAACATTGATCTAGGGATTTCCACCCATTTAACACGTTATTTTATCATATGTTATTTTATTTGTTATTTTATACATTTTATTTTGTGATGTGATGTGAGCGCAGGTGCAACCCAACAGGCCCCAAACGTTCCTGGCAGCAAGTAAAAATGAAATATAAAAATATAGTCCAAACAGGTAAGGTGTAATTGTATTATGAGCCATAGTGCTTGGTCTGTTTGTCCGATGTAAATCAATTGCAGTTAGAGGCTACATTAATTTTCTTTCTGTAAGCACTTATTGAAATTATCTGAGCACATTACAAGTACATATTTGCTTACTCTGTATGCTCAAATGTGACCCGTTATAGCCAACAGAAAAAAAGCGGAGGCCCGAAAAACAGGTGGGGGTCCTCCACCACCACCACTCACAGAGGCTGAGCAGTTGGCCCTCAGCCAAAACAGTGGGCGCCCTGTGGCTGAAGGCATCTCTGCGGGGACATCCTCTGAGTCAATAACCCCGCAAGACACAAGTGCCTACATAGGGGGTAAATTCAAAATAATACATGATGTGCATACATCCTTTCTTCACAGTCACCTTTGCAGTGCTGCTCATTCATTTGATAAACTCTTTACCATAATGGATTATTTTGTAGTGAAGTTATTTTCCTACTGATTTTGCCTTCCCTCAGTCTTGGTTGTCTTTGAGAGCATAATGACAATGAAGTGTAAGCTGAGTGCTATATGTTTGTTAATTGCCATTTGGTCCCTTGTAAGTTATAAGTGACCTGTATAAACCTCATATTCTATCAGTTGATGGTGATGGTGTACTGCATCTGGTGCAGCCTCCTGTTGAGCCAGACCAACATGCAGTTGTGAGTACTCTTAATACTCCACAGATTATATGAGTTTACAGTAGAACAGCAATGTTGTCTATTTCTTTACTGCAGGAAAATAATGAAGAAACATTGACAGCTGTTACAGAGGAGGAAGCAACAGAGACACTTTATGAGGTTTACATCTTTTAATACTTTGTGTACAGGAAATACAGGCGACCAATAAAGCCAGTTGAACAAAAAATCTGTTTATTCTTCTTTCAACATGTTGAGGTGATGGGTCAAAAGAAATGATTGTGACATATGGTGTCTCTGACTGCGCTTCCATCTTGTATGTCCGTGGGAGGGTCAGGATGTTCATGGTTTGGATCACTGCTGATGTCTGGTTCAGAAGGACAGTGTTCTCCTCTAATTGTGGCAATGTTGTGAAGAATCACACATGCCACAATAATGTCACATGCCCTTTCTGGGGTGACCCTGAGTCTTTGCAGGCACTGGAACCGGGCCTTAAGCATTCCGATAGTCATTTCAATTCTGGCTCTTGTCCTGCAATTAGCCAGATTATATCGCTGCTGTGGGCCCGGTTCAGGGTCAGGGTAAGGGATAAGCAAATAGGGTAAACATGGATACCCCCTATCACCAAGCAAGTAGCCAGTGAACTCTCCTAAGACAGAAGGATACACTTCAGTTCAAATGTCCCTGAAGCAATTGGTCTTTATATATTTTACAGTATTCTCAACTCACCATGTCCAAATTTTGTGCTCAGTGTACATTCACGGAATATTTGTGAGTCATGGACAGAGCCTGGCCACTTGGCTTCCACATTTGTGATAATGTTGGCAGCATCACATATGATCTTCACAGTGCAGAGAACACAAATTAGCATCCATTGCTATAATGAAATAATTTGTTAGTTTGAAATGCTACAGGGAACTATGTACCTGTACATTGATGCTGTGGAAAGACTTCCTGTTCACATAGTCTCCTTCATTTACTGAAGGAGCAATGATTGGAATGTGAGTGCCATCTATACAGCCAATCACGCCTGGGAACCCTGAAAATAAATGTAAAATTTAAGTAGTAGTTCAAGTATCACCACATCATGAATTAAGTTTTGGTCATCCTGATACCTGCAATTTTGTGGCATCCCTCTTTGATAAATCTTGTGGGTCTATGACCGGGGAACACCACAAACGAGTGCAGGAGACGTTTCAGTGCAACTGTAACATTCCTGACTGCCCGACAGACGGTAGCCTTGGAAACGTGCTCAGCGTCACCAATATTATACAGAAAGCTCCCGTTTGCAAAAAACCGAAGTGCAATACAAATAATATGTAATGAACTGAGAGCATGTCCGCGATGTGTCACATGCGTAATATATGGCCTGAGGATGTTATCCAAATAACTTAGAGATTGTGCTGAGAAACGGTAACGTTCGCACAGAAAATCATCAGGAAATGATAAAATGTCCAAACGCGCTCTAATCACTCTCTCCCGGCGGAGAGCTCTGCGGAGAATTTGTGCTTCACGATCTACTGGCTCTTCAAGGAAGGGGCAGGCCATGTCTGACACTTCCTACTGTCAGGTTTCCGACAAAGGGGCGGAGACAGTCAGGGTTAGTTGTAGTAAACCTGCTAGGGGGCAGGTTAGCTTCACGGAGTGTGTCGTCATAGTGACTCACTGAGGCTTCATCTGAACTCGCTTTGTGAAACCGAAAACCCGGAGTTTTCGTTAACTCAGGGTATACTTACTCAGTTTTTCCACTAAACCGGCTTCCTGAAACAGGGCCCTGTTCATTCTAATTTCGTTGTTTTCATTCAAACTCTGTTCTGTACATTCCAATTCCGTTGTTTTCTTTCAAATTCTATTCATTTAATTCTAGTTCCGTTCTTTTCATTGAAATTCCGTTGTTTTCATTCAAATTCTTTGGTTTTTAATCAAATTCTATTGTTTTCATTCAAATTCCATTGTTTGTTCTCAAATTCTGTTGTTTTCATTCAAATTCCGTCGTTTTCATGTTAATTCTGTTGTTTTCATTCTAATTCTGTTGTTTGTTTTAAACCTCCATTGTTTTCATTCAAATTCTGTTCTTTTCATTCTATTTCCATTCTTTTGATTCAAATTCCATTGTTTGTTCTCAAATTCTGTTGTTTTCATTCAAATTCCGTCGTTTTCATGTTAATTCTGTTGTTTTCATTCTAATTCTGTTGTTTGTTTTAAACCTCCATTGTTTTCATTCAAATTCTGTTCCGGGCCCTGTTTCAGGAAGCCGGTTTAGAAAACTCAGAGTGAAAAACGATACGCAGGGTTGAGTAACCCCGAACTGTCCAACTCGGAATATTCGGTTTCAGAAAGGCTGATAACAAGTAGTTCAGTCAACGCGGAGTTGCTTTAACCCCAAGTGAAGCGCGCGGACGAGGATACATAAAGCCCTGGGCCCTGTGCTTCGTACGTCGCTTACTACATCCAAGATCAAATGAAACATCCAAGACCAAACCATCGCGCTAACCGTGAGCGCGCTAATCCGGTTCCCCGAACACACCTGCTGTTGACGATTAGTACAGCTGGACGCAGTAATGTGACATCACTGGGTGTCGTAAAAGGGGCTACGCATCGATAGTGGAAACATTGATCGGCAACCCTCTGATTGGTCGGCGAAAATGTCGACGGAGCGCGCTCGGCTCGGTATTTTTCGGCAGCACAGCAAGAACTCTGGAGTGAGGGATTTCAGGAGTTTCAGAGTTTAATCAGAACGCAAGGGAACACTGCAAAGGCTGCAAAAGCAAGGAGAGAGGGCTGGCAGAAAGTTGCTGACAAATTAAACTCGTAAGTAAATTAATAATAACAATAATAATGGAGTGGGTTTATATAGCGCTTTTCAAGGCACCCAAAGCGCTTTACAATGCCACTATTCAGTCACTCTCACATTCACACACTGGTGGAGGCAGCTACAGTTGTAGCCACAGCTGCCCTGGGGCAGACTGACAGAAGCCAGGCTGCCATATCGCGCCATCGGCCCCTCTGGCCAACACCAGTAGGCGGTAGGGTAGATTTATCATATCACACTATATTATCCAATATTATATTACATTATATTATATTATAATATGTTATATTATATCCCCTTTCACATTAGAGCCACAACAGGACCCACTAGAACATGGGAACAGGTAAAAGTGAAATATAAGAATATTCTACAGAATGGTAATATTTATCTCTTATATTGCTTTTCGTCTCTTGGAAAGAGACCCTGAAATAATCTGTTTGTTTATAACAGCAACCAAGAAAAGGGCAGAGCAAAAAAAAGACAGGTGGTGGTCCTGCACCCCCTCGTCAACAAGTTGGTTAAGTAAATAATATCCTCACGGGAAAATCGATATCTCTCTATGAGCACACTGTCGCGCTGAGCTAAAGGATCCTGTCTGTCCCGCAATATACGCTGAATTCTGAAAACTCTCCTTATCAATCTTGCACCTTCCGCAATGGGTGGCTCGCGTATACGGACAGGACATGGCTGCGACAGGCTTCCCAAATCCACCTTCGCTTTTATAGCCGTGGTCTCTCATCTTGATTACACAAAGTAATTTGCAATTACTACTCTGAAATATGAATTACATCTGTAATAATCACATACATGTAATAGAATGTTAATAGTACATTTCCCTTTTTAAGGAAATGACCTGTATCTATCTGTGTGAAATCAATAAATGGATCAAGTGCTGCATTGTCTTTAGTTACAATGATGTTATTTATTTATGGTGAAACAGTGGTGGAATATCGCTGTTGCTTTCGTATGAATGACGCGGGCATACCTGCGTGGCCGCGATCTAATCCTGTTTACATAAAGTAAACCTGCTCCCCAGCAGGTTTACGCTTACGGCTCTGTTGCTATGACAGCAAGTCCCGGATGGGCTTCGGGGAACCGAACGATCCAGGATCACGCGAAATCGTCAACAATCTCATCCAGCTAACTCACTTAGCGCGGTACGAAGAACAGGCCCCTGATCAGTGGAGCACAGATTAAGCGAGTCACCATGGAGACGGAGGGAAAGAAGGCGCGGTCAATGTATTTTACAGCGCTTGAGGCCGAAATTCTGATGGCAGCATATGCCGATAACATGCAAATTCCGCGGAAAAAAGTAACACAGCGACAGCTGCAAAAGAAAGTGAGCATGCATGGCAAAACATAGCCGACAGAGTCAATGCGTGAGTGTTAATTTAAACATTGATCTAGGGATTTCCACCCATTTAACACGTTATTTTATCATATGTTATTTTATTTGTTATTTTATACATTTTATTTTGTGACGTGATGTGAGCGCAGGTGCAACCCAACAGGCCCCAAACGTTCCTGGCAGCAAGTACAAATGAAATATAAAAATATAGTCCAAACAGGTAAGGTGTAATTGTATTATGAGCCATAGTGCTTGGTCTGTTTGTCCGATGTAAATCAATTGCAGTTAGAGGCTACATTAATTTTCTTTCTGTAAGCACTTATTGAAATTATCTGAGCACATTACAAGTACATATTTGCTTACTCTGTATGCTCAAATGTGGCCCGTTATAGCCAACAGAAAAAAAGCAGAGGCCCGAAAAACAGGTGGGGGTCCTCCACCACCACCACTCACAGAGGCTGAGCAGTTGGCCCTCAGCCAAAACAGTGGGCGCCCTGTGGCTGAAGGCATCTCTGTGGGGACATCCTCTGAGTCAATAACCCCGCAAGACACAAGTGCCTACATAGGGGGTAAATTCAAAATAATACATGATGTGCATACATCCTTTCTTCACAGTCACCTTTGCAGTGCTGCTCATTCATTTGATAAACTCTTCACCATAATGAATTTGTTTGTAGTGAAGTTATTTTCCTACTGATTTTGCCTTCCCTCAGTCTTGGTTGTCTTTGAGAGCATAATGACAATGAAGTGTAAGCTGAGTGCTATATGTTTGTTAATTGCCATTTGGTCCCTTGTAAGTTATAAGTGACCTGTATAAACCTCATATTCTATCAGTTGATGGTGATGGTGTACTGCATCTGGTGCAGCCTCCTGTTGAGCCAGACCAACATGCAGTTGTGAGTACTCTTAATACTCCACAGATTATATGAGTTTACAGTAGAACAGCAATGTTGTTTATTTCTTTACTACAGGAAAATAATGAAGAAACATTGACAGCTGTTACAGAGGAGGAAGCAACAGAGACACTTTATGAGGTTTACATCTTTTAATACTTTGTGTACAGGAAACACAGGCGACCAATAAAGCCAGTTGAACAAAAAATCTGTTTATTCTTCTTTCAACATGTTGAGGTGATGGGTCAAAAGAAATGATTGTGACATATGGTGTCTCTGACTGCTCTTCCATCTTGTATGTCCGTGGGAGGGTCAGGATGTTCATGGTTTGGATCACTGCTGATGTTTGGTTCAGAAGGACAGTGTTCTCCTCTAATTGTGGCAATGTTGTGAAGAATCACACATGCCACAATAATGTCACATGCCCTTTCTGGGGTGACCCTGAGTCCTTGCAGGCACTGGAACCGGGCCTTAAGCATTCCGATAGTCATTTCAACTCTGGCTCTTGTCCTGCGATTAGCCAGATTATATCGCTGCTGTGGGCCCGGTTCAGGGTCAGAGTAAGGGGTAAGCAAATAGGGTAAACATGGATACCCCCTATCACCAAGCAAGTAGCCAGTGAACTCTCCTAAGACAGAAGGATACACTTCAGTTCAAATGTCCCTGAAGCAATTGGTCTTTATATATTTTAAAGTATTTTCAACTCACCATGTCCAAATTTTGTGCTCAGTGTACATTCACGGAATATTTGTGAGTCATGGACAGAGCCTGGCCACTTGGCTTCCACATTTGTGATAATGTTGGCAGCATCACATATGATCTTCACAGTGCAGAGAACACAAATTAGCATCCATTACTATGATGAAATAATTTGTTAGTTTGAAATGCTACAGGGAACTATGTACCTGTACATTAATGCTGTGGAAAGACTTCCTGTTCACATAGTCTCCTTCATTTACTGAAGGAGCAATGATTGGAATGTGAGTACCATCTATACAGCCAATCACGCCTGGGAACCCTGAAAATAAATGTAAAATTTAAGTAGTAGTTCAAGTATCACCACATCATAAATTAAGTTTTGGTCATCCTGATACCTGCAATTTTGTGGCATCCCTCTTTGATGAATCTTGTGGGTCTGTGACCGGGGAACACCACAAACGTGTACAGGAGACGTTTCAGTGCAACTGTAACATTCCTGACTGCCCGACAGACGGTAGCCTTGGAAACGTGCTCAGCTTCACCAATATTATACAGAAAGCTCCCGTTTGCAAAAAACCGAAGTGCAATACAAATAATATGTACAGAACTGAGAGCATGTCCGCGATGTGTCACATGCGTAATATATGGCCTGAGGATGTTATCCAAATAAATTATAGATTGTGCTGAGAAACGGTAACGTTCGCACAGACAATCATCAGGATATGATAAAATGTCCAAACGCGCTCTGATCACTCTCTCCCGGCGGAGAGCTCTGTGGAGAATTTGGGCTTCACGATCTACTGGCTCTTCAAGGAAGGGACACGCCATGTCTGACACTTCCTACTGTCAGGTTTCCGACAAAGGGGCGGAGACAGTCAGGGTTAGTTGTAGTAAACCTGCTAGGGGGCAGGTTAGCTTCACGGCGTGTGTCGTCATAGTGACTCACTCAGGCTTCAGCTGAACTCGCTTTGTGAAACCGAAAACCCAGAGTTTTCGTTAACTCAGGGTATACTTACTCAGTTTTTCCACTAAACCGGCTTCCTGAAACAGGGCCCTGTTCATTCTAATTCCGTTGTTTTCATTCAAATTCTATTCATTTCATTCTAATTCCTTTCTTTTCATTGCAATTCCGTTGTTTTCATTCAAATGCTTGTTTTCATTCGAATTCTACTCTTTTTATTCAAATTCCATTGTTGGGGGCAGGGATAGCTCAGTAGGTAAAGTGGTCGCCCCATGATCGGAAGGTCGGCGGTTCGAATCCACTTAACGGCTACCCTGAGGTACCCCTGAGCAAGGTACCGTCCCTACACACTGCTCCCCGGGCGCCTGCTTAGTGGGCTGCCCACTGCTTCACTGAGTGAATGGGTCAAATGCAGAGAAAAACAAGTAATTTCCCCATGGGGATCAATAAAGTATCCATTATTATTGTTCTCAAATTCTGTTGTTTTCATTCAAATTCCGTCATTTTTATTTTAATTCTGTTGTTTTCATTCAAGTTCCATTGTTTTCATTCAAATTCTGTTCTGGGCCCTATTTCAGGAAGCCGGTTTAGAGCAAAATCTGAGTAAGTATACCGTGAGTTAACGAAAACTCTGGGTTTTCGGTTTCACAAAGCGAGTTCAGCTGAAGCCTGAGTGAGTCACTATGACGACACACGCCGTGAAGCTAACCTGCCCCCTAGCAGGTTTACTACAACTAACCCTGACTGTCTCCGCCCCTTTGTCGGAAACCTGACAGTAGGAAGTGTCGGACATGGCCTGCCCCGTCCTTGAAGAGCCAGTAGATCGTGAAGCCCAAATCCTCCGCAGAGCTCTCCGCCGGGAGAGAGTGATCAGAGCGCGTGTGGACATTTTATCATTACCTGATGATTTTCTGTGCGAACGTTACCGTTTCTCAGCACAATCTATAATTTATTTGGATAACATCCTCAGGCCATATATTACGCATGTGACACATCGCGGACATGCTCTCAGTTCTGTACATATTATTTGTATTGCACTTCGGTTTTTTGCAAACGGGAGCTTTCTGTATAATATTGGTGACGCTGAGCACGTTTCCAAGGCTACCGTCTGTCGGGCGGTCAGGAATGTTACAGTTGCACTGAAACGTCTCCTGTACTCGTCTGTGGTGTTCCCCGGTCATAGACCCACAAGATTTATCAAAGAGGGATTCCACAAAATTGCAGGTATCAGGATGACCAAAACTTAATTCATGATGTGGTGATACTTGGACTACTACTTAAATTTTACATTTATTTTCAGGGTTCCCAGGCGTGATTGGCTGTATAGATGGCACTCACATTCCAATCATTGCTCCTTCAGTAAATGAAGGAGACTATGTGAACAGGAAGTCTTTCCACAGCATTAATGTGCAGGTACATAGTTCCCTGTAGCATGTCAAACTAACAAATTATTTCATTATAGTAATGGATGCTAATTTGTGTTCTCTGCACTGTGAAGATCATATGTGATGCTGCCAACATTATCACAAATGTGGAAGCCAAGTGGCCAGGCTCTGTCCATGACTCACAAATATTCCGTGAATGTACACTGAGCACAAAATTTGGACATGGTGAGTTGAGAATACTTTAAAATATATAAAGACCAATTGCTTCAGGGACATTTGAACTGAAGTGTATCCTTCTGTCTTAGGAGAGTTCACTGGCTACTTGCTTGGTGATAGGGGGTATCCATGTTTACCCTATTTGCTTACCCCTTACCCTGACCCTGAACCGGGCCCACAGCAGCGATATAATCTGGCTAATTGCAGGACAAGAGCCAGAATTGAAATGACTATCGGAATGCTTAAGGCCCGGTTCCAGTGCCTGCAAGGACTCAGGGTCACCCCAGAAAGGGCATGTGACATTATTGTGGCATGTGTGATTCTTCACAACATTGCCACAATTAGAGGAGAACACTGTCCTTCTGAACCAAACATCAGCAGTGATCCAAACCATGAACATCCTGACCCTCCCACGGACATACAAGATGGAAGAGCAGTCAGAGACACCATATGTCACAATCATTTCTTTTGACCCATCACCTCAACATGTTGAAAGAAGAATAAACAGATGTTTTGTTCAACTGGCTTTATTGGTCGCCTGTGTTTCCTGTACACAAAGTATTAAAAGATGTAAACCTCATAAAGTGTCTCTGTTGCTTCCTCCTCTGTAACAGCTGTCAATGTTTCTTCATTATTTTCCTGCAGTAAAGAAATTAACAACATTGCTGTTCTACTGTAAACTCATATAATCTGTGGAGTATTAAGAGTACTCACAATTGCATGTTGGTCTGGCTCAACAGGAGGCTGCACCAGATGCAGTACACCATCACCATCAACTGATAGAATATGAGGTTTATACAGGTCACTTATAACTTACAAGGGACCAAATGGCAATTAACAAACATATAGCACTCAGCTTACACTTCATTGTCATTATGCTCTCAAAGACAACCAAGACTGAGGGAAGGCAAAATCAGTAGGAAAATAACTTCACTACAAAATAATCCATTATGGTAAAGAGTTTATCAAATGAATGAGCAGCACTGCAAAGGTGACTGTGAAGAAAGGATGTATGCACATCATGTATTATTTTGAATTTACCCCCTATGTAGGCACTTGTGTCTTGCGGGGTTATTGACTCAGAGGATGTCCCCGCAGAGATGCCTTCAGCCACAGGGCGCCCACTGTTTTGGCTGAGGGCCAACTGCTCAGCCTCTGTGAGTGGTGGAGGACCCCCACCTGTTTTTCGGGCCTCCGCTTTTTTTCTGTTGGCTATAACGGGTCACATTTGAGCATACAGAGTAAGCAAATATGTACTTGTAATGTGCTCAGATAATTTCAATAAGTGCTTACAAAAAGAAAATTAATGTAGCCTCTAACTGCAATTGATTTACATCGGACAAACAGACCAAGCACTATGGCTCATAATACAATTACACCTTACCTGTTTGGACTATATTTTTATATTTCATTTTTACTTGCTGCCAGGAACGTTTGGGGCCTGTTGGGTTGCACCTGCGCTCACATCACGTCACAAAATAAAATGTATAAAATAAAAAATTAAATAAAATATAATAAAATAACGTGTTAAATGGGTGGAAATCCCTAGATCAATGTTTAAACTAACACTCACGCACTGACTCTGTCGGCTATGTTTTGCCATGCATGCTCCCTTTTTTTTGCAGCTGAGGCTGTGTTACTTTTTTTCCGCGGAATTTGCATGTTATCGGCATATACTGCCATCAGTATTTCGGCGTCAAGCGCTGTAAAATACATTGACCGCGCCTTCTTTCCCTCCGTCTCCATGGTGACTCGCTTAATCTGTGCTCCACTAATCAGGGCTTTATGTGTCCTCGTGCGTGCGCTTAACTTGGGGTCACCCTGCGCGCCACCTTTTCCATCTGCTGCCCTCAGGGAGAAGGTACAGGTCTATACAGGCCAGAACATCCAGACTGGCCAACAGCCTGTATCCACAGGCTGTGAGGCTCCTGAACTCTCTGCCCCCCTCTCACGGACAATAACCATATCCAACTTCTTAATAGCAATGAACTGGTCTGCATTGGTGCATCATATCTTTATTCTCTTCCCCCTCCTGCCCCCCCCCCCCCCCCCTCTTTCTTAAATAGATAACTATCATATCTGATATCATATCTCACAGTACAATAATATTGAATGGGTTGCATTGTTGTATTTTGTCATGTTTCTCAGGTCTTTGTCTGAATTTCTACGAACATTATTGCTAAGGATTGTCTTATTGCATTGGAGTCACACTGGGTTAAATATGTACACTTGGGTTTTAAGGGGTATTTATTATTTTCTTCTTTTTTTTGGGTTGTATGGAAGCCCCAAACGCAATTTCATTGTTCTTGACAATGACAATAAATAAATAAATACTAAATACTAAATACTAAGTTAAAGCAACTGCGCGTTGACTGAACTAATTGTTATCAGCCTTTCTGAAACCGAATATTCCGAGTTGGACAGTTCGGGGTTACTCAACCCTGAGTATCGTTTTTCACTCTGAGTTTTCTAAACCGGCTTCCTGAAATAGGGCCCTGTTCATTCAAATTCCGTTGTTTTCATTCAAGCTCTGTTCTGTTCATTCTAATTCCATTGTTTTCATTCAAATTCTATTCATTTCATTCTAATTCCGTTGTTTTCATTCAAATTTTGTTCTGTTCATTCTAATTCCATTGTTTTCATTCAAATTCTATTCATTTCATTCTAATTCCATTGTTTTCATTCAAATTCTATTCATTTCATTCTAATTCCGTTGTTTTCATTCAAATTTTGTTCTGTTCATTCTAATTCCGTTGTTTTCATTCAAATTCTGTTCTTTTCATTCAAATTCCATTGTTTGTTCTCAAATCCTGTTCGTTTCATTAAAATTCTGTTGTTTTCATGTTAATTCTGTTGTTTTCATTCAAATTCTGTTGTTTTGATTCAAATTCTGTTGTTTGTTTAAAACTTCCATTGTTTTCATTCAAATTCCGTTGTTTTCATTCTAATTGTGTTGTTTTCATGCAAATGATTTTGTTTTTCATCAGATTCTGTTGTTTTCATTCAAATTCAATCATTTTCATTTTAATTCTGTTCTTTTCATTCTAATTCTACTTTTTTATTCAAATTCCATTGTTTGTTCTCAAATTCTATTGTTTTCTTTAAAATTCCGTCGTTTTCATGTTAAGTTCGTTGTTTTCATTCTAATTCTGTTGTTTGTTTTAAAACACCCTTGTTTTCATTCAAATTCTGTTGTTTTCATTCAAATTCCATTGTTTTGATTCAAATTCTGTTCTTTTCATTCAAATTCCATTGTTTGGATTCAAATTCTGTTCTATTCATTCTAATTCCGTTGTTTTCATTCAAATTTCGTTGTTTTCGTTCCGATTCTATTCATTTCATTCTAATTCCGTTCTTTTCATTGAAATTCCGTTGTTTTCCTTCAAATGCTTCTGTTTTCATTGTAATTCTACTCTTTTTATTCAAATTCCATTGTTTGTTCTCAAATTCTGGTGTTTTCATTCAAATTCCGTCATTTTTATTCTAATTCTGTTGTTTGTTTTAAACTTCCATTGTTTTCATTCAAATTCTGTTTTTTTCATTCAAATTCCATTGTTTTGATTCAAATCCTGTTCTGTTCATTCTAATTTCATTGTTTTCATTCAAACTCTGTTCTGTACATTCTAATTCAGTTTTTTTTTTCTAATTCCGTTCTTTTCATTCAAATTCCGATATTTTCATTCAAATGCTTTTGTTTTCATTCTAATTCTACTCTTTTTATTCAAATTCCATTGTTTGTTCTCAAATTCCATTGTTTTCGTTCAAATTCTTTGGTTTTTGATCAAATTCTGTTGTGTTCATTCAAATTCCGTTGTTTTCATTCAAATTCCATTGTTTGTTCTCAATTCTGTTCTTTTCATTGAAATTCCGTTATTTTCATTCAAATGCTTTTGTTTTCATTCTAATTCTTCTCTTTTTGTTCAAATTCTATTGTTTGTTTTAGAACTCTGTTGTTTTCATTCAAACTCTGTTCTATACATTTCAGTTCTGTTGTTTTCATTCAAACTCTGTTCTGTACATTCTCATTTCGTTGTTTTCATTCAAATTCTGTTGTTTTCATTCTAATTCTGTTGTTTTTATGCAAATTATTTTGTTTTTCATCAAATTCTGTTGTTTTCATTCAAATGCTGTTGTTTGTTTTAAAATTCCATTGTTTTCATTCAAATTCTGTCATTTTCATTTTAATTCTGTTGTTTTCATTCTAATTCTGTTGTTTGTTTTAAACTTCCATTGTTTTCATTCAAATTCCGTCATTTTCATTTTAATTCTGTTGTTTTCATTCAAAGTCCGTTGTTTTCATTCTAATTCTGTTCTTTTCATTCTATTTCCATTGTTTTGATTCAAATTCCATTGTTGGGGGTCCGTTCTTCGTACCTCGCTTACTACATCCACGATCAAATGACACATCCAAGATCAAATTATCGCGCCAACTTTGAGCTCGCTATTCCGCTTCTCCGAATACACCTGTTGTTGACGGTTAGTACAGCTGGATGAAGTAATGTGAGATCATTGGGTGGCTTAAAAGGGGCTACGCATTGATAGTAGAAACATTGATCGGCAACCCTTTGATTGGTCGGCGAAAATGTCGAAGGAGTGCGCTCAGTATTTTTGAGGGATCTTGAACTCTTGATTGAGGGATTTCAGGAGTTTCAGAGTTTAATTAAAACGCAAGGGAACACTGCAAAGGCTGCAAAAGCAAGGAGAGAGGGCTGGCAGAAAGTTGCTGACAAATTAAACTCGTAAGTAATTTATTATATTATATTACATTATATCATATTATATTATATTATATTATATTATGTTATATTACATTATATCCTCTTTCACATTAGAGCCACAACAGGACCCACTAGAACATGGGAACAAGTAAAAGTGAAATATAAGAATATTCTACAGAATGGTAATATTTATCACTTATATTGCTTATAGTCTCTTGAAAAGAGACCCTGAAATAATCTGTTTGTTTGTTTATAACAGCAACCAAGAAAAGGGCAGAGCAAAAAAAACACAGGTGGTGGTCCTGCACCCCCTCGTCACACCCCGGCAGAGGAGCTGGCCCTAGGGTTGAATGCCACCAGACCCATTGTTGAGGGCATCCCTGGGGGCAGCTCTTCCTTAGACCAGCAGCCGGGGTGCAGTAGCAGCAGCACCTTCATAGTACTTCTATGTGTTTCTGACTGCAGTATGATTTGCAGGCAAAGAGGCCGGCAGAGAGGCCTGATTCAGAGGTGGGCAGTCTTGTAATTAATTTTACTTCCTATATGACATGTATTGACCGTTAAATGTTGTCTCTACAATTGAAACAGGGTGACATTCATTTGCTCTATAAGAGAAGTCTCCAGCAAAAAATGGAGTATACTGAGCTAAAGAAACAAAAGCTTCTAGGTGAAATCGAACTTCAAGCTCTAATGAGGCAAAAAGTTCAACTAGAAATCGAGTTGCTTAAAAAGGAACTTCAGAGTAAGTAAAAATACACTTTCATACAGAGCACTATTGATGACCTTGCGTGATACAGTATATATGATTTTTTTCCTGGCAAATGATGACTGGCTTTTTTTTGATGAGACAGAAAAAGATGCTCCAATAAATTTCAATGAAAAATATGTTTTGTCTTTTTTTTATAATATTCGAAATTGTGTTGCACAATTCTGTCCCTTGCAGCTCTGCCTCTAGGTTGGTCCAAGTGCACTGGCTGGAGGTCATCATCAGGCTGCACCTCCACCTCCTCCTGGCTAGAGCTGCATTGTAGCGGGTTTGTAGCCCAGGGTTGGGGTCAGGGAACGGTGTCATGAAGTACTGCCTGCATGCATAACCCCTGTCTCCAAGGAGAATCCCATCGTAGGCCCCTGTGTAATGGAGAAATGCTGTTATGTTATGCCCAAAATAAGTATGAAATATCAAAATAAGTCTCTTTTTCTTACCACGCTCAAATAATGTGCATAACCCTGACTCTCTGAAAATTCTTGAGTCATGCACTGATCCGGGCCATTTAGCTTCCACATTTGTGATATGGCACATAGAGTCACACACCATCTAAGAGATTTCATTATATGTGAACACACTCCTTTTCATTATATATTACCATCTAAAATATTAGTATTACTCACCTGCACATTTATACAGTGAACCCCCTTTCGATTGACAAAATCCCCTTCATTGGGGCCTGGGGGGGCCTTGATCGCAATGTGTGTGCAGTCTATGGTACCAATCACATTAGGGAAGCCTGCGGACAATCGAGCTATAGTTACAGACATAGGTCATGATTGTATCACATTCATTATCGAATTTAATGTACCTGCAATAGACAAAAAGCCCTGTTTGACAACCTGTGGTCTTAAGTGGCTTGGAAAAACCACAAACACACCCAGGAAATGCTTGAGTGCCAGGTATACTTTGCGAATGGAACGGCAGACAGCACTTTTGCCAATGTTCTCTGCGTCTCCACTGTTTTCATTCAAATTCTGTCATTTTCATTTTAATTCTGTTCTTTTCATTCTATTTCAATTGTTTTGATTCAAATTCCATTGTTTGTTCTCAAATTCTGTTGTTTTCATTGAAATTCCGTTGTTTTCATTCAAATGCTTTTGTTTTCATTCTAATTCTACTCTTTTTATTCAAATTCTATTGTTTATTTTAGAATTCTGTTGCTTTCATTCAGATTCTGTTCTATATATTCTAATTCCGTTGTTTTCATTCAAACTCTGTTCTGTACATTCTCATTTCGTTGTTTTGATTCAAATTCCGTTTTTTTCATTCTAATTCTGTTGTTTTCATGCAAATTATTTTGTTTTTCATCAAATTCTGTTGTTTTCATTCAAAGTCCGTTGTTTTCAATCTAATTCTGTTCTTTTCATTCTATTTCCATTCTTTTGATTCAAATTCCGTTGTTTGTTCTCAAATTCTGTTGTTTTCATTAAAATTCTGTTGTTTTCATGTTAATTCCGTTGTTTTCATTCTAATTCTGTTGTTTGCTTTAAACTTCCATTGTTTTCATTCAAATTCTGTTGTTTTCATTCAAATTCCATTGTTTTGATTCAAATTCTGTTCTTTTCATTCAAATTCTGTTCTTTTCTTTCAAATTCCATTGTTTGTTCTCAAATTCTGTTCGTTTCATTGAAATTCCGTTGTTTTCATTCAAATGCTTTTGTTTTCATTCTAATTCTACTCTTTTTATTCAAATTCTATTGTTTGTTTTAGAATTCCGTTGTTTTCATTCAAACTCTGTTCTGTACATTCTCATTTCATTGTTTTCATTCAAATTTCGTTCTTTCATTCTAATTCTACTCTTTTTATTCAAATTTCATTGTTTGTTCTCAAATTCTGTTGTTTTTATTCAAATTCTGTCGTTTTCATGTTAATTCCGTTGTTTTCATTCTAATTCTGTTATTTGTTTAAACCTCCATTGTTTTCATTCAAATTCTGTTGTTTTTATTCAAATTCCATTGTTTTTTATTCAAATTCTGTTCTGTTCATTCAAATTCCATTGTTTTCATTCAAATTCCCTGGTTAAGAAAGCCCGTCAGCGTCTCTTCTTCCTCAGAAGACTTAGAGACTTCCATCTGCCACTGAAGGTGCTCAAGAACTTCTACTCCTGCACCATCGAGAGCGTCCTGACGTCAAACATCTGCACCTGGTTTGGGAACAGCACCAAGCAGGACAGACGAGATCTGCAAAGGGTGGTGCGCTCGGCAGAACGCATCATTCAATCAGAGCTCCCTGACCTGCTGTCCATCTACACCAAGCGGTGCAAGTCCAAAGCTAGGAAGATTATGATGGACCTCTCCCATCCCAACAATGGACTCTTCTCACTGTTGAGGTCTGGGAAGCGCTTCCGCTCCCTTAAGGCCAAAACAGAGAGAATGAGGAGGAGCTTCTTCCCCCAGGCTATTCGGGCCCTGAACCAGGTGTAGGACTGGACTCTCCCAAACACGTCACTATAAGACTGGACTCTCACACACGTCACCACACGCACCACCACACATTTCCTATAATCCTATAATTCCTATAATTTATAATCCTTATCTTTATAATCTCTTCTGCTATTTGCACATTCTTTACTGTAAATTCCTAAGTTAATTTGTAAATTTTTGTAGTAAATTGTAAATATTGTAAAACTTTTCTTCTGTCATTTAATGGTCGTGCATTGTACAGCTACAAGCATTTCACCCCCATGTCATACTGTGTATGGTTGTGTGTGTGTGACAAATAAAATTTGAATTTGAATTTGAAAATTCTGTTCTGTTCATTCAAATTCTACTCTTTTTATTCAATTTGCATTATTTGTTCTCAAATTCCGTTGTTTTCATTCAAATTCCATTGTTTGTTCTCAAATTCTGTTGTTTTCATTCAAATTCCATCGTTTTCATTTTAAAGAAGGGTATCAAAAAAGCCAAACACCATTACAAAAAGAAGGTAGAAGAACACTTCTTCAACTCCAGCCCCCGACGCATGTGGCAAGGACTCCAGACCATTACAGACTACAGGATCACCAAACCCTCCCCCGCATCCTCTGATGTCTCCTTCCTCAACGAGCTCAACAACTTTTATGCTCGTTTTGAGCGAGGGAACCCCACAACCACAACCAAAGCAGACATGACGCCAGACCACCAACCTCTGACTCTCTCCCCCACCGATGTAGGAGCGGTGCTGTGCAGGATCAATGTCCACAAGGCTGCAGGCCCTGATGGCATCCCCGGGCGTGTTCTCAGAGCGTGTTCTGGGGAGCTTGCAGGAGTGCTCACAGACATATTCAACCTGTCCTTGGCCCACGCTGTGGTACCGGCCTGCTTCAAATCCACCCCCATCATCCCGATACCCAAAAACTCCAACCCATCTAGCCTCAATGACTACCGCCCAGTAGCACTCACCCCCATCATCACTAAGTGCTTAGAGCAGCTGGTCCTAGCACACTTCAAATCCTGTCTCCCACCCACCCTGAACCCCCACCAATTCGCATACCGCCAGAACAGGAGCACAGAGGATGCAGTCTCCATCGCACTGCACTCTGTCCTCTCACACCTGGACAACAACAACACCTACGCCAGAATGCTGTTTATAGACTTCAGTTCAGCATTCAATACAATCCACCCCTCACAACTCATCAGGAAACTGACAGACCTGGGCATCAGTTCCCTCATCTGCAAATGGTTACTGGACTTCCTGACCAACTGCCCCCAACATGTCCGGCTGGATAAGCACTGCTCATCTACAATCACAATGAACACTGGTGTACTTCAAGGCTGTGTGATGAGCCCTTTCCTCTACTCCCTCTTCACCCACGACTGCAGACCTGCTGATGGTTCCAACACCATCATTAAGTTTGCAGATGACACCACGGTGATTGGCCTCATCACTGACAACGATGAGGCTGCCTACAGGGAGGAGGTGGATCGTCTGGCTGAGTGGTGCGACAGAAACAACCTGCTGCTTAACACCGAGAAGACCAAGGAGCTCATCGTGGACTACAGGAGGAATGCTGACCCACATCCACCCATCTACATTAAGGGGACGGCCGTGGAGTGTGTGAGCAGCTTCAAGTTCCTGGGAGTCCACATCTCCGAGGACCTCACCTGGATGACCAACTGCTCCAAGCTGGTCAAAAAGGCTCACCAGCACCTCTTCTTGAGGACTCTGAGGAAGAACCACCTGTCCTCAGACATCCTGGTGAACTTCTATTGCTGCACCATCAAGAGCATCCTGACCAACTGTATAACAGTCTGGTACGGGAACTGCTCTGCCTCGGACCGGAAGGCGTTGCAGAGGGTCGTGAAAACTGCCCAGCGCATCACCGGAGCACCACTTCCTGCCATAAAGGACATCTGCAGGAAGCGGTGTCTGAAAAGGGCTGGGAAAATCATCAAAGACCCCAGTCACCCATCACATGGACTCTTCACCCACCTGCCCTCTTGGAGGCGCTACAGGAGCCTCCGGACTAAGACCACCAGGTACCGGAACAGCTTCTTCCCCACAGCTGTCAGACTCCTGAACTCTGCCTCCTGACATCTGACCCACGTTAACACATGGACTGGACATACACACACCCACAACCACCTACACACACACACAATGGACAACTGTACCCTCAAACACACAATAATAACATGGACTGAACCACCACTCACAACCACTAGCACTTTACAGGGAGTGAAGAATTATTAGGCAAATGAGTATTTTGTCCACATCATCCTCTGCATGCATGTTGTCTTACTCCAAGCTGTATAGGCTCGAAAGCCTACTACCAATTAAGCATATTAGGTGATGTGCATCTCTGTAATGAGAAGGGGTGTGGTCTAATGACATCAACACCCTATATCAGGTGTGCATAATTATTAGGCAACGTCCTTTCCTTTGGCAAAATGGGTCAAAAGAAGGACTTGACAGGCTCAGAAAAGTCAAAAATAGTGAGATATCTTGCAGAGGGAGGCAGCAGTCTCAAAATTGCAAAGCTTCTGAAGCGTGATCATCGAACAATCAAGCGTTTCATTCAAAATAGTCAACAGGGTCGCAAGAAGCGTGTGGAAAAACCAAGGCGCAAAATAACTGCCCATGAACTGAGAAAAGTCAAGCATGCAGCTGCCAAGATGCCACTTGCCACCAGTTTGGCCATATTTCAGAGCTGCAACATCACTGGAGTGCCCAAAAGCACAAGGTGTGCAATACTCAGAGACATGGCCAAAGTAAGAAAGGCTGAAAGACGACCACCACTGAACAAGATACACAAGCTGAAACGTCAAGACTGGGCCAAGAAATATCTCAAGACTGATTTTTCTAAGGTTTTATGGACTGATGAAATGAGAGTGAGTCTTGATGGGCCAGATGGATGGGCCCGTGGCTGGATTGGTAAAGGGCAGAGAGCTCCAGTCCGACTCAGAAGCCAGCAAGGTGGAGGTGGAGTACTGGTTTGGGCTGGTATCATCAAAGATGAGCTTGTGGGGCCTTTTCGGGTTGAGGATGGAGTTAAGCTCAACTCCCAGTCCTACTGCCAGTTTCTGGAAGACACCTTCTTCAAGCAGTGGTACAGGAAGAAGTCTGCATCCTTCAAGAAAAACATGATTTTCATGCAGGACAATGCTCTATCACACGCGTCCAAGTACTCCACAGCGTGGCTGGCAAGAAAGGGTATAAAAGAAGAAAAACTAATGACATGGCCTCCTTGTTCACCTGATCTGAACCCCATTGAGAACCTGTGGTCCATCATTAAATGTGAGATTTACAAGGAGGGAAAACAGTACACCTCTCTGAACAGTGTCTGGGAGGCTGTGGTTGCTGCTGCACGCAATGTTGATGGTGAACAGATCAAAACACTGACAGAATCCATGGATGGCAGGCTTTTGAGTGTCCTTGCAAAGAAAGGTGGCTATATTGGTCGCTGATTTGTTTTTGTTTTGTTTTTCAATGTCAGAAATGTATATTTGTGAATGTGGAGATGTTATATTGGTTTCACTGGTAAAAATAAATAATTGAAATGGGTATATATTTGTTTTTTGTTAAGTTGCCTAATAATTATGCACAGTAATAGTCACCTGCACACACAGATATCCCCCTAAAATAGCTAAAACTAAAAACAAACTAAAAACTACTTCCACAAACATTCAGCTTTGATATTAATGAGTTTTTTGGGTTCATTGAGAACATGGTTGTTGTTCAATAACAAAATTATTCCTCAAAAATACAACTTGCCTAATAATTCTGCACTCCCTGTATATAGCCTCTTAACTATACTACTGTATAGTTATGTGTAAATAATCATACGATATTTTTTAATTCTACAACTGTTTACAACTTGCATAGTTCCCATTTCTGTATAGCTGCATATCTCATATTTCTGTATAGTTCTTTATTTCATATTCTGTATAGTTTTTTTCATATTTATATCCTGTTCATAGCCTGTACATAGTTTGTACTCACTACAGCCTGTACATACTTATAGTTATAGCATATTCATAACATACTTTATACCGTGTACATATTACATACCGTAATAGACCCATTTCTGTAATATAATTACATATCTATATTATTGCTAATATATATTGTAATATATCTATATCATGGCTAAAGCACTCCTGGATGGATGCAAACTGCATTTCGTTGCCCTGTACCTGTGACATGTGCAATGACAATAAAGTTGAATTCTATTCTATTCTATTCTATTCTAAAAACGGCCAAATCTTGTGCCCAACCATTTGTGAATTAGATGTACGCCTCCAGGGATTTATAATTCCGAAAATGATTCGCCGTGTATGCGCTGACTCCACAGACAAGGTACGAAAAGGTATCAGGGTAGGACAATGGCGGTAGGTCTTTAGGGTTTCTACTCCACTGCCGTATTTCATACGGGTCCACATTACCGATGCATGCTATTTTTTCCAAGTACCGTCTCTTGGTGTCTGGGCGCAATCAGTCTCGAAACAGTCCTTTGACTTTTGAGCTGATTTTAAGCATGGTTCTGGCAGTTGTCCTTCCAACACAGTGTGTTTGTTTTGATTTGTGGCCTTCTAAGATGGTGCTGTGAACCCACAATGCACTGCAGCGTTACGTCAACTCCAAAGCCCTATGCCTGTAGCATTCTGCCTATTAGCTTAACACTACAACAACAACAAAAGGGCGCTCTGTCACTACCTGATCTGTACCGGAAACCCGATCAGTACCACGCATGCGCAAATCTTATGTCACGTCCTCTATTTGCTAATATTGTGACAGTTAATGTATTTGAGTGACACGGTTAGCGCCCAGTTAGTTCCTGTCACTACCCGATCCGTACCGGAAACCCGATCCCATGCGCGAACGGCGTCTACTTCCGGTCGGAGCGTTTTACGATAGTTATGGGTCAGAGTATCTGTTAAGATGTTAAGAATAATAAGTATCTCTTAAAATGTTTGCAATAATGAAGCATTTCAATATAATGTAGACAAAAACAAAAAATAAAAAGATAGTTACCGATCAGGACTCCCCGATCCTTACTGCACATGTGCAAAGTTGGACCGTACAAATCGAGTCTACCCGATCCGTACTGCGCATGTGCAGATTTTTTCTTCTTCTTCTGTTTGATTTAATGGCAGTTTACTCCCCGGTGTACGAGGATACCGCCACCTGCTGACCAAACGAATGAACCATATTGTAAACTGAAGCAGCGTCATTACAAATGTATGTTTAATTTGATTTAGTGATAGTGTGATGTAGCATAACTTAAGCAGCAAGGAAGGTGATAAGTAAATATCATTAGCAGACAATTGAAGTTCTTTTTAAGCATACTTTATTGCTAGCATCTCCCTTTTACCATAAAACAATCAATCAGGCATGCAAAAATCCCACTGGCTTTATACAAGACTTTGCCCACACCTGACCTCGTTAGCCCCTACCATTGAACAAAATAGGTCAAACCAAATAATACAATTCTAAACAAAGAACAGGAATAAAGTCATGCATGAAACTGACAAACTCATTTACTCAACTAAATGGTTTGTAAAGTAAAACACTGCATACAATATAACTCAAAAGGCTACTTTAAAGAAAACAAACAATACTATACAAAATGAAAACCCTCCATTTGGTTACACCCAGTGATCCAATCATTGACCTCATGACCCTATATAAACAGGAAGTAGTGGGCGGCCCTTCCCATACACCCGTCTCACATACAGGACCTGAATGCACAACATGGACACCATGGTAAGTATAACCAAAGCAACATAAAGAAACATAATTTACTAGACATGTGCCTGTAAACAGAAGAAAATTCAGATGATCTGATGGTTAGTAGTGTTTGCTTTAAAACACATGCATGGATGTAAAGAATGTAACTACTGCTACCACAAACAAAACCCGGGATATTGTGTGTTAAGAGAAGTTACACCAGCACTGTCTAAATTAAAGCATTATGGCTGACTGTAAAATAACAGAACACAGAATAACAATATACGCAAGTGACAAATGGCAAATGAATTCTGTCCTAGCCACTTTGTCACAGATAGTCGAGTGTGTTTATGCTTGTCTGTGTGAAGAGGATTGTTGGAATAGTGATGATGATGTCCGCTATCACTGTCAGTTGTCAGTAAACACTTAATCTGGCTGATGAATCTTTACGTGACACATTACTAAGTCAGTATTATTAAGTCTGTAATTCGGCACCATTCTTCTTATTTAACGCTGTTCAATCGGGGGACGCTCTCTGCTGAGGAGAAAAGCATAAATTTGTTTGTAAATGGATTATCCACTGTCGAAAATGAGGCAGAGCTGTTGAGAAATGCTAGGAGCTAACTGGGTGCTAACCGTGTCATTCAAATACATTAACTGTCGTAATGTTGGCAAAGAGAGGAAATGACGTAAGATTTGCGCATGCGGGGTACCGATCGGGTTTCCGGTACATATATTTTTAAATATGTAACTTTCTACAGGACTGAATATAATATCTTTATGTAAAAGCCTGGAGCCTCTGGGGAGTATCCGAGTATTTATAACATTACACAAACCAAAGGTCTCCATCACAGTGTTCATGAAATGCTGGGTTTATCCATCTCCTGGGGCGGGCCTACGGAGGAGTGCAAAGATTTCCCTGTGAGGGAGCTGCTGGTGAAGATGATGAGTCCTGCTTGATCAATGCGATGAGCTTCAGTGTTCCTGGTGTTTCTTAAATGAAGCCTCTCTGAGTGGGTCAACAGAACTTCTGGTACAGGACAGCTGTGATGAAAGAAAGGCAAGAAGTTTCTCCAAACCTCTGGACCCAGGAAACCCAGCTTGGTCCTGATGGTCTCCCTCACCAGTTTCTCTTCAGGGTGAATGTAGCTGTTGATATAATGTGGACTCTATTATTAAACGAAAAGAACAAATTAGACTACACTACTGAAACGTTCTGCTGATGTTTTTAAAGTTTCCATGTTACCAGGCTGTAGAGATTTAAACAGTTTTAGATCCATTACACTCACAGTCTTAAATGTTAAAATCTCAAAGGACAGAATTACATTTTTAATATTAACAGTAACTCTGGGCCTCTGTGGAGTGTGCAGATGACCTCATCGCTGTCTAAAAATGGATAAAAATCAAACTAAGATGTGCTGAATCCTTCAATAATACAGACTATTAGAGTAACAGGTGTGTAGCATCGCTAACTAGCTAGCAACAAGCCTCCAACACAGTGCGTATGCTTGCGGCTAATCTAGCAAACGAATTAACAACAGAGTGATTTTAGATGTTTTAGAACTATAAGATGATAAGCTGTGTGTCTTTTTTTTTTTTTTTCTAATAACAGTGACATGGTTGTATTTACCTTAATTAAACGAGTCGTCAGTCGCGGTAAACCAGCAAAAAACTCGAGCCGCCAGGCTACGTAAAAAGTGTAGAGGGGCGTGTTTGCGGTCATGTCCAGCGGGGGTGTGGGCGGGAGCGTTATAAAGTCGCTCCACCTCAAGTCACTACTGCGCAGACTCGGGCTCCAAATTTGCAAGATAGCAGCCTCCACAAGCGGGATATTTTGGCTTCATTTTTCATTTTTGCACAGTGGTAGGAGGCGGCGCCGAATTACAGACTTAGTAATGTGTCACGTGAAGATTCATCAGCCAGAATAAGTGTTTACTGACAATTGACAGTGATAGTGGACATCATTATCACTATTCCAACAATTCTCTCCACACAGACAAGCATAAACACACTTGACTATCACTAAATCAAATTAAACATGCATTTGTAATGACGCTACTTAAGTTTACAATACGGTTCATTTGCTCGGTCAGCAGGTGGCGGTATCTTCGTACACTGGGGAGTAAACTGCTATTAAATCAAACAGAAGAAGAAGAAAAAATCTGCACATGCGCAGTACGGATCGGGTAGACCCGATTTGTACGGTCCGACTTTGCACATGCGCAGTAAGGATCGGGGAATCCTGATCCGTAACTATCTTTTTATTTTTCATTTTTGTCTACATTATATTGAAATGCTTCATTATTGCAAGCATTTTAAGAGATACTTATTATTCTTAACATCTTAACAGATACTCTGACCCATAACTATCGTAAAAGGCTTTGACCGGAAGTAGACACCGTTCGCACATGTGTGGTACCGATCGGGTATCTGGTTCGGATCGGGTAGTGACACGCTCTCTCACCCAGGAAACACACAATCACAGAGAGAGCGTCACCCTGTAACCATGACAACCATAATGCGTCCGCCAGAACATAGCTGTCAAACAAAACCTAAACATTTAGTTAGTGCATTCTGGACTTACTGACCAATCAAAACACTGACAAAACACTTTATTCTTTAAGTCACACACACATTGTTCTGTTTTATACATGCAGTTTATGTGCAGCTGAAAGATGGGACGCAGGTATTGAAATACTGACCTTGAAATTTACCGACAACCTACCCTACTTCTTCAGTCTTAACTGCTAATCTATGTCAATATTGACATTTCAAGGTGTTCGAGGTATATAGGGCCTAAAAAATTGACCAAAAATAGATTCAGATTATATTATTGATGATAACAACAGTTTGATAGAAAAGCTGGCTGAGATTGTATATTTTGGTAGTATGGACACTGCTCAGGTGAAGCAAGAGCATAAACTCTGTGAGCCTGATTCTTTAAGGTCCCTCAAGCTCATCCCAAGCTGATTGATTAGACAGCCAATGTGACAGAGTTACGCACATTTACAATCACAAATGTCTGCAAGTACTCTGGATCATTTTCACAGGGAGAGGAACAGGACTGTTTGAATGAAGCTGTGAGGAACATTAAAGTAGAAGAGACCCATGTTTAAGGGACAGAATAATGTTTCTTTAATGTTTGCAAAGGCAGCAAAGTTGTAGAACACAAGAGTGTGACTGAGTGTGAGATGGGTGTTTCAGGGAACGAGGGAAGAAGGAAGCAGCAAGGTCACACACCGGAGGGAAATAATAAAGTAGTTACAATAACAGCCTGATTCAGTGTTCAGCAGTCATATCAGTGAAACACAGCCTGCCCCACCTATCCTCTGTCTCTGTGGAGTTACATAAACCTGGGCCAAAGAGCAGGAGTCAGTTGGAGGTATAGGCGGCCCACAGACGTACAGACGTATGCAGCTTTGAAGAATTGAAAAGAACACAAATTCATTCAGCTGAGGAGAGAACTAGCTCCAAGCTCCGTTTCTGTGCAGGTCAGGCTTCAGCAGTTATCAGAATCAACCTCCGAAGTCCACAACAGAAAAAGCTTTGCATAAAGCAGCAGATAAATCCCATTACCAAGCATGTAAATTCTACTTACACCAAAGCATAGCATTAACCTGCAAGCACTGCTCCAATGTGATCACATGTGGTTCGTCATGTGTACGGCAGGAACAACTAACGAGGCACTGGGATTCGGTCTCTGGTTAGCTCAATCTGCGAAAACAAACCTATGCATTCTCCAAGCAATGCCTTTCCCACTGAAATTAATAAAGTTAACGTCAGGTGTGAAAAGCGTTTGAAACTTGCGGTTGTGAATACAGGTCCTTTCTAATAAGTTTGTGGAGACGAATGTTAGGAATTATATCAACCTGTATTTCCCGACCTTGGTTCATGTCATTTCTTGTCATCAAGCGGGCAGGTTCACCGTTTGTGGTGTTGGGATTTATGTGGCAGTATTATTGTAAATAACATAGTACACTGTGTGCTACAAGTGGTTTGTGCCTTGGGTTTGGTGAGTAATTTTTTTTAACTGTAATTAGCGCGGATGCAGCTTGCTAACTAAGTTTTCCAGTGTTAGCTGATAAATTAGCATGCAAACACATGCTGTTTATCTCTGAGGCACGATCACTTTCCTTCATGTCTGTGAAGGTTCTCAGTCATCCAGGTCAAGTCTAAGTCTAAGGAGCTTGGATTTAAAAGCATCTGGACTTCTTTAAGTCGTTCATAAAGAAGTCAGGTGAACCACTCCAATACACAGACTTAACAATGTGGTGTATGCTGTACAGTGTAGCGGGGAATGCCCAGACCTCTACATTGGAGAGACCAAACAGCCACTTCACAAGCGCATGGCACAACATAGAAGAGCCACCTCCACGGGACAAGACTCAGCAGTCCATCTGCATCTAAAGGACAAAGGTCACTCTTTCGAGGATGCCAATGTTCACATTTTGGACAGAGAGGACAGATGGTTTGAAAGAGGAGTGAAAGAAGCCATTTATGTCCACTGTGAGCGACACTTTTCTTTGCAATCTCCTTAGACCACTTTCATTCATGTTAATCCATGTATTCCGTGTGCACGCCCGTCTTCTCACAAATGACCTCCTAACAGGTTTGGGCAGCACTACATATCTCATACCATGGAAAAGATAGGATGATATTCCTGGATTAGGAAAGCTGATAAAATTTTACTTTCACATCCAAAAGTAGAACCAAATATGCATCAGCTTGAGAATGCTGAGCAAGCCAGAACGGATTTTTGAGATGAGATATCCAGACAAAGACATCCAGTAATGTGTTTTGGATATTTCAATATCATAAAAACCCAGAAGCCTAAAATACTGGAAGGATTGAGCAGGATTAAAAGCAGGATGTGGCCTGTGGATATAGTCAGCTGTCACGTGTCCCTAAGTAGAGACACAAAATGTCTCAAGGGAGAAAAGGAGCAAGGCATCTGTCTGAATATACATAGAATCATGCAGAGGGTGCGATGGGACGAACAACATCTGGCATCCGCAGCACGCTGCAGCACATCCAGCAGATGGAGACAGAAATGCTTTCATGGGTGGTTTTGCAGACAGAGAAGCAGCTGGAGGCTTAGCATACAGGCTCAGAGTGCTGGACTTGGGGTGAAACCCTCCGTGCATGGTCAGGAGCTTCCTGGTCCTGATGTCAGTGGCTTTTATCTCCTAGGTAATTAAGGTGCTATGGTTACTACATGGCTATGAAAAAATGTCTCCTCCACATAAAATAACACTAAAGTATTATTGTTTTGCTCATCTAAATTCCATTTCATTTGTTGCATGGTGAACTTAACACACTAGACTTTTGCAGTTATCCAAGCTTTGTTAAGATCATAAACTCAGGAATGCTAACACTTAAACATGAAGTCATTTAGCTCAGCAAGACAAGTGAAGAATCAAATCTTTGAAGTACTGTGTTTGAGCCACTGAGTTTGTGCATGTTTGTTCTTTTCATTTTTTTTCTTTAGACACTTTTACATTTTTTTGTTTATTTATTTGTTTATTTGTTTATTTTCTCACTGATAAATAGGCATAAAAAGCAATCCTTGAATGCAAGGATTTCTCTTGCTAGAAGGTCTAATAAGAATCCAGGTGTCGGACCTGCATCTGCAACTGATGTCAAAGTAACATCACAGATTTTGATCCAACTTTCATTTTGGAATCGTTATTCAGTTATAACAAGACATTGAGCAGAGACCACAAGCTGAAGGGCATCCATATACTTTTAAAGAATGCAATAAATTCTAAGAATCAAGCAAATACAAAGCAAAGCAAAAATACATAAAAAACAACAATAACTGCAAATGTGTGCACATAAATAGCCATCATCAGTTTACCAGCATGCCTCCATAGGCTGTATAGGTGTATATAACAGAAACCCAGTGTCTGCTGAACCCCATGTTGATGATTTATGGCTGTCATGTGCTGATCTTTAATCCTTTTCTTAGAAGTGTCATGCTTGAAGCAGAATTAGAAATCCATCTAAATGGCCCTTGCTTTTTCAAATAGCATGAATGATGGTAGTGACGTCTCTGTTAATGATTCATATTGGGACATGTTGACAAAAGTGATGGTATTCTTCCTCATTTGGCTCCCTCTTGCTATCTGGCACCATGTACAAGGCCCGCAGAAAGAAGTGGTACATGCAGTTATTGCATACCGTTCCCTGTGCAGACACGAGCTAGGGGCAAGGATCAAGGGAGTTAAATATACAGAAGAAACAAATGTTATCAAATAGTTCATGTTCAAAGCTATAACAGCTCTATAACACAGCTGATTGCTTGGCTGTGGTCATTAAACATAGTCCAAGTCAATCTAAACAAAAACGCCTGGAACAAAAGTAGAGTGCAGAGTGGAGTACGACCCTCTGAAACAACCACGAGCTTTCTCAGACGGAATCTGAGAAAGTAAAAACAGACTGAACACGTCGAAGCTGATCCCAAATCAGATAAACCGTGAAAGCAGCTGTGACTTTTGTGATGGTTTGCTAAGTATTGACGCAGTTACGGTGCCATTTATTTATTTAAAAAAAGCCTCAGTAATAATAAATGTCATATGAACTTGCGCCTCAATACTGTATCACTGGCATGTCAACACCCTGACAACTGTGGTCATCCATGGGATGAGTCCAGAAGGATCCAGGGCAGGTAAACGCAGATACTCCCAAACTTTTCCTGCTATCTTACAGGTAATGCATGAAAGGCATTACCTAAGGCACCAAAAAACAAAGCAGTCGGTACACATCAATGAGATTTTAGCTGTTAGATATGTGCAAATGCCTCCTTTTGATCTTTTACACCTTTTAAAAGTAAACACAGTTATTGTTTACCTCACTCAGTTGCACTCAGTTTATGTCCTGATCCTGTATTTATACTGAACCGTAAAACAGCTGCAGATGCCAGAGGCTCACAGGTTGGTTATAGAGGTCATGACAGAGGCCGGGGGATGTAATGACCATCTGGCCATATTTGGTGGATGCTTCACATGATGGCAAAGGTGCCCTCAAAACCTCAATGCTATGTGTTCACACATGGCAGTGGCACCGTGAGTAAATCAGAGAAATACACTAATTCATACCCTCCTCATCATCATAAATAGTTAGAACTTAACGTTAACATCTAACAAATCGCCCAGTAACCCATTTAGGGTAAAGGTTAGGTTGGAATGTTCCTCTTAAATGGAACTGGTGTACCTAAATAGAAACATGTGGTGTGAATGAGACACGGCGGGTCCAGGGATCATAGGTTTGAGCCATTTTATTCAATATTTGTCACACCACAACACACACCAGCCCCTGAGTCCCCGTGTTTTTAACCATGCGGGCGTGATTAAGGATGTTGACAAAACATTAAGACAGAAAAACTTTAAGGTCAAAATGCATGAACGAGAGTTGCTAAATCAGCAGCTTCTCAAATTATGCTGATTTAGCATGTGGGTAAAATCCAACTCAAAGTTGATGCTTACGCGTAAAATGCTGATAAAAATTACATGTTTAAACCTTTAAAGGGATATAGAGTAGAACAAAGGAGTACTGCGGAGCAGTGGCATGTGGCTCCGTGCCCATATTTTGAATACTGCAAGTGTTCTTCATCAAATTCACTGACAAGTTGTTGACTTGGGCATTTCCTTGGATTCACATCACACTATTGTTTTAAAATCAGCTTTACAACATTTAGCATTTATTACGAGTCACTGAAACAATCCAACACTAAATATTTAGCAGCGACACAGAGATCAGCTAAATAGATATGCACAGGAAATGGAATATTAGCGGTGAAACAGAATATTTACAGTGAATAATCAAAGAGTTTACAGAAGCAAAATGGAAATATTTGACATTCTTCAATTCTTCCCCAACAGCCCACTCACTAAACCAAACTGAACTAGATAAGAAGACACAAATATGGATGACTGGTTTCATCTCAAAATCTTAATTTGATATGTACATTCAGTATAAACAGCATTGCCATATAATCATTATTAACCAAAAACAGATGCATTTTTGCTCATAAATAACGTTCTGTGTAGTTTGTGTTTCCTTCATTCTTCTAGAAGGTGAGCACTTAATATGAAGATGGTGTCAAAAATAGCATTAAATTAGGACTGTAGATAAAAGCTCTCTTCTCTTTGCATGAAACCCATAATAACAGTTTATAAAGACATTTTCTCAAGTGATAAAATTCATGTCATTGTACATAACATTGCGACGTAACATTGCAGCATGGTGTTCATTTTGTAAATTATGGCCCGATTTAGAGTAGAATAAATAATAAAGTGAAGCATGCATTAGCGTGTGGCTACCTTGTGATTCACAAGTGTCTGTCACTTAAAAAGGTTTAAAGAAACAAAGATGCACATTGTGAACTTCTCACCTCGAATGAAACCAAATGGTGACGTTATGATAACAATGTCCAGTGTTTACATATCCATATATGTATTTATAGTGCTTACACCATCAGTATGTTGTAGTGTCTTGCATGTATAGAACAATAACAAGTTTCACTTCACTAAAAATGCTACATTAATACAGCAATGTGCATAAATAGTACTCGCTATGTGCACAGAAGTACTGCCAGCTGAACCCTGAAATCCCTGAAACCCCCAAATCTACCTTATCATTAGGAAAGAGAAGAACACTTTCTTACATACACTTATCATCATAAGAGAAGCTATATCTTCCAAGGTTACTGAAAAGAAATTGTTTGTAGAGTTGAGCTCTATTAGTTTCCACCAGTGAAAGAATATAATCTCACAATCAAAGTAGTTACTTAAAGGAACACAAAGCCCCGGCTCTGATATTGAAATGCCTTTTTATCACAGCTCTTTCACTTCATCTTGGGACAAACTGAACTTTCCTCTCCGCAGGACGCATTGTGTCCCTGCTGAATTCTCTGAGGTAACCGGGAGTGGCTCCAGAGCAGAGGAAATGTGATTAAATCAACTCCTGTACTCTGGAGGACACACTGTGGGGAGAAAGTCAGTTTTAGATGTGTCTAGACCAAGTGCGCCCCCTGCAGGGATGTTAGATGGGTGTATCTGGCTGAAGAAGAAGAGGCGTGGGATGCTGCTCTTCTTTTCAGCTCTCTGGAGATCTGGAGCCAAGATAGCGGATAGCAGCAGCAACCATACAGACAGTCGCTCCACACACTCCCCTGTGAGACACACGAAGAGAAGCCTGAACGCAAGTGGGAGGCTCAAACAAAAGGTGAACATTTGCATTTAGGTGTGAAAGAAACGCCATGCAGCAGATTGGTACTGCAGTAAACCAGCACGATTACTTAAAGTTAGACTACAAATAGAGTCAAATATTTACATTATAGTTTTGCAACATTTCTTTTTGACAAAGAAGGCCAGATTTCAAAAATGCATGTAGTGTGGATAAAAGCAGGCAGTATCTTTGTCAGTGCATGAGTACTAAGTGTTCTTGTGTTTCAGTGAGAATCCTTTCTCTGAGGACATCGGCTTTCTTGCTGCCAAGTCTTTGCTCATAGCAACAGAGAAAGGACTTGTCAGTAATGTCAGGATGAAAATGCTGGTGGGTGAGATTTGATAAATCAATAAAGTCTGAGAAACAGCAAAACAGCCGATGTTCATTCCATGCACAGCTACGGCATGTGATTTTTCCCTTCATGATACTGAGTCAGCAGAGCAACTTTGAGGCCAGTTTCTGTCGGTTTTCTTTCCCTACTATCACTCCTCACTCTAGAACAGCAGGTCTAGCCTTGTGTAAGTTAAACTTCTAACTTCATTTTGGCTTGATTATGATGTAATATGACCTTTACCAACAGACAGACTGTATTAGGCCTAATTGGAAGTTTTGTGTGGGTCTGGGAAGTTTTGGCAAATGAAGTCCTGTTCTTCTGTTTTGATTAACAGATACATTAGTCTGTGCACTGCACCTCTGTGGTTTATGGATACAGCTAAACAAGTTTTTGCTTTGTAGATCATCAAGTGATCTATTAGTTGCATGTGCTCATAGATTAGGGCCAGAATTCTTGAAGTCCAATGCAAACCTTTTGTACAGAACTGACAAAAGGAGGAAAGTACACTGTACTCCTACAGAAAAACTCCAAAAGAGCATTTGTCTTCCCTTCAACTCTTTGTTTCTAGCCAGCAAAGCAGACTAAACCTTTTTAACACTAAGAAATATGGTTGGTTAGAAGACTTGCCAGCTCATGCTCATGCCAGCCATAAACTGTTACCGACATCTGATAAACACAAATTACAAACACTTTCAGGGTACACATCAGACAGATTTTTCGCTATAAACTACGTCAGTGTCATGCTAATGATAAAAGACAAGTGAAAGAAAAACTGGAGAATTCAACAGCTCGGCCACGTTTGATGTGTTTCCGCAGTTGAAAGACTTTTGCGGGTATTTTGACAAGTCCCTGGCAATACATCAGATAAAAATTAAGATATTTCACTTTCAAGCCCAAAAAATAATGAGAACAAGTTGTACCAAATTCCATGCGAGTCCATTTATTAGACAGTTCATCTAAAATGTGAATCTCATAGTAGCACTACAAGAAATCCTGCTGGCCTTGGCAATCACCAGTGTCTACTCCAGTGATTCTCTGGGAACCATGAATGTCTATGAACAGTGAAACTGGGGGTAACTGAAGAAACATAGCGGGATAAATATATTTAATTTTTACAGAAAGATGGCTCTGAACGTCAGCGTATGTAAGGAAGTTTTATTTTCATGGTATGTACCGTTAAGGCCTTATCTCTTTTCTCTTATGAGAGAATAGTTGCCTTGTTTCACAAACAGCCTACATGCTGGGACTTGTTTTCATAAGAATTTTTGGCACCCTCCTAGCTCATGCTCTGCGGTATTGACAGCCACTGACAGCCCACTCCACCTCCATTAAAGCCAACATTACCAACCACCTCCTTCTCTCCGATGGCAGCGCTCCAGCATCTGCCTTGCTGGCCTTCAACCACTCCCACCATATCTCTCCTTTTCTTCACTGTCCCAGAAAGGACAGGCTGGCCTTATCCCACATCAAACTGAACATTTGTTGTTTGCATGGGAAACAGCTGTTTCATATTAGCTGAGCACTGATCAGTGACGGCGACCTGATGTCTATCAGGAGTCTGTGTTCACACATCCAGGTGGATGAGTGCACAGTGTGGACAAACACAGCAGTGAGGCAGTAGGTGGGTGCCGGAGCAATTCAGTACTTAGTTGTTTATTCATTTGTTTATTCATGGCAGTTATGCACGCTTATTTATTTAATAATTAACAAATATCTAATGTTACCGCACAGACTAACAATGATGTTTGCGTTGCTCAAGTAATAACTGGTGTCATTACGATAGCACGTAGTGACGTTGGATCTATTTCTCCTGTGTGCTGTTATTGTGATTCATCACTTATATACCTCAATCTCCTCAGCTACAGTCAGAATTATGCAAAGGCCCAGCAGCTCTGTGTAATTGAGCTGGGGACACAATGCGCTGCATTGGGAAGCAATCAGTCACATTCTGTTTATCATGACATCAACTACAGCTGCAGGGATAGATTCTTTCATTTGAATGAAAGACTTTATAATCGCTAACAGTTAGAGTAAAGTTTAACTTGTCTTCCAGACTGAACATGGAAGAGCCCTGTGGTAAACGGCTCTATCATTTATTCACTGAGGAAACTGTGACAAAAGCTTTAATCACATCAGTGTCCAACACTGAATTTAAACAGAATATGCCTACATCCTGTTAAATACGGCCAACAGAAGAAGTGAGGGAAACACTGAAACCCGCTTATACAACAATACAGACCCACATATGTTTTGCAGAACAGCTAAGTTTTATTAATACATCTGTGAAGGTTCTCAGTCATCCAGGTCATCGTAGTCAAAGGAGATTGCAAAGAAAAGCGTCTGGACTTCTTTAAGTTGCTTGAAGACGTTTCACCTCTCATCCGAGAAGCTTCTTCAGTTCTAAGGTTAAATGGTGGAGAGTCCCAGATATAAACCTAGTGGGAGTTTCCCCCCACAGAGGGACAAAAGGACCCCCTGATGATCCTCTAATCGCCTGAGCCAAGGTGTGAAACTGGGTGTGGGTCCCAATCAGCCAGAGTTTCGGGTGTGTTCATTGTGAAACCTGGCCCCACCTTATCATGCGAATTCCTGAGGTCAGATGGCCCAGGATGTGAGTGGGTGTTAAGGCGTCTGGGAAGGGATCTCAAAACTGGATTATAGATGGCAGAGAGTTGGTGTCGTAAACCCCCGCCTCTGTTCAAAGATGGTCGCTCACAGTGGACATAGATGGCTTCTTTCACTCCTCTTTCAAACCATCTGTCCTCTCTGTGTGAAGTGAAAAGCAGCTCCCCAGGTTCAGATAGTGGTTTCGAATATTATCACCAGTGAAGCACATGGGAAAATATATTTTGGAAGACATGGTGTCAGTCTTTTTAGGGGAATTTAAAAAACTTGTAGTGTCCAGGACAACGAGACATGTAGCCTTTCTATGTGATTGTTAGCCTTATTAGCATTAGCAAAATGTTACTTTTCATTAACTAACCATTTGTGTTTACTAAGCAGCAACCTCTGGAGCTCTGGACTCACTAAAATGTGAGTATCGAGTATTTTATCTGTATCTTAGCAGTAAATAGTTACTGTCTCTTTGAAACCAAAGCTTGCTAGCACTGAGTTATAACTTTAGCTTAGTACTTCATCTTGTCAGTCAAAGACAGTCATTTCTACCTCAAAAAAAGAAAGAAAAAACATTTGCCACCACTCCATTGTCCATTAAAAATTGATTTGGATAGGATTTAAGCCCAAACACTGGAAGAAATAAGAACTTGAATCAAATAATTACAAAACTGCTACAAAGACCCACCTTGGAACTTTACAGTCTAAGGCACAATTTCTCCAGCGCCTTAGGCTATAAAGTTCCAAATTTGAGACTGACTGGAAGACATGAACTAAAATATCTATTTGTGCATATTTCTTTAGGTTGTATTATGTAAGTGTTATGTGAGTGTTACTGGAGGTTTACTTATTTCAAATATACATATACTGAGATTTTTTTTTTGTCATTAATGTTTAATTTTATTATTAATTCTATTATTAATGTTTTGGTGAGGCTCAGAGAAGCTAGCTGCCCCTACCAACATAGCAAAATTGGTATGGGCCGGATCTGGCCCACACAATGTGCTTACACATGGCCCACATACCGCAAAGAATGACGGCCCTTTGGCGGCCCAGACCTGGTTTGCCAGAGGTGGCCCACACATGGGCCAGCACAAGGCCAGTTGCAGACACACTGGTGGTCCTGTGCTGGCCCATGTGTGGATTACCTCTGGCAAACCTGATCTGGGCCACCAAAGGGCCATCATTCATTGCAGTATGTGGGCCACGTGTAAGTTGTGTGCAGCCACGGGCCAGTTGCAGACATACTGCTAGCCCTGTGCTGGCCCAGAACAATTTCAGTTCTGGCCCCAGATGTCAGCCTAATGTTTACCTTAATCAAGCCATCTAATAACAACATGTGCCGGAACATAATAATGCAAAAGTAACACAATGAAACTCTATTCAGACAGAGTAGAGTGGACTGACTCTTACGCAGAGCTTTTCTACTCTCCTGGATTACTTTCTAACTAGATTCATACACATTCACACTCTTGACATGCAGACTGGAGGAGCCAGGGATCGAACCATTAACCTTCCAATCAGTAGGCAACCTGCTCTACCGCCTGAGCTACAGCCACCAACTAGCAAAGATGAGTAAACCGTCACTAGGTTTTTGATAAAGTGTACACTCACAAACCTGTCCAACCTGCATTTGAAACGTTGGCTACCGTAGCAGTACAGTATTGCAACATGGCATTTGGGTCTTCTAACTAAAATAGGAAAATAGGAACATAAATAGTGCCATCATTGCCAGACCTGCCCCACATCTGGTTGACATAACATCCTGCCATAACACTGATCAGTCAGAAGTGCCAGCTTGATGCCAGATCTGGGTCAGACCTGCTTGCTATGTGGGTAGTGCGATTAGAGATGCTTAGACCTCACAGGTTTTATTTTAAAATCTCATGTGAATCTCATATGATTTGAGTGTGGTATATCTTAGAATTTCATCAGGAAACAATTTTATGGGTTTGTTTTTGTTTTTTTCTAAAAAAAAAAAAAAAAAAGGCAACAGTTATGCTGTTTTCTAGTACCTTTATGCCATATCGCTGCCTGACAGACGCCCTCATGGCAAGAGAGGCTGGTGGTACACAGCCTATACAGTCCAGCAGAGGTAGGCAGGGGCAAGCTCCCACTGCACTAGTCACTTTACAGGTAAAGACTGGGAGGCAGCACAGGGCAAAACAGCCTGCATAGATTACATAAATACACTATATTAAATCACTGACAGGTAATAAGAGTTCAATCCAACTATCAGTCAATCACTGGGGATCAGCAAAGACAATGTAATAATTTAATATACTTACAGTCGCCCATGTCTTTGTAGCACTCACACAGACCAGTGCTCCATTGCCCTTCCTCTTGAACCGTGCTCTGTGGCTGAACCTGTACCACCTGTCGCAACATTATTGAACTATTCAAAAGAAAAGTGGATTAACATTAGAAGATAAAAGATAAGAAGAGAACTATATTATAATTGCAAATAAATTCCTTGACGATGCTCATTACATGATGAAGTTTAGTCCATCTATCCATTTTCTGTTGTTTATTCAAGTTTGGGTCAGAGCAGAGATACCCTGATATTTCCTCTCCCAAGATCATCTGTGGGGACACTGAAGAAGCATTCCCATGCCAACCAAGAGATTTAATCTTGCCAGCGTCGTGGAGAGATACTATCCTGAATCTGCCCTCTATCCTTCTCCCGGTAGCACATGGTAGGAAACACCTCACCTAGGAGGCATCAAGGAGTCACCCTGATCAGATGCACTAATTACCTCAATTGGCTCCTTTCAGTGTGAAGGAGTACTGGCTCTACTCTAAGCCCCTCCCATATGACCAAGCTACAAAGGGTGGTTGGACTACATTGCTCCTTCTGAACATGAGGTTCAATTCATCTCCCTTTGTCCCGGACCACTGCAGAAGGTGTGTAAGTGGGATTGAAGACATCATTCTTTCTACCACCAAATTATACTCTCTAATTTGAGGTTAGCTGTCCTTGCCCACTCTATGCAGTGTGAGGAGGAAGTCACTACCCCTTCCTCTTTCATCTGATGATTAGCTAGAAATACCTTGAAGTTGACCAAGTCTTTGCTTTAGCTACTGCCAGGGTTATATTGTCAACTGCCTCCAGAGTCCCACACTTCACAGGACTCCTTCTTCATCTTAGCTGCTACCTTCACCTCTGTGGTCTATCTGGTTTGGGGTTTTACTGCCACTCAGACATCAACTATCTTGGAGCCACAGCTCCATAAATCAGCTTTGGCAACAGAGGTGCACGATATGAGGGACTCATTGTGGACCCTTGGAATGCTCTCAAAGCTTTACCAAAGCTGGGATTTGAAGATCCTGTGGAGCAGGTTTTTCCCAGACACTCCTTAAGAGCCTTTACTGTACATAGAGTAAACCAGGTTTCTCCAGCATCTCCCACTGCCGCCTGATCCAACTCAACACCAGGTGGCAATCAGCTGATGCCTGTTTCTCTCTTTACCAAAATGTCTAATACATACATGGTCGCAGGTTTAATGATAAGATTACAAAATCAATCCTCAAACTGTGTCTTAGGGCATCCTGGTGCCAAGTGCACATATGGACAGTCTTATGCTCAAATACAGTGTTTGTAATTGACACACTGTGGTTAGCACAGAAGTGCAACAAGAAAACACCATGTGAATTCAGATCACTCAGGTCTTCCCTCCTAATCACACCGTCATTGTCCATGTGAGCACTGAAGCAGTCCAGCTGAACAATAGTGTCCCCATCATGCGTACCTTCAAACATATTGCCCAGGGACTCCAAGAAGGTTGAGTACAAACATGATATGGCACATGAGCACAAATGACAGTCAGGACCTGTTCCAGGATCCAGGTCCAAGGCACACAGAAGCAATTCTCTAATCCAGTGGGGGTGAAAAACCCAATCTGCAGGTACCAAACTGGACAAATACAAGTCTACCTACTCCTGCTCACCACCTCTTCTACCAGAAGTCATATTTCATACTCCTAAAGCCAGATCTAACCAGAAACCAGGCTCAGGGTCACCAGGATTTCCACCCCGACCCCTGCCTGATCCACAAAGTATAAAACTCCCTGAGTCGGGAGGTCACCACAGAAATGAGACATTCCCTCATTCAAAAATGAAATTATATTATCAATAGCTTAGGAATTAGGAAAATAAACACCTGTGAACATTTTTGCAGTTATTGTAGCAATGAGTTATTTTTTACTTTGTTTATTTATGCCCCAGCATAAACCACGCAGATTAACTTCTCTACACAGCAGCAAAAAAACCCCAAACAAACAAAAAAACAGGTACAGATGTACAAACTAGCAAACTTTTTGTTTGTGACCTCAGGAGCAAGCTGTCCCTCACTCATTAAAGTATTAAACACTGCTGTCTTCTAACATAAGCTGTTATTTAGCTTTATCTCTTCAGCCACATTTCAGTCCCCGAGGAGATAAAATATTCCACTAGAACTCTGCTCAGGAGCAGACCGGGTTACAGGCAGCCTTCCGTCTGAGGAATAATTCACATCGCTGTTCCAGAGAGTGTGGAAATGTTCAACCAGACATGATAGAATAGATGACTCACCTTATCCAAACCGTTGTAAGCCAAGTTTTGTGCTCTACTCTTTTTCACTTTTTCTTTCTTTTACTCTTCCCTATTTTACTTACATATCTGAATGCTGCTCATAAGTCACCACCTGACTGTAATGTTTTGGTGTAAATATGGGTGAAACGAGACAAACAGGCCTTTTTGCTGACCTGCAGTGTGCTGAGTCCAGTGAGAGGTTGGTTAAAGTGTAAAAAGTAGTTTAGACACGAAAATTTGTAGGAAGCTGTGTAAAATAAAACGATTGCATAACTCAACACCTCTAATTTAGAAAATTAGTAGTTTGGAATTTCACCATCCGAACAGGGTTTCCAGTGATTCTTCTTGGTAAACCATTTCACCACAAACAATGTCTCCACTATGATATCTGATTTCTCATTTCTTGTTGAAGTGTGCAAAACATTTAACAGGAAAGGCCCATTCACTAACGCTTACCCTTATCACACAGAACCTGTTCTTCTCTTGCATCAGGGCTAAAGCTGAGACGAATGATCATAAAAGAGATTAAAAGAGGTGACATTCCTCGTAGGCAGTAAACAGGTGGGTATGAAAAATATAAGAAAATGGAGATTATTGACAGCACAACTGACAAGAAATAGCTAGAAAAGAAGAGAGGGGGATGGTGAGAAGGACGTTAATATTTTCATAGAAGATAGAAAGCACTAAAAATAACTCAGTCTCATATTGTGTTTTATACTGTGGTGATCTGTTGTAATACTGTACTTAATATTTCACAGGCCCACAGAGTAATGTTCTCATTTCACAACCAAAACGCAATAGTTGTGAAATAAAGCAAAGCTAGACTTTGTCATTTTGGGAAACACCTATTTTCTTAGTTTAAACTTAGAAAGCAAAATTCCAGTAAAATCCCCAATTTCATGGTGTTTATATCAAATTCTGACTCTACCATCTAAATGTCACAGCAAAAACTGTCCAATGTAGTTCAACAAATGCAACAAAATTTTTAGCATGAACAGAAAAGGGAAGGAGAGGCACAACAGGGTTTTACAGCCATCTGTAAACCATGGTTGTCATGGTTTGGAGCTGCATTTTAGACAGTGGTGTTGGTGCTATTCAAAATTGACAGAATTATAAACATTGAAATTTACTGTCAGTCTTTAATCTAACATGCAAGAGCATCTAGACACACTTGATGCATGCTCAATCATCTAAGTAAGTAAATCCCAAAAGGTTGATTCTGTTCATCTGGACGTAACGTTTTCAGTGGGAGAAACGTTTCTTAAATGATCCAATTGACTTCTTCAGTCTCAGCTGACTGCAGGTTTCCCCAACCTCATAAACAATTCATTGGATGCTACATCCAGATGAACAGAATCAACCTTTTGGGGCCATCTGGAAAGAAACTGATTGATAATTTGCAACATGATTATGATCTAATCCAGTCAAAGCCTACCTGGACAGAAAGAAACACACAATGGAAGACTATCAGTCATGAATTGGCCTCTCCAGAGCTTGGACCTCAACATTACTGAAACAATGTGGGATCATCTTGACAGAGAATGGAACAAAAGGCAGCAAACATCCAAAGAAGAGCTTTGGATGTCATTCAAGAAGCCTGAGAACTATTCCTGAAGACTACTTAAAGAAATTACAAGAAAGCTGCCCAACAAAGTTCAGTCTGTGTTGAAGGATAAAACCAGCCATACCAAATTCTGACTTTCAAGCTCATTAGAATTGTCATCTGGTTTTGACTCATTTAGTTTGACTTGTATATTGTATACAAGTATATATTGTGTTCCCACCTATGTTTGAACATATTTCAACTCACTATGACTATTTCCTTTTTTCCTTGAAAAATGTAAAGAAATGAGAGGAGCCTCAAACCTTTTGCATAGTCGTCTCTTTAAAAATATACGACCTGACTATTAACAGTATGAACTGACAAGAAGAAACAAGATGAGAACTGAAAAGGGGGACAGGCTGGAATAATTCTATATCCTGTTATAAAAAAGTATAAAGCTCCTTGAGACAACTTTGTGGCGCTATAGAAATAAAATAACTGAACTGAATAATTAGAAAAATGAAAAAGAATGCAGTGTGGAGACAAAAAGGCATAATTCTATGTAACAGTGGCGATTGTTTCATTGAGACATAACCACAGTTTCATAACCATCACATGGCTTCAAAGCTATACGTGCTTTAATGACATCAGGGAAAATCCTTCCCTTTTCCTTTAACTTTAATGTAATTTTGAATGGAAGAACTGAAACTGATCTCATTTTTTGTAAATATATGATGGAACCAAAAAAATAATATAATAATACATACAACAATATGAACACAAAACTCTGATGAAGATCTGTTTTTTTATTTACAGCAGTAGAAAATTCACAAACATATAAAAAGATTAATATCATACAAAATGTAATTTTATATCAAGTTTGTTTATAATTCCACTGATTTATGTCAGAGGGGTGTAGCAGCTCCCCCAAACACACTTCTGTGGCAGAACCGCAGAAGGTCTGGACGCTCTACAAAAGACAAAAATTAAACAACACCAACTTAAATATCTTTACTGAACATTATTACAGGAAACATGAACCTCAAACAAACATGACTGCATTTCACTTACTGCCTTGTTTTCCTGAGCTGCAGAGGCATTTGTTCAGAGCCTGTTTCTCTTTGCTGTCTGTGGGTAGGAGTGGTTGGGGACACCTAAGTTTGCCCCTGAAAGACTCTGCAAGAGAGAATAGAGGTGGTCACTGAAACCATTTCACTCCAGTCATTGCCAGTTAACCAACTTTATGTGGCATCATGGTAACGTTTACAACGGCACAGATTTGCAGTCGATCTTTTCAAGATAGGACACACTTCAATGTAGCATCATAGCAGCCCTGAGGACTGCAATGTTGGTGTTTGTGTGTTTTGTTGCAGTTACAACTGCAACAATGACATTACCAAACAAAACTGTAATGGGTTTTGTAAAAGCGCTATACAAATACAGGCCATACAGGCCAAAACTGCTGGTAACTTACTTGTGCATCTGCATCTGAGAATATCCTGTTTGGTCACACCAGACTGAGCAGCAGACTCTGCCCTCAGTGAAAAAGAAAAGCAAACAAGTGAGAAATCATTTATACGAACGTAAAACATTATCCATCAACCCCGTGTAACATTTCCTCTCAAACTCACGGACAGTGGTGCACAATAGTTTACATTTAAAATGAGTCAGTTAGTTATCGTCCCGTTGGTGAGTAAAACAGCAACATAACCATCCATGCATATAAAGTTCAAAACTAATGATCCTCGTATGTACCTGTGCTATCACACAGGCTGCTGACCAGAATGATGAGCAGCAGCGTCATCCCTGTGATCCTGGACATGGTGGCGAAGGTTCGTCTGTTCCGTCTGACGTGTTCAGATTCTTCTGCAGAAGACGAGGATCTGAGTTTTATACCCCCGCAGTGAGTCCACGCTGACACGGTGTGAGGAGCTTGAACTTACAGATCAGTCCTGACATGTTTAAGGGGGATGTTTTCTTGTTTGTTTGTTCAGATGCTATCTCAGCTCTGCATGGATTCATCTGTAAAATCTTAGAACTTATCCAAATCGTTGGAAAACTGAGTGCTGGCAACAATTTTTGCACGGTGGCATCACTGAGGTGTAAATTTAAAACCAGGCTTCATCAGAGAGAGACTCAATGGATCCTGAACAGATGTGTGTAGGAGAGTTTAGTGTAAGACCCACTAGACCCAAAGAATCATTTGGTAGTACATTCTAAATGATAATGAGCCAGACATTTTGTTGCACTGGACTGTTTATTGGTTAATTTATTTGTTAGATGTGATTGGACACTCCATACATGGAGTTTTAATGTTTTAATGCTCTGGATATGACCCCTTCTTTTTTGTTTAGCTGGAAAAAACTACATGAAATTGTTGCCAAGATGGCTACCGCCAAGTGGACTTGCTTCTACAAGCCTTTGATGAACATTAGAGACAAAATGGTGCTTTGCTTGCAGAGTTCTGCTACAAATCTGAAATCAGATAGATTGTATTGTTTGGAAAAACAAGCCTCTGTGTTCCCATGACTGCTATCACTGCTGACCTGCAGGATTTGGAGTTCACAGATAAAACTCTAAAAGGACTTATAACCCACAGGTTTTACTTCACTATTCAGTGACAGAGAGTGTGCCTGTGTTGGCACAATGGGCTAATGTCATTTGTTTTCATTAGTGCTTTCAACTCAAGGAAATAATGACTATTAATTTTATTGTTATTGTTAAGCACTTTGTGCAGCATCGGCTGTTGGAAATGTGCTATATAAATAAATCTGACCTTGACCTTGACCTTGACCTATTAAAGTTTGAAAGTTACACAAAATGATTTGCAAAGGCAGGTCCTATTGTCCACATATGCAGCGCTGGTGTGCTGATATCTGAATTTCTCTTTGTCTTGGCAGATAAAGTTGTGAATCGATGCCTCCATCAAACAAAGGTTTTGTCTACTTCTTCAGGGGCCACAGCTAACAGAAATCAGCTCGAGTAGCATTAAAAATACTGCAGCCTGAAAATATATTATGTCTGCTCAGAAATGTAGGACCTGATTATTAACAGTAACTGACAATAAGACAAGAACAGGACGTGTGAGGCTAACATGTGAAAAGTGATTCTGTGTCTTGATTTTGTTGTTTTATTGTTGTTTTCAGTTGAAGGCATAAAAAAATAAACCTTTAAAAAAAAAAGAAGATGAACATTATCATCAGTTTACATATCAGTGGACATTCCTGCCTGTGTGGTGAGGGTTTTGTAACAGCATTGAAGAAATGAGTCATTTATTTCACAAGCATTCCTGCCATTAAAGCAACACACACTTTGATGATATTTCGGGAAAAATGTCCATTTAATGTCTTGTTTAACTCTGGGTGACATAGAAACCACTCTCACTTTTGTGCTGAACTTCTTTTACTATAGTTCAACATGAAGATTGGAGGCCAGGCAGCTGGGAAACAAGTAATCCTCCATAGAAATGATTCACTATTAATCAGTGTATTTATGTCATTGTCTCTGTGAAATCTATGAACACATTTCAGAGTGAGACCAGATCATATATAACAATAATTGCTTCTCTTTCATGTTTTTAAAATTTCAAAATACTAAAAAAAGGACAAAAAATGAATAATAGGATATTAAAAATGTTCATTTTATTTGTTTTCAAGGTTGAGGGCTTTTTCAGTTAAATATGTGGAAACACAGAAGGAGACGAGACTCTATGTAATAAAAAAATAACTGTCTTTATTTACAATTTCAGAAAAAATCACAACCATCTACATAACAAGATTAATGTCATACGTAATAGGATATTAAGTTTGGTTAGTCAGTGTCTGGACTTCTTTATCTCAGAGCAGATCAGCAAGGTTGTATTTCTTGATCACACGGCAGAACCGCAGAAGATCTGAACGCTCTACAAGACAAAAAAAGAAAAAAAATGATGACAACTTCGTATATTTACTGAATATTATCACAGGAAAGAGAAACATCTCTCTTGACGGGATTGTGTTTCACTTACTCTCTTCTTGTATTTTTTTGCAGGCGCATTTAAACACATCTCGCTGCTTGTTGTAGTTTGTGGGCACGAGCGGTTTGGGACACTTAAACCTGCCTGTGGAAATCTCTGCAAGAGAAGACAGCTGGTCACTGTAACTGTCTCCACATAAAAAAGGAATGTTTTTAATAGCAGAGAACTTAGGAGAAAATTCCCTAAATGTTCAATTGGAAACACCATCACATACGCCCATAGCAACACAAAGAACTAAGATATTTGTTTTGTGTCTTTAAATTTGTTTTTGTTTGTTTTGCATTTTTTTACGCAAAGAAGATGAAAGTGGTCACTGGTCACTCACCTGTGCATCTGCACTTGCGAATATACAGGGATACTCCATGGGAAGGAGCTGCAGTGGAAGAAGATAACAAATAAGACATCAGTCATGTGGAGCAGCGATACCTTACCCATCAGCTCTGTATAACACCAGTGTCACAGTCTACAGTTTAACAGAGTCACCTGTTTACAGCCATGTTGCAGAGTAAAACTGTGACATCTACATCTCTGCAGAACAAGTGAAAAAGAATAATCGTTGCGCACCTGCGCTGCTGCACAAGCTGTTGACGAGAATGACGAGCAAGATCGTTACCGCGGTGATCCTGGACATGATGCCAAAGGTGTTTCTTCTTACTCCGAAGTGTTTAAAGTGTTCGTTGGGACGATGAGGAACTCTGAGTCTGGTGATTGCTTATGCCGACAGTTATATAGCTGCCCAGACGGTGTGCATCCACGTGGGGTCTACAGTTTGTGTTTCAGATCAGTCTCGGCATGTCTAAGAATTTTTTACTTGGATAATCTCTCAACTGTGCATGGGCTCACCTGTAAAATGTGATAAACATGGAGATAACACCCTCTCAAAAACTGTGAGCTGAATGCAAGTGACCCGGAGTATTGTTTTCTTTTCTGCACTGGGGTTAATCCTCACCAAACATGAGCTTTAATGCATTTAAAACCACAGAATTGTTAGTTTACACCACAGGAGGCTATTTGGTCAGATTAAAGATTAGTATGGGTGTTTAACAACCACTGCACTATTACTGACATTTCTAAGCAGTACATAAACATAAACTGTTTTTTACCGCTTTCATGTAACAGTCTTGACTTCTGGCTTTACACAAATATGGCTGATACATTAATGACATGAAATGTTAGCAGAAATTGCAACAAATAAACAAACAAACCCCTGTTAACTGGTTTGCAATAACAAACAGAAAAAACAAACTAACCCTACTATTCATGGGAATGTAAACTCCAACTCCAAACAAGTTGGGTTATTGCATATAAGTAAATAAAAACAGAATGCAATGATTTATAAGCACATATCTTATTAACAACAGAATACAGAAAGCAGAGATTAAGATTCTCGAATCTGCCATAAAACAAAAACTGTCTGTTTAGAAAGAATTTGACTTAATGTATTTGAATGAAAAAACATACATTATTTAAATACAGTATATATCATCTATATAATATATAAAGATTCTGAAAATCTGGAGAAACCTCTGTGCGCAAGGAAGAAGGCCAAAGAAGACATTCAACATTAGATGTCTGTGATACTCTGGCCGTCGAGCAGCACAGCATTGAAAATAGGCATGATTCGCTCGTGGAAATCACTGCATGGACCCAAGAACACTTCTAGAAATCACTATCTATGAATGCAGTTCACCGTGTCATTCATAAATGCAGGCTATGCCGTTTTAGGCAGGCACATCTAAAAAGGCATCATCAATGCTGAAAAGTATTTGCATATTTTAGAGCAACATATCTTCACAGCCAGATGCCGAACTGCATACTGCATCTACTCCAACAACATGGCTTCATAGTGAAAGATTCCAGGTGCTGAACTGATCTGCCTGCTACGGAAGAGGATTAGGGCCACTGGAAAAAAAAAAAAAAGAATTCTGACTTTAATCTCAGAATTCTGAGATTAAAGTCAGAATTCTTTTTTTTTTTTTCCAGTGGCCCTAATCCTCTTCCGTATCTTCCGTACCCTGCAGTGCAGACGACTGTTAAGAGGAATGGGGCAACGTTCCTCTGCCAAAAGTCCTGCAGCTGGCCTCCTCAGTTCCTAGATTGTTATGGACTGCCTAAGTAGGAGAAGGGATGCTACACAATGATAAACATGAACCAGCACAAACTTTTTTGAGATGTGTTTCTGTCATGAAATTTAAAATGAATTCAGTTTTCCATAAAATGGTAAATTTTCTCCATTCAAACATGTGAATAAAATATGGGTTTTTGGGATTTACAAATTACACATTATGTTTTTATTGACAGCTTACACTGCATCCAAACGTCTTTGGAATTGGGGTTGTAGAAGAACCTTTGTGTTTGCTGTCCATCAGTAAAATTTGACCAAATCAGAACCAGTATTTCAATACATTTTACAAAGTAAGGTGATTCACAGTTATGCAAACGTCTCAAGCAAAACAAAACAAAACTTTATCCATTGACTCAATCTAAAACTAAACATTTATATTTTTGTTTTAGTCAGTTTTGCAAGTGCTTAATGTCTTTTTTTTTTGTTGTTTTTATATTTTTTTTAAGTTGGGTGTTTATTTTTCAGTTAATTAATATATGTTTCCAAACCTATTTTTAGTCTTTGGGACAGGATTCTTTCATCTATAATAACCTAACTGCTCAACACTGATTATTAAAACAAAGTATTTGTGCTGCATCTACACCAAAGTGTGTACTTGGTAATATTTCCCCTGGTTGAAAACCAATGATTTTTAGTTGATGGCTGATATGAGCTTAATTAAAGAAAATGGAAATGGTATCATACTGAAGCCTAGTCTGCCTTTTCTTCACTGAACTTATGAAGTTCCCACTGAGTCAAAGATGTATTGTCAAAATTAGCATAACATTTTTGGTGTGTTTGGACTCTCTTGAATTTCCATTGTACTATAAACAAAAGACCACTTGAGTTTGATCCAAATGCAGGGCAGTGAATTTGTAATCACTGACAGTGTTGTTTAAGAAGTTAAAGATTTGTTTTTGTCTGTTTCATTTAGTCAATAAGTGGCAGAGGTAAGTGGCTGGGGTTGAGTCAGGTTGCTTAGATAAGTGAAGGTGAACTCAGACATTGCCAGGGGCACTGACTCAAGGCCACAGCATACTGCAGTAACCTGAAAAAAGAACAAAGTGTCAAAGCGGACAAAAAGTTGTGTACTTTTGTGGTAAATAACAACTTCCTGTAAACACTTTCATGTTCCCCATATAAAATGAAATGAAAGTCTCTGGAAGAGGGGGTTGACGTGAAGTACCCGACATGAAGCATTCTATGTGGTGTGTATGGGGTGGGTGGAGGGGGGGAGGGGTGTTATTGAACACCGTCCGTCATTGGTTGGCTCTAGAGTCACTCTCTCATTACAAGAGGTGCGTAATTACGCTTTGAGCCCTCGGAACTTTGGCACACCTCCACTGTATAATCTGAAGTTCAGCGCTGTCAACCGCACGGTGACGTCCGCAAGACGCTATGAGTCAAGACACAATACGAGGAAATCCCCAAGGCCGATAAAACGCTGAGAGGCCCCTTTAAATCGACGCTTCCTCAACGCCGTGCCAACAGAGGGAGAGAGAGAAACAGCGCTGATAAACAACAACACGGTTCTCAGAAGCGGCTTTTACCGAATTCAGCTCTTTACTGCGGCCTCAAAGAAACGAAGGTGAGGCCGTATTTTTATATTTAGTCATATTTTAAGCGTATTGTAGAGAAACCGCTGAGTTACTGTTGTTTAGAGACGGGTGGAAAAGCTTTTCTTATTCTGACTATAGCGAGTAGAATGACCGAAGACACGCTTTGTGTCGCTGTGCTGTTGTAGTGGGCAGAAAGGGAGCTGCTACATCTGATAGTAGTAATACAACTGAAAACACGTACGAGTACACGGCTTATTGTAGTGTAAACAGCCGAGAAGTGTTGGGAGACAACTGGCAGAGCTTTTCGCTCTCTCACTCGCGTTTTTTGACAAACGTGTTCACTTTGGTTGACAGGTTTGGCGGACTTCCCTTCTGTAATTTCCAGTATTTAGTCGTCTGTTGCCCATACATTCATCGGTTAATACCATTGCGGAAGTGCGAAGCTTTCCATCACGATACAAAGCTTGGGCTGTGCGGACATCTAGCGGTCAGACACTAAAGGACGCCTCCCAGAGATGTACGGTGCTTCAGGTATCCCCGAGCTCATCCCGCCCAGCGGGCCGCCCAGGCAGCCCGGCCCGGCGGGGCAGTTCAACCCGGGACACCCCCAGGTCAACGGTCACGGTGGCGGGCCCAACCCTCAGAGACTCGGACAGAGGGCACCCAAACTAGGCCAGATCGGTCGGTCCAAGAAAGGTGAGGCTCCATATAGAAGTATGAAGTGATGACCCCACCTACACAGTTTACAATTACACAATGACAGTATAGCAGGCAGCATATGCATTTGTTCTATGCACATATGTAATAAAACATAACAGTAGCAGTAGATATGTCAGAGCTCCTTATTGGCTGTTGAACTGTATTGGATTAGTCATAAATATTTATAAGGTGGATAAAATGTTGCTATTATATTTGTATGTGTGTTTCAGTCAGCAGTGATGTATACAAATAAAGATGTCTCATAGATAATGCAGAACAAGTCAATGGGCAGACATAAGCAAGGTTACAATTAAAGAATTAAGTAAAAACAAATCAAACTCCACTGAAACAAAATCAAGCAACTATAGAAAAAAAAAAAACACAAGTAGGCGTGCAGCGATACACTGATTGTGCCTTTCACCGTGATATCTGTAAATGGAAAATTAGGTGTTACAGATAAGTAACTAGTTAGATAAAGAAAGTGACATCACCCTTACGTCTTTAATACAGCGTGACTGTAGCTTAGCCTGGCTAAGATAAAAAGCAGAAAACGTAGCTTAGTGGAAATGGCTAGCATGTAACCCTGTGTCAAACAGCTTTTAGGAACATTTGTTTTTAGAGGCAAGCTAGCTGTTTACCCCAATTTCCAGTGGTAATGCTATGCTAAGCTAACTGGCTACCCACAGTGGCTTTATTTTTAACATATAGATACAAGGGTGGTCAATCTTTTTGTCAAATTATTTAAAAAAAAGCAATGTTTGATTTGAACTTACCCTTCTTGCCCCTTTAAATTTCATTTTGCCTAAGTAGCTAATTTCCTGTTTTGTTCTTCTCACCGCAACCGGTCACAGCAGATGGCCCTGCCCCTCTCTGAGCCTGCTTCTGCCGGAGGTTTCTTCCTGTTAAAAGGGAGTTTTTCCTTCCCACTCTCGCCAAAGTGCTTGTTCATAGGGGGTCATATTTTTGTTGTTTTTTTCTCTGTATGTATTATTCTAGGATCTGCCTTACAGTATAAAGCGCCTTGAGGCGACTGTTGTTGTGAGTTGGCACTATAAAAATAAAACTGAACTGAATTGTAGCTAATATGTGATTATTATAATAACTGCTTGTTTGCTTTTTCCTCCTCAGTGGACCTGGATGATGAAGACTTGGATGATATCATGAACAACAACGGGCAGTGCCCTGTATCCCTGTCACCCATCTCCTAAGCTTCACCAAGAAGTGCCAACAAAGAAAACCCCTGGGTCGCCAAACCCACCCCCACACCCTCTGACAGCGATCTTGTCCTTGCTCCTGTCAAGTGTCCTACTGAAGCTTCTTCAAGGCTAAAAAACGGCTCATTTATCGCCTGTTGAAGCCCTGACTGTGTATATAGCGCTTATTTAACTTAACTTTGGTCAGACTGTGAATGAATTCGTATTGCATTGCTCTCTACACTATACCTCGGTAGGTAGTGGACTATCAGGATTTAAGAAAGATTTGAAGGAAGTGTCTATATTTTTTTTCAGAGCTTCTTCTCAAGGGCTACATTTTTAAAGTTGCACTGAGCAAACGGTTAGATGACAAGCATCCTCTCGCCTGCCTGTTTACTGGTGAGGGTTACTGATTACCCGTGGGCTGCTTGTGTTGGAACACAAGCCTGTTAATGTGTATCGGACAGGTGAATTGTTAAGCTTTGGTTGTGCAATGACTATCATTCTCTACTCTCTCACTGATTCAAGTGGTGTACTATTATCCAGTGGATGAAAGCTCGCTAGTTGCTTTAAAAAACAAAAAACAAAGGAGAAAAACTAATGCTAATAATTTATTATTTAAAAAATGAGACACTTTGTTGTGATGTTACGGCATCTGTTTGGTTTTGTTTTTTTACTTGTTTCTGAGCAGGTAACGCTTCAGTCTGTGGGATTTTTATTATGTTTTCAAATGGTGCACTTTGTGGGAATGCCTGTTATGTGCAGTGACATGTTGCAGAATTCTATGCATGAAGCATCAAAACCTGTGACTGGCATCCTGTTATTTAAGGGCTACGTAGTAGACTTTGATAAACCAAACCACCGTTTTGCTCTTCAAATCTGGTAGAGTCAGCGTTTCCCTGAGCTCATTGGTGGTTTTGAGCTGCTGACTCGGCAGTAAACAACAACGGCTTCATAGAGCTTTGTGTGTGTTTCCTAATGCAGGCTTTCCCAGTTTGGCTACATGACTGTGAGGACAATAAAAACAAAATGTGTACAGTAAATGACTTTGATGAAATTGCCAAATGATTCCTGATGCTACATCAGATTGATGCTTAAAGAAATTGACTCTGATTGGCATGCCGACGTGTAAAGGTCAAACTTAATTGTATTTATGTTTATTTATAAAAAAGCTCTAATCTGCTTTGTGAACTACACCCACGTGGTGTGGTAATGTCTTTCAGGTTTAGGTGAACTATTGTGTCAGACTTTATAATTACAGTGTGAGGTCACAGAAACGAGCACCCTCGCTGCAGAGACAATCTTTGGATTTTTTTTAAGCTGGCAGTGGCTCTCTCGGGTTCAGATGGTGTTGTCTATAAAAGGCGGCTCATGTTGATGTCATGTTCCTGTTTTTTGCTGGCTCGTTACTTAATTTGTTGGTGTCATGGGAGCACTGCACCTCACAGCTTGCTCTCTGACTCAAAGATAGTTGTTTTGATCTTTGCATGGAAATAACTTTTCATAAAGCATCCTGGGAAATAAAACATGAATCTTTGTGGAATCTCTGTGTTTCTGTGGTTCAGCTGACTCTGAACTCCTTTTATCACGCAGATAAACTTGCAGCCACTTTATTAGGTACACCTGCTCAACAGCATGTAGACGTGGGGCCCGTTCTTCGTACCTCGCTAAGTAGGTTAGCCGGATTAGATTGTTGACGATTTCGCGTGATCCTGGATCAGTCGGTTCCCCGAAGCTCATCCGGGACTTGCTGTCATAGCAACAGAGCCGTAAGCGTAAACCTGCTCGGGAGCAGGTTTACTTTATGTAAACAGGATTAGATCGCGGCCACGCAGGTATGTCCGCGTCATCATACGAAAGCAAGAGCGATATTCCACCACTGTTTCACCATAAATAAATAACATCAATGTAACTAAAGACAATGCAGCACCTGATCCATTTATTGATTTCACACAGGTCATTTCCTAAAAAAGGGAAATGTACTATTAACATTCTATTACATGTATGTGATTATTACAGATTTAATTCATATTTCAGAGTAGCAATTGTAAATTACTTCGTGTAATCAAGATGAGAGACCACGGCTATAAAAGCGAAGGTGGATTTGGGAAGCCTGTCGCAGCCATGTCCTGTCCGTATACGCGAGCAACCCATTGCGGAAGGTGCAAGATTGATAAGGAGAGTCCTCAGAATTCAGCGTATATTGCGGGATAGACAGGATCCTTTAGCTCAGCGCGACAGTGTGCTCATAGAGAGATATCGATTTTCCCGTGAGGGTATTATTCACTTAACCAACTTGTTGACGAGGGGGTGCAGGACCACCACCTGTCTTTTTTTGCTCTGCCCTTTTCTTGGTTGCTGTTATAAACAAACAGATTATTCCAGGGTCTCTTTCCAAGAGACTAAAAGCAATATAAGTGATAAATATTACCATTCTGTAGGATATTCTTATATTTCACTTTTACCTGTTCCCATGTTCTAGTGGGTCCTGTCGTGGCTCTAATGTGAAAGAGGATAAAATATAACATATTATAATATAATGTAATATAATATTGGATAATATAGTGTAATATAATAAATCTACCCTACCGCCTACTGGTGTTGGCCAGAGGGGCCGATGGCGCGATATGGCAGCCTGGCTTCTGTCAGTCTGCCCCAGGGCAGCTGTGGCTACAACTGTAGCTGCCTCCACCAGTGTGTGAATGTGAGAGTGACTGAATAGTGGCATTGTAAAGCGCTTTGGGTGCCTTGAAAAGCGCTATATCAATCCACTCCATTATTATTATTATTATTAAATTACTTACGAGTTTAATTTGTCAGCAACTTCCTGCCAGCCCTCGCTCCTTGCTTTTGCAGCCTTTGCAGTGTTCCCTTGCGTTCTGATTAAACTCTGAAACTCCTGAAATCCCTCACTCAAGAGTTCTTGCTCTGCTGCCGAAAAATACCGAGCCGAGCGCGCTCCGTCGACATTTTCGCCGACCAATCAGAGGGTTGCCGATCAATGTTTCTACTATCGATGCGTGGCCCCTTTTACGACACCCAGTGATGTCACATTACTGCGTCCAGCTGTACTAATCGTCAACAGCAGGTGTGTTCGGGGAACCGGATTAGCGAGCTCACGGTTAGCGCGATGATTTGATCTTGGATGTGTCATTTGATCTTGGATGTAGTAAGCGACGTACGAAGAACGGGCCCCTGATCAAGATGACCTGCTGAAGTTCAAACAGAGCATCAAAACGGAGAAGAAAGGTGATTTAAGTGGCTTTGAATGTGGGTTGGTTGTTGGTGCCAGACAGGCTGGTCTGAATATTTCAGAAACTGCTGATCTGCTGGCATTTTAACACAACCATCTCTATGGTTTACAGAGAATTGCCAAAGAAGAGTGAGCAACAGTTCTTTGGGTGACAATACCTTGTAGATGTCAGAGTTCATAGGAGAATAGCCAGACTACTTCAAGCTCAAAGGATGCATACAGTAACTCGCATAACATCACTCTAAATGTTTTCATCAATTAGGTGTCTGTAGGAGTAAATTAAGACTCTAAACAACATACTTAAAGCATTAAGAACTCTGATAAAGTTACTAACATTTAGTATCGACTAGTTCATTACTAATAAACTGCTCCCTGAAGGTTATTTAAAGGTTCCACTTAAATGTGTTTTATAAAATGTTCCTTTAAGGTTCTTTAAAAGTTGAAAATGACCACATTCAGAGAAGCTTTGGAAAATGTCACCTCAGGGTTCCCTAAAGGTTCTGAGAATCCTAGCAGATTTTTTTTTTTAAAAGCTGCAAACACACTTCAAAGAACCATTATCCAGTCTTCCATGAAGGTTCTCTAAAGGTTTTACACAACATAAGCTTTGATGAATGTTATGAATGTCTTCAAAAACATTCATGAAATGTCCCCTAAAGGTTACTTTTACTAGTTCAAATGAAACAGAAAGTGCAAAATCTATGAAAAGACTGTCAGTAGAAATGTTACTGTGCTACTGCACTGGAGAAAACAACCATATAACCAGTTTGATGGACCATGACACAGTTAACAATGTTGCATTATCTTTATTATTTAAGTACTGATGGACATGTTAAAAATATTCTTTCATATATTTTCCATGGTGCTGTTATCTGCTAAAAGTATATAAACCTATGGCATTTACAAACATAGAACCAACTGTTCAGAACATTTAAAAAACACTAAATTGTGAAAGCTACAAGAAGCTACAGTGAACTAACAATCGTGCAAATCTACACGAGTAAAGACCTACAGTTGACAAAATAAATAGTTGCAGTTTAACCTCAGTGGCTGATAGAAAGGCCAATAGAGCGATAATGGCGTGATGACTACAACATCAGATATTTTATATCTGAACAGGCTTTGTAACATGCTGGTATGAAAAGCTGTGGGGAGTCCTGTAGCAAGTGGCCTGTGTCATCGCAGTGTGTGAAATCACACCCTGCTCATTGTGACATCTATTTTGGTACTAACAGTTGATATAAAATGCTGTATTGTCACCGTGTTCCTGTGTTGGACAGCGTGTTGACTTGCAGACTACTCACCAAACTGTAATTGATTACTTTCAATTACATGGCAAATGCTAATAAATGCTGGTTCTAACATGAGGGCGCAAGTATTGGCTATAACCCACCATTTAGGCTGCAATTCAAGAGCTAGCCCAAGAGGGTTTGTCTATTAAGTCAGGACATCCAATTATAATGTATTTGTGAAGACTACTTGTAAACAATGGAGGAATGTATGGATTGGGTGAGAGACATCCGTCATTAAACAATTGAGGGTGCTGCTTAATAATCAAAGGGTCATCAAAGGCCTGAACACAAAGTAAAGAAAGTCTTTTTTCAGTACTTCCTGCCTCCATGTGATTCACAATCATCCATACATCTTCGGTTTTCCGCCTCGCTGATGCTGAAGAGGATCATTCTCCTCAGCTTCTTTTAAAGTTCCTGGCTACATGGTTGGGGAATCTCAGACATATTCCTTAGTGCTGCTTGGAGGGCCTGAGCGGGTACTGCCGATGGCTGGGTACTTGGACACTTGCTTCTTCCTTGGACAAGAAGCAGCCAACATGGCCCCACCTAAGACATCTAGGAGAGAACCGCCCCACGCGATGAAGATGGCCGCACCAAACTCAAACCTGGAAAGACAAGGCAACCCCAATCCTCAGCTTCAATATTACGAACAAAGGCAAAACTGATGTGTTAATAAAGTAACCTGCACTGGTGTCATTTATGCAGTTGTTATGTTTCAAAAGCAAGTAGTGCATCAATGCAAAGAGAGTAAGAGAAAGAACATATAGTATGAAAATAGCATTAAATCACAAGATTGGCGTTTTTAAGGGTTTTTTTTAAGGGATAATAGACATGGACTGTCCCCAGAGCTCTATAAGCCGTAGTGAGAGATAAAAAAAAAAAAAAAAACCTTTTCTACTATGAGCCTCATTCACCCAGTAGCATAAACACAGATTTAGTTTGAGCTGATCAGATGACATCCAGATTTTTATGTCACATAACTAGCTTATCACTGCTGTAAAAGAATAAAATGCACTGTTCTCTCACACCAGTTTTAGCTACAGTACTAAAGGAAAAACAATTTTTATGCATAATAATACATAAATAATACATAAATCATAATAACAGTAAAACAGAAAAAAAGAAGAAATGGGTGCTTTTAGATTGCTTACTTGGTGTTGACTGGAGTGTAGGGATTATAGAAAGCCCTGATGACATTGTGAGCAAACCAGGAGCACGCTACGATAGCACACAGCCCTGCAAGATCAAAAGTCGATCAACACATCGTCAAAGCCAGAAAAAGCCCAGCCAGGCTTTTGTTCCCTTTATACAGTCACCAGGCGGCTAGCTATTGACTCCAGAACAATTAGCTTTTAGTGTTTCTGTTCTCTTCAGAGCCAGTTAGAGCTCTGATCTTAGATTCAGTGCCAGGATTCATTCATTCTAATGACCTCTGGAGGGCCAGAGAAGATCAGTGGGTAGAAAGCTTTTTGGAGTGGGGATCAAACCTCCTCCCACCTACTGTATGATGTGCAGGACATCTAGGCAATTGTGCTTTGATGGAATTACATAAATGGATTCCATTATTTATTGGATCACAGGAAGCTATTACACTGAATGTGTATGTTTTATACAATATAGTGATGAAATACTTACAAACACAAATCAGTGACAATCATCCCTTTTAAATATATTTGGAAAGGAAGACAACAATATTAGCATGTTCTTCCACCAAGCTCGTGTTGAGTGTTGCTTTGAGTTATTGTAACATATCTACTATTTGTAATGCTTCACGTCAACCAGGACATGGATGGAAAGGTAAATGTTAAAATGTAGTTTTTCCCTGAACATTAACTATAATAGTGTCATTCATTTCTTGGTGCAAAAACAAACGTTTGGGTTTAAACGGGCTATTTTACAATTAGCCGTCTCATATGGTAGCTAGCAAAGCTGCAGTACGTTATCTGGAAAGCTAATTCAAAGCTAATTCACCACACATTCACCAAATATCCAACAACTGTCTTCACAAATATTAGCATGCTCTTCACGAATATTAGCATGCTAACTGGCTAAACCAAGATAGTTAATATGGTAAAGACTCTACCCAACATCAGCATTTAAAACGTTTGCAACGTTAAAAATATTTAAACGTTGTAAAAAGTACACTTTTTCCTGATCAGACGTGTTTCACAAGGTTCTGTAAATAGCTTTAATAACTGACACATGTGCTAAAGCTCAGAAAACACAACAGCAAGCTTTTAAGATAAAGGTTTCTGAATAAAATTAGCAAGTCGTCTGCATTATTGGTAATGCCAAAGTACTCTGAAGATTTATTTTTCTCATCAGGTAATGCTGTAGCATGACAGATTACTTTTTATTGAAGGTAATCTTATAATGTAACAAGATATTTTTCAAAGCTAAATTACCCTGCACAACATCATTGTATTACCATACATGACCCTATGTGAAAACCTTTGGATGATATAACATTTTGACAGTTTAAATCTTACACCAATCAGTCATATATATCTATATACCTATATTATTATATTATTGCTAATATATATTTTGTAATATATCTATATCATGGCTAAAGCACTTCTGGATGGATGCAAACTGCATTTTGTTGCCTTGTACTTGTGACATGTGCAATGACAATAAAGTTGAATTCTATTCTGTTCTATTCTATTCACTGGTCTTTGCCAAATTAGGTTCTTTGGTAAGCTCCCTCACCTCCCACTAACAGGATGATGCCTCCTGTCATGGCAATGCGGGCCTTGCGTAGTCTGTCACTTCCTCCACAAGTGGTGCACTTCATTCCCATGCAGGCTACACCCAGACCTGCAATGGAAACAATGATGCCAACTATCATCAGGGCACGAGTGGCCTGGAGCGAACCTGGAGCAGAGGAAGAGAAAGAAAGGCAACAGAAAACGATGAAGCAGAGGAAATGTAACAGAACAGTGTGGAGCCTGAGAATAAATGACCTTTTGTGTTGTGGAATGTGGGTGTGCATTTTAAGAAAATAATTTGTTTTGTTTCATACAGTAATGTCTAAAAAATACTAAACTAAAATGAGACCATTTATAATAATCCTGTTGTTAAAGTGCAAATGAGGAGTCACAAAACAGAACATAATAAAGACTAACAAACAGCCTCCAACATATCAAGGAGGCTTTATGTGGCTGTCCAGGTTGTGAATTACATTTGCATTAGCCTGTGAAGACATTTTAATGTGAGCTTTTCCTGGAAGGGAAACCATGGGATACACATGAGCACACATAAACAGTATGAAGGAACACATCTTACACCCTCGAATGTCTTCCCTTTGAGGAGGCCCGTGGAAACATTGCTGTCATGATTCTCATCTGTCAGTGCCCCCCCCCCCCCCCCCCCCCCCCCACACACACACACACACACACACACACACTATAAACCTATCACAGGGTGAGACCCCTTTTGCCTCTCCCCCCTGTCCACCTACGGTAGAACCAGTCTGTGCCAGTCTAGGCCATCCCTGCTCTGCCCAAACAAACAAAACCTTTTGCAGTGAGGGAGTGATGGGTGGAGAGAGGCAGGGGAGAGGAGGATGCAGAAACAGAATATAAATCAGTGGGAAATGCCAAGCAACAGGGTCATTATACAGTAAAATGAGAGCAGAGAAGGATACACTGTATCCTGGCTTGGAGTGTCTGCTGTTTCACATATGCTAATAATGTTTGGCCGTGTGATTACACTCTACAATGGGACGCTTGTAGGACACTGTAGCTTTTCTTGTTCTCAAAAAAACCCCCAGCTAAATTATCTCATAATAAATAAAGTTGTATACCTTTTATACACCATGTACAATGATAGATTTTGTATAAGGCCATTATGCATTTGGTTAGCTCTGTTTTTATCTTATAGGTTGCGGTGGGTGGCTGTAGCTCAGGAGGGAGGTAGAGCAGGTGCTCTGCTGATTGGAAGGTTCATGGTTTGATCCCTGACTCTCCAAGCCTGCATGCCAGTGAAGGCCGCTAACCCCAAGTTGTTCTCTGTCACAGTGTTCACATAAGATGCACATGTGTTTTCTATGCACATAAGAGCACAGAAAACAGTGAATGAGTGAACACTGAGTGCTCCAGGAGAGTAGAAAAGTGCTATATAAGAATCAGAGAATTTATCCTCTGATATTTTATTGTGTAGGGTGTTTATCCTGAAAGGTGTCTTAGAAATAACATTTTAATTACATAGTAAAAATGGTAAATGGCCTGTATTTGTATAATAAAGCTTTACGCTTTAGTAAACCAATTCAGGCCACTTTTCTCAGTGTTGGTATAATTAGACCTCAAAAACCGATTCAGAGACAGATACAGAGAACAGCCTGAGGCCATCATCATTTCAGCTAATACAGCATGACAGCATTACAACAAACCACTGAAGTGGGCCAACACACACCCATCACGCACAGCTTTAGTATCCACAGTGTGTTATCCTTCATTTAAGAATGTGTCCTGTACTAACTATAACAGCAGATGTGAAAACATTTACATTTTTCATCATCATCAGTAAAGAAGCAGCACTGTCTGTCAGTTTTTTGCTTGTTTTTTCTTTTTGTAGCCAGCTTACAAACAGAGGTCACGTCTCTTCCTGTGAGTTTGAAGATATCGAGTATTTAAATCATTTTTTTCTGTACTTGTTCTTGGGAAGCTACAGTTGAGGTATGAAAGAGATTATTTTGGCAGCAGCCACTCCTGCACTGTTTGCACCATATGTGATATTCTACAGCTGGGGTGTCGGACTCAGTTTCACAAAGAGACACGCTGGGAATTAAAAATGTAATTCATAACTGTAATAAATAAATAAAAAAATAAAAAATCCCCTCATTATATCAGTAATTAACATCCTTCTTGTATACAATTGGAGTCACATCCATTTATTTGACATTAAAGTCAACATGTGAATACAAAAACTTGATATGACAACTATATTCAAAAATAAAATAGAAATTGGATCATGTATTTTACATGTATCATAGCGCAAAGGTATTCCTTTCAGTGTGAAAAACCTTTAAATTTATTGTTTTGTGACCTGAAGCAGCTGGAAAATTTGCTTAAAATTAGCATCTGGCTGGATTTGGCCCTCCAGCCATGAGTTTGACCACATGTGTTCTAAAGGATCTCTGTGGTGATGCAGGGCTCAGGTTCATTCCTGGAGCAAATGGCATGTGGTTAAAAAAGGTTTTCCTAGAACGTGCCAGTGTGTTGTTTCCTTTTAAAAGTTAAAGTCATTTTCCTCTTTTTTAAACTTTCCATATAAAATGATGACTAGACAAGACAATAAACAAGGACTACTTAATAATGATTTGTGATGAGCAGGTTGCACCTGCAGGAACTAAACCTGTTCAGTGGTTTTTTTAAACCAAGGGGGTAAAAATGCGCCACTTACTGTCGAGCTGAAGGATGGAGTCGTAGATTTTACACTGGAGCTGCCCGGTACTTTGGAAAGCGCACGACATCCAGAGTCCCTGGTACATGGCTACAGCTGTGATGATGTTGTCTCCGATGTACGCGGACATCTTCCATTGCGGCAGGATAGTCCCGATGATCAGACCGACAATACCTATTAATGATAGGAAAAATCCCAGCAGCTGGATCCCGGAGTTGGCCATGCTCTTAATGAACCTCTAACAGGATCCGGTGTTCGTTTCACTTTGCTCGAGTTACAGAACTTCTAAAGTGTCTGTTCTTATTAGTCAGGAAATGATGCAAAAGTCGCAGGTAGTGTCCGTGTCCGTGCAGAAGTGTGTGGCGGGGGTCTTTAGTTGGGGATGGGCATCTAAGTTGCTGGTGATGATGGAAGTGGGTGTGTAATTATCATGCCCGCTGATGCATGGAGTCGCAGTTTTCTGTGCTCTGCTGGGAAATGCCCCCACCGCTTCCAGCAAAGCCACAGGTCGTCTTTCAACCCGACAATTCGTCTCTGTGAATTCCTGCGCTGTTCAGCTGCCATCACTCAGGATGAGTAGTCTGAAGTCAACGTTAGTTTTGTTTTGTTTTTTTGTTTTTTTAAACCTAACTTCTCAAAAGTTTTTCTGTGGTAACGTATGAGACTGAAAGGGCATATTGAAGCGTCAAATAACATAAAAAACACTGTTGAACATTTTCTAAGAAAGTTATTAAAGATCAAAACAGGAACAAATATGTGACAGGCTGCTGAATGTGCTCTTTCTGCTTATGTATGTCAGTGTGTGCAGGTGTATGTTGGAGACACAATTTGATGATATGACTCAAACCTATAGTAAGTTTAACTGTAAGAGTTAAATGTACCGTTGTGTAGCAGTTGTACCTGCAGGTGTCTTGGCCTTGCTTTATTTAAAACAATGTTTTAAGTAAATTCTTTACAGAAGTATGCAGTGCATGCAAGAAGTACCAAAACATACCCAAAGAGGAACCTTGCTCTCACTCAACAAAACAATTAAAGCTTCATAGCGGCATCTACTATGTCTGAAAAAAGGAAGCCTTGAGAAATGTGTGACCTTAGTCTGAATGACGAGAGAAAATTATGTTTCTTTATTGATGAGGATTTCCCATCTCGCTGTATTTATCAGGTCTTTCCTTACTGCTGTCAGACCCCAAAACAAGGACTTCACCGCTGACCAAACACACAGATCCACACTTGTGCAATAACACTAAGTGCAATTCTCTTTTTTTTGACAACTTTGTATTTTATTCTATATATAGTATATATATAGTATCTTATTCTTGTTATCTTATCCTATTCTAGTGTTTTAGGTTATCTTATCTTATCTTATCTTATCTTATCTTATCTAAAAAGGGCAAGAACTGCAAATCCTAAACTTCAATTCACTGCAGTCTGTGTTGACATGTGGCTCACCCAAACGTTTAATCACAACTCATATCACCACAAAAGCGGAAAATTAAGTATTTTCCTTAAATTTACATGACTTCACTTTGATTTTTAATCTTGTTTACGCGATTCTCCATCCACAGCTTTGACTTCCAAATTAACTTCTTTCCTACTTACAGTGAGATAGAAGCTTATCACAGCAGGTAGCTGTACATGATTGCCCCAGATGTCCTCACTGACACAGCCCCAAAGGGATTTGTGTTTCCTGCTGGAATCAAACCTTTTACTTGTTAAACTAATGTGTTCAACACCACGCTAATGAGGTCAGGATTGAAAAGAAGCTAAAAAAAATAAAAAAAATAAAAAAAAAGAGGAATAACCAGTAGGTTAAGAATATAAAAAGAAGAAAGTCCACATGGGGCAGTTTCATACAAAAAAGGAAAATTCATCGAAACAGAAGAATATCTAATCAGAAAAGTTAGCAGAAGAGCATGCACTTCATGTTTGGAGAACTTCTCAGGACTTTTGTAGCCTTACATGTTAAAGATAATTACTAGTACAATTATAATAAGTAATGAAAAAATCATACATATAAAAAACATTAAAAACTGGCCTTTTAATTACTTCCAACAATGGCCAATCCAAACTTTGTTTGGACTCAAATAATGTCACAAATGTACATTTATTAAATTTCAAAAAACTTTTCATGGGGGTTCTTAATAATATATCATAATATATGTATTCTCTTAGGTCCACTTAACATACCAGTTTTAGCCACTTCCTTTTGTGAATGGACAGAAACCAAGAGACAATAGCACGTATTGTCCGGGTCAGATGTCAGGGTCAGCACTGCAGTGTGTATGACTTCAAGCTGGGGATAAACAATAGCCCTACAGTAAAGGGAAAGGAAGTAATAACCCATAAGCCTGGAGGAAGTTATTCCCACTGCCAGGTTAATGGGAATGTGCTCACCTACTGGCTGGATTACCTATTTAAGATGTAATGAGGCTTTTCAGATTGCTCTCGCAGCTCTGTTACCCCCCTTACTCGGCCTTCCTCTGAACTTTACATTTTGTCACGTTCTCGCCCTTTCTGCCCACTTTAAACCACCTCATAACTCTTTTCTTCTCTACTGTATCCTGGCCTCAGGGCTCTGCTGTTAAGACCACCAAATGCTTCACTGTTGCTGGGGAGGAATGAACACATAAAGAATCTCTCTGTTTCTCTCTTCTATACAGTAGAAGCTGATGAGGAGGAGGAGGATGAGGCAGGAGGTTTTTAGGGGTGGAAGACAAACATCTGAAAAGGTGAGCGCTGGGTGATACGTGGAAGAGGAAGATGAGCGGGAAGACGGTTAGGGGCTCAGCACTAGCAGTGCTGTTGCTACTGGTAACCTGATTTATATGATGTCCTCTTGGCTGCTTTTCCACCCAGGTCTTGGACTGCAAAGAACAAAAAATAAAAGGAAGAACATTGCTCTTTCCACCCCTCTTCTCTATCTCCTCCTTTCTCTTTTACTACTTTCTTTTTTTAAAAGCGTAAATACACATTCGTCTTGCCGGTTTAGCCGTTGCTCAAAGCTCAATAGGAGGTGAAGAAGAAAACAGCTAAATCAGACCAACAAGGGGCACTAACAACATTCTCTCAGGGGCCCTCCCTCCTGTTACTGAGGCCTTGCTTGGGTCTGAAGTGAGCAAGTGGAGTGCAAATCCCATGATTAAACTCTAAGTGCCCTTGGAAGTCACTGAGGCATTAGCAATAAAACACAGTGGGCCCACAGCTTTTCCCTGAAAGGCTCTCAGTGCATAAATGAGGGGATGGCGCCTGTCTCTACATGTCCCCTCTCTTCTCCACCTTCAGTTTCCTTATACAAGAAGTCTCGGCTTTTGTGCAACAGCAGGACAGGACAAATAGATTGTGTTCTTGGTCTTGTGGACTTCTATTTTGTCTTCCCTTGTAGGTAGCACGACATGAAAGAGACACTGTTTTCTCTTAGGAGCTGCATTCTTAACAGAAACATTTTCAGACAGTTATCTGCAGGATGTACAGAGCCTTATCAGCAGGAGGATTTGAAGAAGAGGGGCATCCTTTTCTCAGTTTTATATCTCTCCTGTGCATTTTAGGTAGAACACATACGTGGTCACTGTTAACTGTGTAATGTGTGCACTAAAGTTTTGAAAAGTTCTTGACAATGAATGACAATTGAATGATTAGAAAGCTAGATTAGTTTGTCTTTAAACTGTACTTGCAAGATCCAGAATGTGCTGATTTTCTAAAAGTACACACTGCTATATGAAAACTGTAAGCTGTGTTTCCAGTGGTTTTGCCTTTATTTTATTACTACAAATATACTACAACAAATTTCAGGAGAAGTTAACTGAAGGGCATTCTGATACTAAAACTGAATCCAACAGGCTAAAACCTTCTCAACTGCCAAATCTTAGTCAGCACGACCATGAATTTAAAACCGACTCTAACATATTTTTAGTTGAGGTCATATTGGCAACAGTACAACAACAAAAAAAAGCTATGCTGAGTTGGGACTGTGGACTGAGCAAACTCTCCTGTTAAAGTGGAACTAACTCTATACTCAAGTCATGTTTATAGCCTCTACACTTCACTTTATTCCTTTACAGAATATGTCTTGTTGACTGTGGAGATGAGTCTCAGTTTTAAAAGGTTTTTTTAAAGGCACATTCTTATTGAATATGATTACAGTAGTTCAACTTGAAAGTAACTAAAACTTGATTATCAAACAATCTGTCCAAAACTGAATTAGTAGGACGTTTCTAAGGAGACATGCATTGGAAAACTGCTTAACTAACATTATCTCAACAATAATCATTAGTTGTTGGTTTAACCCTCATCCATCTGTCATATATATGTATGTATGTGTGGGGTCCATGGGGGCGTTTGCTGTGAGAAGCAAAATAATAACAAAAGCAAAACTTATTTCTTCCCAAAGCATCATTGATAATGCAACTAATGTCATTAGTTTTGCCCATTATGCAAAATGAAAATATATTTAATGCAACTTGCAGCTTTTTATCAGGCAATGTTACCACTTCTGTGGTTTTCTGTCATTTTAAATATGTTTGTGATTTATATGATGAACCAGTCGAGGTAATTTTGACCCCAATATAAAATAACTGAAATAACCACAGAAATTAGCAAAATAAACACCAGGCAGCGCACATATGTAATCTTGGTCCTGGGTCTGTCCTGGAGCTGTCTCACCACCTCCTGGGACATGGCCAAAACATCTCACCCAGGAGGCATCCTGTGCAGATGGCCATACCACCTCAACTGGCTCCTTTCTATGTGGAGTAGAAGTGGCTTTACTCTACTCTGAGTCCCAAACGACCAAACTCCTAACCCTCGCCTACTGCCCCAGTGCAAGCTAGAAGTCATGACTTGACAAAGCCAACGGAACCACATCATTTGTCTGCAAATATTATGAACAGAGTTTTTATTTTCTGTGGCTGTAAAGGGACAAGAAACAATCTAATTAGACTAAAGCTAGCCAGACGGAATGGGCAGTTGTAGTATTTTCCGCATGCTATGCTAGCAATGAAAAAAGGAGCAAATAGTTTCAACCTTCCTGTCTGTGAATCAGGGGCAAAGGAAACTCTTTGGTTAACTAGATCTTCCAACAGCGTACTTGTCAGTCAGCAGGTGGAGGTTTCCTAACTCCTAGAAAGGTCATTGCTGCTCAGAGTAAACATGCAATGTAGCAGTATCTGCTCTCCTTTTCATGTGTGGTATGACTGAGGCATGCTGCAGCTCTCACAGGTACAGTAGATCCAGCATTGTCTCCCACTTCCCATCCAGGTAATGAAGTCAGCAATGAAGTCTTTCTTTTTTTAAAAACGACTGTCAGTGTGCACCTAGTCCCCTGGACACGGTGTGTTAATTTAGAGCCCATGACAAATATTAAGTAAACAAATACTTCCGTTTATTAAAACTGCAGAGGTGGAATTGGGTGCTTTCAACTGGGGTCCCCTGGCACCTCAAAACATTTGTATTTGTAAAAAGCACTAAGCAAAGCAGGAATAGAAAACAATGATTTCACAGCACTGACAAAATCATAAAAATCGGAATGATAGAAAAAAAAACACGTGTGAGATATTACGAAAATATTCCTGTAGGGTTTGGGGTGTATGGACCCCAGTGATTCGGATTAGGGCTAAAGAAATATGCTAAAATAGTTAAACTCTTTGCATCTAACCCTTCCTCCCTTCCTTCCACAGAGAACATAATAAACTGAGCATTCTATATTTTCTATAAATATGTTTTCCTTCTTTATCTAGTCTTATGAACCTTTAGAATATTAAAAGTATTAAAGTGACATACTCTTTCTCTTCACCAATATAAATTAGTCATACATTTCTGGTTAAGGTAAATAAAAAATACAAAAATTATCATTAATGCTAGATAAATGATTTAAACACTACAGAGTCAAATGTACTTATTTGGGTTTTAGGAAAATTGCACTGTGTTAAAAGCATAGTTTGCACCATTCATAAGTACAGAGCACATATATATCTTAATATTTAGTTGTAGTTAAAAATTAAATATTCTTAAATTATACATGCAAAGGCATAAGCAAAAACACGCCTCTTTAAAAATACCTTTCTTTCCTCAGCAGTGACTCTATCTTTGAACATTATGTCACTGCCCTCTACTGCTAAAAGTTCAACATTACAGTCCCAGAATCTGACCACAGATACATGTCAAAGGGCAACAGAGTCAAAAGCTAACTACTGTATTTCAAATTACATTAAACATGAGTGTTACAAAAACCAAACAAACAAGTATTTCAAGTGTTAGACTAAAAAAAATGAAAAAAACTATCACACATTGTTATATAGTTATTTGGATCATTTAGAGAAATCACTGTTTTACACGATTTCTGTGGTATGAAATCACAGGCATGCTTCTACTTGTTAAGTTAATTACAAAGCATTTCAGAGGCTGACTACACACCTATGGAATAGATATTATGGAAAGTTAGATCCGGGGATCTCGGAAAGCACCAACAAGAAGTAGAAGTAAAGTGGCAACAATGAATCAAACTCCAGCTGCTGTGCATATGGAATCCACTATGGGAAGGGGTTGTCAGGTGTGTAATTGAAACTGGCATCCAGGAACATAGCCAGAGTTCCCAGGGTGGTGATGATGACAAACAACCACAAGAAGAGACGGTCCACCACCAGGGCGATGAACTGCCAGTCTCCTGTCAGCTGCAGAGAACGCACACACGCAGACACAAAACTGAGTCAGCAATGTACCATAAGTAGGTAATGACACAAGAACATCGCTAGGGCATGTCTGGAACAATCTGTACTCAGGAACTGTAGGCAGAGTGAATAACAAGCTGCTTGACACTCACCGAGTCATCCGTGTCCTGCTTCTTCAGCTGCTCGGCCATGTATGTCACAGCAGCGATGGCTGACTTCAGATTGGGAGGGAGGATCAGACAGAAACTGTCAGTGTTGGGGACTCTCTGGAGCTGTACTGTGCTCTCACACCTGAAACACAGAGAGGGAGAACGTCAGCAAAGAAGATGCAAAAACAAAAATGAATAAAAGTAAAGTCACTGCAACTTTGTGGACCTTTTCTCATAACCCCCACAGGAACTTCTCCTTTAGAAGACTTTATTATTGAAAGATGAGACAATAATCATTTTATTTCTCAAGGAAACACATGTCCATTTCAAGATCTTTAACTAGCTTTTATATGCTATATGTTATGCAGCTTAAAAAGCAATACTAAGAGTCTGCAGTCATGCTCGTAGTTGCCTTCGTGTTTGCTAGTTTATGCTAACATGCGCACACTGACAATGCTAACACGCTAATGTGTAGCAGCTAGAGCTTTTTTTGACCCTTCACACTGTCTTAGGCTACGTTCACACTGCAGGTCTTAATGCTCAATTCCGATTTTTTGATCAAATCCGATTTTTTTTGTCTGCTCGTTCACACTACAAATAAAATGCGACAGCAAACGTGCTCTAGTGTGAACGCTCAAAGCGGCCCGCATGCGCAAAAGAAGACGTCACACACAACACGCTCTGTTTAGACCCAAAGCAAACAGTATTGTTTGACTGATGGCCCTTAATATAAAGACTTCGGACTTTACGTTTCCAATTTTTGCATACATAATAATTACATTACATAATAATGTAAATAGCCTAATAATTATCCTTACTGCTGTTTAAGAGAGGAGCGGTGCTTCAAAGGATAGTTGCAGATTTCTGTCAGAATCTGAAGATTATACAGTACAAATAAAATGTTCACGTTTCTCCAACGTTGTCTTCCCAGCAGTTTCACTGACATCTACACGGGATGGCCAGGAAGCGTTCGCGATGTCTTCTCGGGCGCTTCTCCGGAGCTGATAATTGGCATCTGTCTTGTGTCAGTTACGTAAAAGACGGATTTAATGCGACTTGACCGTTCAAACAGCAGTCGCTTTCTAAAACATCGGATATGTATCGGATTCAGTACCACATACGAAAGTGACCCAGATCGGATTTGAAAATATCGGATTTGTGCCGTTCACACTGTCATACCATGATTGGATATGGGTCGCATAGGGTCAAAAAAATCTGATTTGATGCGCTTTCGCCTGCAGTGTGAACGTAGCTGGCTACGTTCACACTGCATGCGAAAGCGCATCAACGCAGTGTGAACGTAGCCTTAAGCGTTTAGCATGTTAATGTGATAACATTTGGTAATTATAGCACAAAGCATTAACCCTCATCCTCTCAACATATTTAACATACACAGACTACCAACTGGGCTCTGTGTAGATCTCAACAATCATAACAGTTGCTACTACTAATCTGGACCATTTTGATTCCAATATAAAATAAATTGAATAAACACACAACCAGTCAGCCCAGCATGTCCTAGGTGGAGTTGTGTGCTTTTGACTGGTGTCCCAATTTAGAATCCATAATTAATCTAACCCCATGCATGGTTTAATATTTATTATAGCAATTACAATATGAGATTCAACTCAAAACCCCTCTTACTGTATAAGACAAAGAACAATGTGTTTTGCAAAGAAAGCACCTTCTAACCTGGAGGATATCTTGCCGCTCGAGTTTGTCACAAAAACACTTCTGTGAGAAGTTAAAAACTGTAGTAACAACCTCATAAATGTTTCAAAACCTGAGATTTATGCTGCGTATGTCACGAGTCACTGTGCAGCGTGGTTAATCTCTGCTAAAACAAAGCATGACTCTGTTTAGACACATCTGTCTTGTCTCTTTATAACATACAGAATGTGTCTTTGTGTGTCCTTGACCCAGGCAGGCTTCCTGCAGCTTCTCTAAACACTGAGTGACAGCAGCAAACTCCAAGCAGAGGGGTTAACGTTTACGTGATGCAGTAACATTTGACTTCTTCATTCTTTGTCTCACACAGCTGTTCCATGAAGCGAAACACATGTGCTGACACAATCTTTATATTTATATTAGGCCTCTTTTATTTTTGTGATAGGACGGTCGAACAGACAGACGGAATAACATGCAGGAAATGGACCAGGGAAGAGTCAAACCGCTGTTACAGCCATTCGGCATAAGGGTCAAACCACCAAATTATACTGAGACCCAGGCAGGATCTTTCTTCTTTCTTCTGCTCTGTAACTCACTTGCTTCGTAACAAACTAAACTTCATAATTAAACCAAAAGACTAGATTATGAAATGACAAATTTGAGGGATTTATGCAATCTATCTATGTCTATAAAATTAAGATTGTCACCTGTATTTTGCACATCCTTTGTATTAAATAAAGCATTTCTATTTGAGTGTGATGTATCCATGCCTTTTATCCCACTTATTAAATTTGGGGATGGAAAATGGTGGAGAGAGTTCATACCTTTCTTTTGAGAACAGTTACGCTGTGCTCCAACTTTTCTTTGCACCCACTAGATTCACATTGTTTTCATTCTTCATTATATGAAAACATGTAGATATCATGGATGCATATCATGTAACAGGCTGGCTGGGCACCACAGTGCACCTGTCACACTGGCACCATCACTACATATCTGCAGTCTATGTATATGGTCTATAGTTGTTCAGTGTGAGAGTCGATAACTAGCACCAGAATGAGGACGGCGTCAGTAAGGAAGCAGGACGTGTTACAGAAAGACAGCATGACAACAGATGGATAGGACAGTAAAAATGAATCAACTCCCATAGGAAGGCTGGTGCTGGTGTATGCATCCGTGTGTGTGCGTGTGTGCGTGTGCGTGTGCGTGCGTGTGTGTGCGTGTGTGTGTGTGCGTGTGTGTGGTAAGTAGTGGTCCACACGCCACCCACATTCCACAGCTTGTATTCATTACCTCAGATTCACGGAGTCCTCACTGTGACAAACACACACAGGCACATGTATGTACTGTACATTGGGACTGTAACTATACCATCATGTAAATATATCTATATTGAGTTTAACTCTTATTAGAGGGGAAAAAACATAAAAAACAAAATAAAAGAAATTTGCCCAAACTGCATGCTTGCTTCAAGATGTGGGAATAGAACATGTATGCATATATGTATGCATATGTATACTCTCTGTGAATGGTACTCATGGCCATTGATCAGTGGTTGTTGATCAATGGTCATGAGAATTTGCATAATTAAGATTAAGGAACTGACCTCCCAGCCCATTGTTCCTTCAGTGGGCTGGTTTCAGTCATTATGCAAATGTGCTGTTTATAAGATTTGGGGAAACCTGCAGTCAGCTGAGACTGAAGATGTCACTTGGATGAGTGACGAAACTTTTCTCCCACAAAACGCTACGTCCAGATGAACAGAATCAACTTTTGAACATGTATGCACTTTATAACAAGCACACAGAGTTTGGAATAGTATAAAGTTGTCTCATATCACCAAACATCCACAAAATTCTTATTCAAAAAAATTCTTATAAGCAACAAGTCTGATAGTCAACTGATAAGTGAAATCAAGTTACAGTGTGTTGCCTCATTTTTCACAGAACCGGATGAGGCAACAGACATATAGATGAATCATGTCTGTATTTCTATGATAGCACAGCCACCATCTCTCCCACATCTAACATGACAAAAGCCTCCTATGCCTCTATCACTCAGCACCAGCTTTCCCTTCCACTCATCTATTCTTCACTGTCCCTCGAACTCCTTTCTGTGGGATTACCCCCTAATGCCAAACCTAAACAGAGGCTTAGTGGCTGGCGACTGTGGATGTGGGTGTGGGGCTTAGCTGGGGCTGAATGTGATGCTTTTGGAACAGGATGAGAGCTGTCCAGCACAAGATCTCATTCATGGGACTGTGAAGCTGGTTATGAGGCAAGACCCACGAGGCAAGGTACCAGCTGATTAGCCAGAATGAAGCAGGTAACATAAAGACATCATGTTTCTAAGCAACTACACTCTTTCTGGTTATCTTGAGTAGCTTATCTCACCCATTCTTAACTACTACCAATGACAGTATGAAGCAAAACATGAACAACCCTAAAACTGCATTATGACACGGCTTTAACATGCACACGCACATTCTAGTCATTTTATTAAAACAGTAAGCTGAGCATCTGGATTGAATTGTTGATGCATTTCAGAAAACATAAAATAATTACCAAAACTTGCTCAAATTCATCATCTGACAGTGATTATCATTGCACGTTCTGCAGTTCATCAGTGGTAATAGGTATTATAATGTTTCAGTCAGGACTACAGAAGCAGACCAGATTTGTGGAATCTCAGTCTCAACTCATTTGTATAGCGCCAAATCGCAACAACAGTTGTCTCAAGGTGCTCGCTAATGGAGATTTGCTGCATAATGCGGTTATGGCGTTAATGTCATTTTAACGAGATTGTTATAATGTTATAATCCAACTTGTGGAGATTTGAATATATATTCTGCATTTCAGTCATGCCTTTGAAGAATCCAATACATTCTGAATTAGTACGACAATTCAATTCTTAAAAACACCTTTAACACAATCTTATTAGATATGATATCAGAAGGCTCAAGGAGATGTGTTTACTGTTGCAGCCTTGACAGATCCTCTGAGCTTCTGCAATGATGGCTATAACTCTGCCAACTCCAGCACACAGTGTACTTTACTATAATAGCTGATCTGGCACCAGATCCAACATTCACACTTTGGCACACTCTACAAAGGAGATTCATGCCCACACTGGCTTTTATTAATGTTAATAGAAATAGCTTTCCCCATCAGGATCTGCACATCTCAGCTTAGAAGGAGGCTGAATCAGGATGAATTAGCCTCAGGGTCAATACTTCAGCTCTGTGGTTCTTAATATTCGTGACAGGCGCTAGAACTTTTTGGCAGTCTGTCTTTATTTGATGAGATAAACCAATACATTTAATCCCATCAAACATGTTACATTTTTGCCTGAAGAAAAATGAATATTTGTAAAAGTTTTCTGCTAGTGGAAAACTTTGTGTGGAGTCTGTCTTACCAACTTTGCTGATGTGCATAACACAAACTCCACTTATTTCTATTTCTTAGTTATTTAATGCCTTGAAAAAAAAACTGCCCGCTCATTTTTTTCACAACCATTCACAGACCTATTCGCTGGTTAAGACTTGTTTTAATAGTTAAAGTTAGAATTTAGCTTAGGGTTGGGGAAAGGTTTCACCTTTATAGTTGTGATGTTTTTTGTTTGCTCAACCTGTGGCATTCAACCCTAACCCTATTCTGGTGCAATATGTCTTTTTTTTTTTAACTTATATTAAAAACAATTCACTTAAATGTTGGTTTTCAGGGAAACAGAAAATATTAATTCTAACTGGCACCCATCAAAATATGTTCATATTCTTCCCAAAAGTACGTTTTGGTTGCTGTCAGAATGGAGTCGGGGTTGAGGTTGAGGATCAATGTCAGTACATTTTGATTCAGAGAGAGCCTTACAGCCATACCTGTACATTTATATATATGTGGGTTAGAGTTAAGCTTCTTCCACAAACACCAGAGCAGGCAGTATCCACATGATTTCTGCACAAAATCTGAGATCTGAGAGGAGCTAATCAAAATGACAACAAGCCAACTGCTGTTTCCTGGCAATAAACCAAAGAAGTTTGAAGTATATTGGCTCAGCGATTGTCAAGGAAGGTTACAAATAGATGAACAAAGCTTTTGTGAATTATTAATACGAAGAAAATGAAGTAGATATTTTTGGATACTCATACAATTTCATTTAGACACAGTCACACCTCTAATAGATTGCTTTTTTTCTTTGTCATACCTGCCTCGCCAAGGTAAGACAAGATCAGGGTTGATCTTGCGAATGAAATACTCTCCTCCCGGCTGTCGCCCATTGTAGCTTTGAATAGGTGTGTCATCAGAAGATTCCTCTTCCAAAAAGGGTTCCTCTGGTTTTGGCCTCATCATGCCAATGTATTTAGGCAGGAAATGTATGAACACCTGAAAAATCAAATGGAGGAATTCAGTGGTTTCACAGAGGTTTGTACTTTTGTTTCAAGCTGACCCAACTTAACCCAAGCATAAATTACAACTTTATAGAAGGTATCTGTTTTACTCTGTGGCTTTACATGTAATGTCACTTTTCAAACAATGAATTCAGACAAACTACAATCAACAACTACTTAATTTAACACACTTTTGCAAAGTGCCTAATCATAAGAGTCAGCAAAAATTCAGAAGCTAATTGCTATTAGATTGTTAACTTTGAATGTCAACACTCATTCAATTGTATCCATTTTTGCCATCTGTAAGTGGTGCATTTTTATGTCCTATCCAACCAAATTTCATACTGACCTTTGTATTTTTATCATATGCTTACATACTTTCAAATTATAGAATTATAATGTGCACAAAACCCTTTTTAATGAATCTGTGGAACGTGGTTTAGTAAATTCTCACCTGCTTATTCTGCTGTTCTGCTATTCTGGTAATGCAGTTAAACATAATGAACCTTTATTCATTAATTATCAATCACATTTCATGTGTATAATAATAAATTAACACTATACACCCCTCTGCGTTTTTTGATAATATTAACGCTCTAAAGTTTAAGGCATCATATTTAGGAAAATTAACCCAGTATTTTTTGGGAGAAAGACAAAAGTACTACTTCTGGGAGGGAAATGTGAAAAGTTGTTTTTTGTTGTCTGTTTGCAAGACTTGAAAGAACAATTTTCTAAAAACACAAATGAAATATTCTGATTGGCTAAAATTAGGGTTGGGCGGGGCTAGGGCAGTCACAGATGGCCCAGCAGTGTAAATGTGAGCTTACAGTTAGAGAAAAATAAACACTAAATAAAGTCTTCTTAACCCTCCTGTTATGTTGGCTGTCAAATTGACCCATTCTGGTGTGAAATGATCTACAGTATATTGTGTACTACAACGTCTCTGGAGACTCAGTATTTTCTCCCATTTCATAATGAGTGCTGTCAGATGGGAGACAGATACGGTGACAGTTATTATTATCCCATAAAAAAATAATAATGTTAAAGAGGTTTTTTTAATAATTGGTGTCATGAAAAACTATTATATTTTATATATAGGTCTTTCCAGCGTACTTTTAAAAAAATGATTTACGTTTTTTTGTAAAAATATATTCTCATTGAACCATGACCTATAAGACCGTAACTAAACATGCCCTGGGTCAGGAACACAAAACACATTGCTGCACCTGAGAAACTGACATCACAGGACAGTTAAATTACATATAAAGTAACCTTTATGATATCCTCAAAGTTTAAGTATATTCATAAAAAAAATTATATGTGATCCATGATTTCAAATTCTTACATAAACATTTTAGATGATTATTAAATACCTTTCGGACCCAGCTTGGCATGATGTGTGTGCTGGGTGTTCGGTGATGCAGGTTGAGGACTACCACACTTAGGATGACAGAGAAGGTCACCAAGATCATAGTGAACATGACGTAGTTGACAATAATTGGGATGCCGAGGGAAGTCTCTGGGACCTTGTCAGCCAGCAGCAACATGAAGACAGTCAGAGCAATGAGGACGGAAATGGAAAGAGTCATTTTCTCTCCTGTAAAGAAAAGGGACAAGTTGACAAATTAATTATGACAGTAAGGTAGAAAACATTTTGTCTGTAGACAGTGTTATACTAACAAGAGCAGAATTCAAGACATTAAGGAACTTGCTATCAAGAGACTTGCTGATATTTATCAGACTCAGGCTGATTTCCATCAATTTCAGGGTTTAGCAATTGGCTCTAATCTGGTTATACACTGAGGTACTATATCAAACTGCTATCTTTTAGTCAGTGGTATCTTAGGCCGAGCAGCCTGCTAGGTTTGTTATACACTTGTAAAAACCCTGAAGCTTTCCGTTGAATATGTTCTGCTGTTTTGTTTGTTTTTTCATTGGCAGTGAAGCATTATTATGAAATGTGTCTGCAAAACGACAGTTAATAACAGTGATCCATCATTCACCTTCAATGTGTTGTAGATCAATACAGTTCTTTAAAGGTCGCCCTGACTTACAGAGCAGCTCAAATTAGACACATGCTTATTGTCATGAGATTAGGCAGTTTTTCACTTCCTATGCTTGCTCTTGGCAATGATGTGTAGTCATAATGTCACAACATGTCACATGTGCTGACCTGCTCCAGGAGGCAGGTAGAAGACAAATATAGCCAACACGCTGGTGAGGATACAGGGCACAATGATGTTGATGATGTAGAAAAGAGGCTTCCTCTCTATGATGAGATAGAAGGTGATGTCCTCATACAGGTCCTCCTTAACGTTCTTTCTTGTTGGTTTGTGACAAATGGCCCATTCACCATTCTCTGTCCAAGGTGAGGCGCAAGGAGAAGAAGTTAAATGTAAAGAGGATTTATTCTAAATCAGACACAGTCTGGTAAATAAAAAATGAAGCCACTTAAAAAAATGTACGTACAGAACACGTAAAGCACAGGTGTCAAACTCCAGGCCTCGAGGGCCGGTGTCCTGCAGGTTTTAGATATGTCCTTGATCCAACACAGCTGATTCAAATGGTTAAATGACCTCCTCAACATGTCTTGAATTTCTCCAGAGGCCTAGAAATAAACTCATCATGTGATTCAGGTGTGTTGACCCAGGGGGAGATCTAAAATCTGCAGGACACCAGCCCTCGAGGCCTGGAGTTCGACACCCTGTTCACAAAAACAGGACAAATACTGAAAAGCATCACTACGTGCACCAACCAGTGAAAGCGTTCTCATCTATTACAATCTCTTGGATCTCTTTGCCGTCATCATCCAGAAAGTATTGCAGGTCAACCTCAGAGGAATCATAGGTGTACGAGCGGAAAATCATGCTGCAGTTTTGCCAGTCAAATGGGAAGTACGCCACCTATAGATTGTTAAAGTCAACATATCATTTTGAAGATGACTCTCAAAAAAGCTCCAAGGAGGAACCGTCTATGCACTGGTACTGTTTCAATGGAAACGAGCTTAGACTGTACCTCTATAGAGCAGGAACTGCGGTAGATGGCGGGTGGAAGCCAGTTAACAGTGCCGTCACTGTAAACCAAGACGTTGACGTACAGAGCCACATCAAACTGGCCGTCATTACTGAAGGAAGAGAAACGTGACATTTATTGAGGCAAAGTATCTATCCTATCACAGCATCAAACAAATACCAATGTTGGTGCTGATCAATCTGACACGATGTGGCGTGTCCAAACAAATACTATGATTGGTTTGATTATAATCCAAATAGACAAATTAAAAAGTTCATCTTGACAGGAAGTCAGGGGATCATTGAACTTATTATAAATCATCCAAGAAGAAACATGATAGTACTACTCACTACTTGAGATATTCTAAGTCTTGGCCAAATGTGGTGGACCAACCTCGTCTTTAGGGCAGGCACTCTGTTAGTCATGATGCAAGATGTTGTAAGTGTGAGTGCAGTCAGGACACTCACTTGTTTATGAGGTAGATGTCAGGTCGCCACACCTTGTTGGGAGGAATTCTCAGAACATTAATGTCGTCATATTCAGCTGGGTTCCAGGACAGCCTGTAGTCTGTCCATTCCTGCAGGGATGAACAAAAGGAGAAAGGCAAAGTGAATCACGAAAAAGAGTAAACAGCCGAACAGACAACAGGTGATGTCCCTGTCATTCCCATCTTTGATTCTCCAGCGTTTGGCAAGTCATTTAATCCCACTGACATAAACATTCACAATCAAGCACACATACTGTCACAAACAGAGCAGCCATCCTGAAATCTAATCAGCGAGGGCGAGGGAGTGAACTGAGACAGTGAGTCAGAGAAAAAGAGAGATAAAACATGAAATAATTTGTAGTTATGAAAAGTGACAAGTCCGTTTGAGGGCAGAGCGAAGGAGCACAGGAGAGAGGCATCAGAGCAAGGCTCACTAATGAAGATGAATGTTTTCATGCTCATACCAGATTCATGAACACGTTAGTCGTCATCTCGCCGTTCTTCTCATTCTGCAGTGGGATAATAACAGGGAGAGGGGTGGACGTATGTACATTAGTGATGCCACTATATCTTGTTGTGTATGACAGTACCATTACTTTCAGACCTCCTCTATTGAAACTAATCGAGACAGATGAGTGTGATCCTGGTTCTATTCAAACTCAGCAATCAAATTACATTTTAGGTAAAAGATAGAGTGCGAATGTATTTTAGACATGGTGTAGAAGCATACAATGCTATGAAGTAATTGTTTCCTTCCTTTCTTTAGCATATTTTTTTTCACAGTTACATATTTCCAATCATTAAAATAATTATATTATTAGATAAAGAAAATAAATACAAATTGTAGTTTTACCCGGTGCTATGTAAAGAAAAGTAATTGCCCCTTAAATCTAATTACTGGTTATGCCCTCCTCAGCAGCATGAACAGCAATCAAGCGTTTGTGATAACTGGCAAAGAGTCTTTCGCAACACTGTGTAGAAATTTAAACCACTCTTCTTTGCAGAATTGTTTTGACTTGGCCACAGTAGAGGGTTTTCAAACAATGCATGGCAAGTTTAAAGTCTTTCAAAAGCATCTTAATTGGAAATAAGTTCAGACTGCTTTCTTTGAGCCAGTCAGAGTTGGACTTGGATGTATTCTGGATCATTATCCTCAAATATGCTTCAGCATTGGACATTGTTCCACCAATTACAGCAAGTCATCCAAGCCCTGAAGCAGCCCTGGACCATCACTTTACCACTACCATGTTTGACTATTGGTACGATTATTTTCATGAATTCTGTTAATCTTACAACAGATGTAACTAGACTCAGACCTTCCAGAAAGTTCCATTTTTGTCTCGTCAGTCTACAGAAAATATGTTTCAAGGACAATGTGAGATGAGCCTGTGGTGTCGTTGTTGTTGTTGTTTTTGGTCAGCAGTGGTTGTTGTCTCCTCAGAACTCTCCCTGGATGCCAATTTTTGCTCATTCACTTTCCTATTGTTGAAACATGAACACTAAACTTAAATATGACAAGTAAGGCCTGCAGGTCTTCAGATACTGTTCTGGGTTCTTTTGTGATCTCTTTGATGAGTTGTCAGTATGGTCTTGGAGTAATTTTGTTAGGTCAACCAGTTAGAAATGGCTTTGATGTCAACGACTTTGTATGTCAATGGTTTCATTAGATCCTGGCATGTTGTGCTGCTGTTTGAGATCTTTTAGCTTACTTCATTTTGTCAGAGTTTCCATTTAAGTGATTTCTTCATTTGAGAGATCACGTAGGGCCAAGTAAGTTTGGATAGTCTTGTTACAGATTAAGAAAGGGATTTGGCATTTCATTTATTGTGCTGTAATATTTTTGGATTTGAAATAGCTAAAAATTTAGTTTAAACTGGTACATATAAAGCCAGCCCTATCCGGAATCCTTAACTGGTAGGATGTAGAATATTTTGTTTGCATGTCTGAGGGAATATTTATGTTTATGTTGTTCATTTACCAAGCTGACAAGCTGAGAGAGGGTCATCCCCACCCGCACCGTCACCTTATCCTCCCAGTAACGAGCTGGTCTCACTTTCATGTTGTAGTTTTCAAATAGCTTCTGATGAAGCCTTCTCTCTGTTTCAGAGGCTCCTGCATGAAGGCATGAATGCAGACACATAGTATAATGAAGAGAAAATGATAAAAAAAAAAAAAACATCTGCAAAAGGAACAGCAGTGATATTAAGAACAAAAATGCAACAAAGAAAAAGGAAGGATGAAAATCTGGTGAAGGGAAGAAGTGGTAAAATAAAGAGAGACAGCAAGGCCTTAGAGATCCTATAAAACAAATAGATCTTTCAATGTGAAATTTTGCATTTTATACATGAAATCACAAAAAAAGAAATGGCACTGGAGTCACAAATGAAAATTCTGCAGTGGCATAGATGGCAGTTATCTCACCAATGCCCTTAAAGAGTCCGTCATCAGGCCTGTTGTTTCATATTTAACTATGCAACTGTAGTAACTGTGCAGGCTACTACAGTTACATAGTTGTAGAAAATTAGAAATGCCTCATCCATGTTTTTGCGTCTTCCAGATTTGTGTTTTACTCTAGTATTAGCAAGCAGAAGATGCAGAAATCTGAGCTCTTTACTTTACATTAGAAGAAGATTACCGGACTTTTTCATCTATGTTCTAAAGTTATCATTCTGTTCTGTCACATAACTACAGTGATAGATCCTCATATCAAACCTGGACAAGTCTCAAATAATGATGTCAGTGTGTGTTTAAGTGATCTCTGTGTGCCAACAGCTCTGTCTCTCATCCACTAGTTTCAACTGTGAATCTTACAAAACAGCAGAGCTGGGAATTAGTATAATGTCTATAAATGCATGTAAATGTTGTATAGCCTATTTTATTACAAATTAAAATAAAACATTGACCTTAGATCTATTACCACTTAAAAGTTTTACGTTTGTTAGATTGTCAGTCACTTGCATACTTTTGGCATGTTCAAAGGTGCTATAGAAGTAAGGTTTAATTGACTAAAAAAAAAGCGAAAGGCTTGAACAATTCTTAGTGTATGTGAGTGAGATAAAGTTCAACACAAGCAAGTCACATGTTGATTTGTGGATTTGAGTCACTGACACCAAACCACAGCATGTTTGCTCTTCAGGAATCACTGAGTCAGGCCTGCAGTGGTTTGAGGTTCAGTTCCCACTGAGATTAGCTACGCTAAAAATATCATCTAATCTATATTGTGGACAGACCGCTGCGCTGTTATGTTGTTCATACTCAAACACGTATCAGCAGGCTACTTATTATTATTAGTTAGAATTTACAATTATTCTGAATATCAATACTGCATTTGTGAGATATGGTCGATTTACATGAGCAAATAAAAGTGATAGATCTAAAGTTTATGATTATAAAGGGGCAAAAGACATAACAGCAGTGTGAGATAAGGCAGGATAGGCCCCAAAACACAACTTTATTGCTGGAATTACAGAATACAAACTTAAACCGGGAATATGCTTGGAGTCAAACTAACACACAGGCAGAACACACAGCCAGGGAATGAGGGAGAGCACGACAAAACACACAAGGAAATGCAGACAGGATAAACACAGGGAATCAAGGCAGAGTGGAAACACCTGGGAAACACAGCTGGATAATAATCTAACAGGCGAGTGAAGCAAACCATGAACCATCAGTTTTACTTCATGAGGATGAAGCACACTGTCAAAATAAAACAGGAAGCATGAGAAACACACACTGAGATTCAGACTGACTAACTACAGGGAACTGGGGAACGAGGGAGCAAGACAAGACATGGAGACACAGAGTGACGGCAAGAGAGCGAGGGACAGAACTGAACATACATAACAAGACATGATAGACTCCACAGGTAGGCAGCACAAACGCTAGGTCAGAGACCCAGGACCATGACAATCATATTTTTAACTATGCTTTTTAGGAAATCCATCCTTCTACTTGTGCCGTCACAGATCTCCAGGTAAAGTTTGCAGAAAGTGTCTAAAACTGTCAACGCAAATCTAAGCTGAAGATGTAGGATCTTGATTTGTATATGCATGTCATGATGTGTACTTCTTGTATACTTGTGCCCAGGCACCTAAATTAGTAATGAAATCTATAATGTCATCATACAAACACATTACACAAGTTTTACAAATACTGTATACTTAATGAACCGAGGCATAAATTAAAATTTGTAATCAACTTAATTTATTTACTGTCATACTGTTATACTGTATCCAACATCTGTTGAAAAGAAAGGATATTTGAAAACTGGAAATCAGCCTATGCTGGAGCTCAAACCAGGACATGAATGCATGTGTCAGATTAACACACATAAAGGAGATTTCGCTCAACCCAAAGCTGTTTTGTTCTTAGTTTGTGTCCGTGAGGAGACAATTATGATAAACATGAAGAAATATTAATCAACATCAGTTTCTTAAATGCCAAAAGAATTGTTCTGAGGGAAAAAACAAACCAAACCAAAAGAAACACAGATAAAGCCATGTTAAACTTTCCACTAGAAAGGAGAAGATATGTAAAAAATAAAGTTTTCATAGGTTTGGTTCTTGAAAACAAAAATATAAAGAAATTAGGGGCGGCTCAAAACGTTTGCGCAGTACTGTAAATTAACTGCATCAGTAGAATTGTACTTAGACATTATTATTATTATTATTATTGTCATTTAATCTCTGTCAAGTTATAATGTTTTAAAAAGACAATGTCTTAGAAGTCATGTATCACAGAAAGCTCAGCATTAGGGACTCTTTCTTTCCAAATATGCGATTAAACAGCATGTGGCAAAGACAGAGGACAGACGGGACACGCAGGAGAGGCAGGGCAGGTGCTGGTGGTGTACGATGGGTAGCAAAGGTGACTGAGCTAATGTAATTGATATGTAGTAAGGGAATAGGATCAAAGGGATGGCTGAGATACCAGCTCCATCAGGGACAAAATTAGATTCTGATTAACAAACAATGATGTGTTAATGTGATTCATTATATGTTCCAGAGGAGAAGAAGGAGGCCACTCTTGTTTTCAAGTGGACAACATCTGTGGAAGGACATAAAATACAGGCTTTGTTCCCCTGGGACTGCAGTTTTATCGCTGATGAAACATACCTGTAAATTCTCACTGGCTGTGTGACAAAAGGTCAAGAAATGGCCACAATCATGGTGGAATTCACCTGTGCAGCTTTTTTTTTTTTTTGTCATTCATTTATTTCTTTTGCTTTTCACTCACATTATGGTGTCAGGAGGTCAAGGTTATTGTAGGGTCTTTACCTTACTATAGGAAGCGCCTTGAGGGAACTGCTGCTGTGAATTGGCACTATATAAATGAAACTGACCTTGAGCTGAACCTGGTTAAATCAATTTTAATCATGATTTTAACGCCTAGCCTTTCCCACTCAAAAATGGGGGAATTAAAAAAAAGAACATCAAGAAAAAAAACAGGAGATGGAATCAATAGCAATTTAACTGGAGTGACAGGGTGAAGTTGTGGATGTGAGATACTTGTGTGTTATCTGATTTGACTGGAGCTGTCTGATTCAAATTATGCCTCGATTCCTCCACATGAAAACAGATTCCCTTCGATCCCACCAGGAAATAGTTAGCAGTTAGGACACATAGACGAATAGGAACACTGCACCGCAGGTCACCAGCAACCATGGTTGTTTGTTTTTAGTTGAAGTTAAAAGTTAACGGCAGTTTTCCATTTTTTTATGTTGTTCCTTTGTTTGTTTTTTAGTATAATGAACATTTCACTATGTAGGTTTTGATTTAGATGGAAGAGAAACATCATGTCTCTCTTCTGAAAATACTTATTAGTAAACATGCTGCTATTAGTTCCAGGAATGCTCATTAGCCAGATTTATGTGGCCAGATTATGCGACATTTAATCATCTTAGCATGATTCATCTTAAAATCTATTTTTAAACATCCTCAAACCATGAAAACTAGTGTCACACACTGGCATTCCTAAAAACGTCCTTACCAGTGAAAGTAAGGCAAAAGCAGCCACACACGAAGAGAAAGGTATTCATCCTCATGCTAGTGCTCAGGTACATCTTCATTTGTCCAATAATGGCAATCATATCATCTTCTGGACTCTTGTTAGCCAACCAAAGGCTCTTCTAGCAGCCACAGCCAGTCACGTCCCACCTTCACCTGGATACAAGATGAATGGTCACCCCCTAAAAGCTCAGGAAAATCAGTGCCCTGCTCCAGCTGGGTTACAGCTAGTTAACACCCCGAACGGCACACGCTCTTCAGCTAACGACCCTGTCTCCTGTCCTTTCGTCTCTTTTGTGGCCATGACTCTCTGGGTGAAACCATGACCTGATTGGATGGATGTGCTGGGGGGGTGCGCTTGTACTAGGAACTCTGAGGGGCAGGCACCTGTTGGTGCTCACCAATCTGAGGTTAGCACTGCGGGGATTGTGTGTGGGAGTAAGAGGAAGTGGAGGGGGTGGTATGGCTATGTGCTGTGGGTTATGACAATGGAGATATTTTTGGGAAGTTGATTGGGGGGTTGTCGGTAGGCGAAGGATGATTGGTGGTGCTGTAAAGCTGATGTGGGTCATGCTGTAGGTGGCTTCTCTGGCTCTCTTAACTTTTAATGCCTGCTTGATCCCTTCAGCTATTCATCTTCCCTGGTAAATCAAATCTTCTCTACCTCCTTCAGGCTTTAAATATTCATTTTCAGCCTCCCACCTTAGGGGTTGTTGCAGTCATACCCATTGCACTGTGCTGTGTGTGGTATCATCTGGCTGTTATATCCCTGAGTTAAATTGGTTTTCAAATATTAAGCAGTTTTCTGAAAAGGTGGACAATGAAAAAATTATTATGCTCATTAGTTTTACAGGAATAGCTTGTCATCAAAGTTTTATTTTATGTCCTTTAAACAGGTGTGCAAAAGTATCCTGGGGGGAAAATGCAGTAATTTAAAGGCACTATGTGTGGAATTTTGACTTCCCAGCTGCTGCCCCCTAGTGGTGTGACACCAATAAGAGCAGTTTATATCCACCAAGACTCAAAACTTCATCCATATCATGCAGGAACTGAGCCCCAGGATCCAGAAGGTCAGTGTTTTTAATTTCAGCTTAATATTGTCTGTGTCCTTGCATTGATATAGAATCCTTCCAAGCCCATCTTTTACGCAGATCCACCATTTTTTGAGTAATCCTGAATATAAAGAGAGAGACAGCGACGAACCACCACAAACACTGAATTTATTGTCTAATTTTCCTACAAATCAAAAGTAGCAAAATCGATTATGCAATTTAAAAATAAAAAATGATTTTAAACCAAAACAATATTTCAAGGCCGTGCCTGTCAAAGACGATTGTTATTTCCATGTGCGTCAACGTTTTTTGCGTGACATGGCGTACAAACCCATCAACATTTAGAAAGGTCATCTCCACACAGAAGGAAGGAAGTGGCACAGAGATACAGACAAAAGCAGGCATTCACAGATTTGACACTGATTAAGTCAGCTACAACATGAAGAGGAAGAGCAGGAGTGGAGGGGGGCTGCAAAGCAACTTGCAGTGTCACAGCAACCATAGACAGGCTAAAGTTTAATCCCTACAATATATGAGATTTGCAAAGTTGGGTGTGTAGAACAGTATCAGCTGATCTGCAGGGATTGTAGACTGGGTTTGACTTTGTGACCTCCATCAGTTAATGCTATGCTTATTTATATTTATGTTCATAGAAATAGTGAAATATATTTTTTTTTACTGTTTAAAACAATGTTGATGTTCTGGTAAAAAAAAAAAACCTAAATTGATTAAATTATGAAATAAACTTGTTTTGAGAATCTTTCTAAACAGCACAAGTGATGGGGTTTGTCTGTTCTTTAGGTACAAATTCCTATAAAAACTATGGCTTTAGTCACACTGTGATTTAAGGAGCTGAAAATGAAAGGCTCTGCTTCACAGATACTGTGGCGTGATGAAATCTAGAATTACCAAACTTCTTGGCAGGAGCAGGGAGGTGATGCCAATACTGATGGAGAGGTCTTAGTAAAAAGCACCTCAGCATTGCTGATTCTGAGTTTGATGTGAGCTCGAGGCAAGAAAAGATGTGGATGAAAGTATAAAAATGGAGATGGATGTTTTTTGCCATAGAGGGCTGCGAGGACTACAAGCGTAATGATCGATGAAGCAAAGGCCCCCGAGTGAACTCCGGATTCTGCTCTATCTCTGATCCTTCGTGTTGCTTTTTACGAAGCTGATGTCTATATTTCAAGCCTCATAAAGTTCATCTTTCCTCCATCCCCTACTCTCTGTCTCTGCCTTTAAATTTCTCTCCTCTCAGTTGGGTCATTCCATCCTCTCTCCCTCATGCTGGTGAGCCTTTCCAGTGTGAAAACATAAAACTATAAATCAACAGCAGATTGAAACTTAAGTGAGGGGAAAATGCCTCTGACTTGACCTCCTCTGAGCTGCCATTCTCAGCGTGAATACATCATTCAGAATGACCTCTGTGTTTGTTTTTGTGCAGCCTGGCTTCTCAAAGCTACTCTTTCATAGAAGGTTATGTGTTAGACGGGAAAGGGAACAAGTGCAATTCAACCACTAGTGTAGCGATAACGTCACATATGGTGGTCTATAATACTGAGGGGCTATCAGTGCTGTCGCCAAGGTGGGCTGCCGTGGACTGGCAGAATTTCAGCCCCCAAATACTTGCGCTAATAGATCTCAGTGAGAGAGTGTATTTACACAGAGAAATAACAGGGAAGCCCATGCAGTAGTGTCCGGTGACCAGTGCCAACATGTGGGGATATTAATAGCAGGGTGGGCAGGTGATAGCATTCTGAGAACAGATGGAGCCTTTGATATTCTCCCCTCAGATCTCTATTTAAAAGACAAAAGCAAAATGAAAGCACAAGACCAAGAGGACAGGTGTGGTAAAAGGGACATGCAGCATGCGTGTGTCCAGACAAAACGAGGCACCGAGAGGCACGAGTCTTCTCTATTATTGGGAATTCCATTGGCTGTTGGTGCAGCAGATGAATGGGGTTGGTGTGCTGCTCCGTTACATACACCAATGCCTGAAATGCAGAGGATTACTGTGTCTGCAGAAATATACCGCAAAGCATGTGCCACTCTCCAGCACATTCTGACATGGGCTTGCAGCACGCTCATTATAGGGCCTGGTTTGTCTTGGTGTTTATGTGTTAACACCACATATGAACACCCAGTCCTGGAGCCACACTTCAAACCCTACTACAGCTAATAACAAAATAAAAAAATCCCACGCTGGTAGTTTATATTGTAGCATTTATACGCATGTATGGTATGCTAACATTGGTTTAGTAGTTACATTTCATGCAATTTCATCAATGCATTTATTATTTTTTGTTATTTTAATTATTTTAAAAATTTAACATACAAACTGTCACTGGCAACACATCTGGAATTAGGAGAAGGTTTTGGGCCAGATTAATCTTCTGAGGTAAACCTACCCTGACTAAATAGTTTGGAGACTTGTGAAATGTAAGTAGTTTTTCATGTGATGTACATCAGAATTGTTATTTTCTTTGTTTTCTTTTACAAATTCTGGTTGAGTCAGGTAGAGTCAGCATCGATGAAAATTATCGCCCCAAATTAACTAAATTTCACCATAGGATGATGGGTGTGTCCATGTCTGCAACAGAGTGTAACCCTGTTAACATTCTGGTATCCAAGTCCTTACAGTGGAAACCTAGCCATTTATTTTGGTTGAAGCCAAAACTGTTTGGGGTTTTTTTTTCAGCTGTTTTTGATTTCTATGTGTCCGATTATTGTCTTTGTTTCTATAATGAGAAAACTTGGAAAGCAATTATATAAACACAAAAATTGCATATTGTAATTGCCTATGAATGGAGCTAGGGTTGGGGTTATCTAGACCATAGACCTTATTTAGTCCTAACTTATAACCCTAATCGTAGGCTTGCAAAGTACATTATATGAATTTGGGGTTTTGAAAGCTTTTCTCCCAAATCTAACAAACACAGTAAAAGTTTAAAATTCTACAAATCTAAAAAGAACACCATAAAATCCATATGGTTTGTCAGTTACTGGCCCTTTAAGTACTAGTACAGCTATAATTTAAAAAGGCATTGTGTGTTTTGTGATGAGGCAATGCATTGGAAACTGTACTTATTTTAACAGTTACAATTGTCTTCCTCTACATGTACATCAAGGGATTCGTAACTTCCAGCAACATGGTTCATGAAAATCAGACACCCCTGTGCTTCAGAAGGGCTTGAAGGGGTCCGTAGGGGTATGGTTGAAGCTAGCATCGGCGAAGATGGCCAGCGTGCCCACAGTGGTGAAAACGACGAAAATCCACAGGAACATCCGGTCCACCACCATTGCCACATATTGCCAATCTTCTTTCAGCTAAAAGAGGCCAGCGAAAGACAAGAGATTAAAAAGAGAAAGAATGGGTACGATAGAAAGAAAATGAATATAAGGAAAGGAAAACAGTGGGAAAATGGCAAAAGACAGACAGACACAAGAGACAAAAAGACAACAGTACAAACGTCAGAAATAAAGCCATGTTGTTCAGATAAAAAGTAGAGAGGAAGAAAAAATGGAAGGACAATAAACATATTAATGCTCTAAGGTTAAAGTAAATGATAGCTCTAACCCTAACCCTGTGATAATATGTTGGTTCTCCTCAAAAATGTCATCTCAAATCTTGACAATTAGGGGACAAAGAAAACTGTCATTCTAAGTGATATGCATTACAAAAACACTTTTGCTTGGTTTATGTTTAGGGTTAGGGGTCATCACTAAAGACAACTTAGATATTCAGTGATTAAGCTTTATCTGTTGAATGCTCGAAATTATCAAACCCTGCCCTTCACTCCAGATGTGACCTTGTGGATCTTAGAAGGTTAAACGTGCTCAAACATTCAAACTTACCGCTTCATAGTCTTTTTCAGCCTGCAGAGCCTCGGCTATGTATGTGATGGCCTCTATGGCTGACTTGAGCTCATCAGGTAGTGCAAGGTAGCTACTGGGGCCATCAATGAACTTCCTCAGGTCTGTGCATATGCCATCCGGCTGGTACCTTCATGACAGCACAATTATAATAATGTTACAGAAAAGTATCAATAATAAACAAAATATTGTGATGGTAAATATATATGTCTGGACGGATTCAGGAAAAAGACAGAGTGTCAACACCCAAAGACAACAAATGCACACGAGCGTGCAGAATGTAGCGATGTGTGAGCAGGTGTCAGCCCACGCTAATTAAAAGCTGTAAAATAGCTCAGCTTTTATGAGCTGGGCTGCGCGTCTCCTTTGCACTTTACTGTCAACCACAGAGGAATAATGAGAAGGTCAGAGGAGCTCCCCGGGTCCCCCTCTGCGAGTTTGTACAAGGCGCTGCCCTTCACATGCTGACCAAGCTGCTCTGTGTGTGTGTGTGTGTGTGTGTGTGTGTGTGTGTGTGTGTGTGTGTGTGTGTGTGTGTGTGTGTGTGTGTGTTTCTGTGTTTAGTTGTTGCCCTTAGTTACCAACTGTCAGCTGCTACTGGGTGCCAGGAGTTATTGGGAGAAGCTAGTAGAAAGGTGTTGTGTGTACCTGTGTGACTCTGCTGTCAGTTATAAATACTGTATTAACGTGACAGTTCTAACTTTAGAGGTCAAGTTATTTTTCATTTCTTTATTTTCAAAACATAGAAAGTAAAAAATGTGTTACGTCAGTTAGTTACATCGCAAAAAGACAATCTTCGAAGGCACTATTATTGAACTTTATAATTTGCAATTATTATTTTATTTTATTTTATTATTATCATGTCTGCTTTCAGACTAGTTAAAACAAAATATCCAAAATGCTTTTTTACAATTGTTTACAATTACAAAACATTTTATATTTATACAAATTAATACATATGTAGTTTACATATTTAAATACATGTATTTATGATGTGAGTAATTTATTGTTAAAGGGTATTTAACATTGTTTTGAATAAATAATGCATGAAATTTTATGACTCTCACCAATAACCTCAGACAAGCCTGTTATTAGAAGTTAATTCGTCATCAGCACCATAACAATATGATCAAACAAGTCGTTAAATATGACCAAAATTTGTAATATATAGTTAGATTAGATCATGCTAACTGCTAACTGAAGCCTGCCTTGTCATTGATGAGTTACCGTTGCTATGACAATCTGGAAGTAAATGTGCTCAACTAAAAATCAAGAGCTCCCGCCATCCAGCCAAGAAGTAACGTACACGTGTGAATGCCCTGTTACTACTAGCACTATAATTATGAATGTTAGCCAGCTTTAACATCTGGTCAAACAACAGCAAGTGTGTCAGTCTAGTATCAAAAATGTTAATTGTACTAAAATGGGCATTGTGGCATTATTTCTATCAGTCTGCTCTCATGTGTCTGGATTTAAAAGCAAGAGAAAGACCGTGTTTCTAAGTTAGTCAGCACACTCTCGCACTAGCAACACAACAAGTCTTACACTTTCCTTCTTTTTCTACCCCCCAAAAATGTATGCTCCTGGAATGTATTACTTTCAAATATGTGCTCAATACCATGAAAAAAAAAACATAACTTAACAATTCATTGTCATGAACATAAAAACATTTTACTTTTTCTTGGCTATTTCACAAACCTCTGTTCAGATCAGAACGTTTCTTATGAATTCAACTTGTTATCATCAGGAGGATGGAATTCAGACTTCTTGTTGAACACTGATATAGTCTTGCTTCACACAGTTGATCATTTACATTACATAACTCATTCTATAATTTTTCGGTAATAATTATTGCACGGAATCATGCAGCATGTCCTTCAACAATGGCACATTAATTATGTCCTTGTTGCCTTCAGCAGAAAGACACACTAAGACCTCCTATACTTCTATGAACTTACGAAGTCATACAGCATGCAAGCACATCACAGCTGAAGTGCTTTTCTGAGTAGCATTGCTTAAGTTCCAGCCTAAAACTTTATGGATTTTCACCTGACATTCAATAACCTCTACAAAGGCAGAGCAGCTGCTTTTCTTATGAAACACCTCAAATATTAAACACCTCCTTTAAAAAACATTGCAAAAAACCAAAAAAGATTGACAAGATAGGCAGGTATCCACCAGAGGGCAGTGTAGCACAACGTTAAAAGTGGTAACCTCTCAGGCAGGACAGAGGAGACAGCTGCTTGGTATTCTTTGCATGAAATTAGAGGTTTGCAACGCAGCGCTGCCACCGCTGCTCATCCTGCGAGTGTGGCAGGTGAAGAATCTGTGACCTAAGAAGGATGAAGTCCTAACAGGTTGAGAGAGAAAGGAAAAAGGGAGGGGGAGACACAGTGTGGCCTCTTAACCCCCTCCTCCCTTTTCCCTCCTGTACGGCTCAAAGCAGCACTTCATCAGCGAGAAGTAAATGAGTATTCAGGAGACTAATTCAACTAAAACTGGCTGCGTCTGGTGCCAAGACATGCACTAAACCCAATTAGGAGAGGCGCGCGAATGTACGTGTGGACCCAAGAGAGATACTGCTGTCTCATCAAATTCCTCTAACAGAGCCCCTCCCCCCTCACTGTTCATTCACCTAGACAGTGACTCTAATGTGTCAGAGTCCATTTGGGTGGGTCATTATTGTTTTAGCAAAGATTCTTTCCCTCTAGACATATCTAATTTCTCCCAGGAGTAGAGATTGAGGGACAGCTACACTGTGAAGCAAACTTCATGGTGTATTGTGAGAGAAGCAGGAATCTACGTTAGTTGACAGTGTCGTATGGCTGATTGGGAAGACATACAGGTCCCCACCCTATGTAACTACTTAAGGAAGGTCAAAGAATTTTCATGCACAAAGGATCGAGACTGGGGTTACTGTACTTTAAATACAGAGTACTTTAAATAAAGATAAGACCTTGGCAGTAGTCATTACTGACACTCAGACATCTGTCACTGAATAAAACAAAGGTCAGAAAGACCTCACAGAAGGAGATCTTAAACAGCCAATCTGTTCCTTCTTTGCAACAGCTCCATAAATGATGATTTGACAGTTTAAGCTTCAGTAGAAAGGGCATCGATACAATATGTGACAATATGAGACTTCAAAGAAGATATTTTAGTGCATTTAGTAAAATATTTTGGCATAGCAAAAGTACATAAAGTATAGTGGATGAAGTAAAGTGCATTTAAATACAAACACACACAAACTGCCTGGATCTCTCAGTGTAGATGAAAATGGAGATGCAGGAGGAGAAGGAACAGATGTGATGTGATAAAAGTTTATTAAGAGCAATGACAGATGGAGGCTGGGGAAACCAGGGCTTCAGACATAACCTACTATATGAACTTGAGCCTTAATTAATGCATTTAATGTGGAATCAACCAATAACACTGGCAGCAAACCAGCCCCAGAGCATGATGCTACCACCACCATGCCTCACAGCTGGTACAGTGTTACCTTTAAATCCTCACCTTTATTCTAAACATGCCTCCTGTCATTGTACCAAATAGCTCAGTGTTTGTCTCATTGGACCATAAAACCTTTCTGGCTCGGCTTGTCCAAGTGAACAGCTGCAAATTTTAGTCGAGCCTTGTTAAGTTAAAAGACAATGTGGAACTTCCATCTCCGTTTATTAAACAATTTAAGTGTTTAATTTGAGTCTGTATGCAGACTTCTGACCGTGTGGAATAGAGAAACCTGAAAATAGTTTTTGGACCCAATTCTTTTTTTAGTTAGTTAAACCTTGTATTGGATTATGGGATGATACAGGCATTTCACATGTGGTTATATACGTTGTCTTTTCAATTCTCTCATCAGGAAAACTGCCACAAAAAAATTAAGTATTTTTGTAAAAAAATGAGTGGGCTAAAGTGCATCCATAACTTTCCTTTACACATATTTTGGTTTTGATTTTGTTAAATAAATAATGACACTGTGTAATATGTTGTATTTTTGTCATCTGAGCTTGTATTTAAATATTTCTAGAACCATTTATAATTATGTCCTGATATATAGAACCTTAGAATTGAAACGGGGTGTACCTTCGTTTTCACATGACTCTAAATATGTGAGAATGTGGAGATGGTTCTCATATTCTGAATAAATGTTCTCAGGTAGTGTAGAAAAGCCCTTATAGCTAATGAACAGGGATCTTCTTTCTTCTTCTTCTTCTTCTTCTTCTTCTTTTTCCTTATTGTGAGCCAAAAAACATTGGATAGATTTCGTTGGCCTCACTGAGAGAATATATTATGCAGCACAATGTAATAAATGTGTGGACGTATAGGTGACAGAAGAGGAGAGGAATTACTTCTTGTGCTGCAGCTGCTGCTATTATGGTAGCATTTGGTATCTTTAAATATGGTGTTTGTCTGTTCAAGAGGCTCTGTGCTTTTAAACACTGTTGAATTTAATTCAAAGTGAAAAAAGCACCTAAAATATAACAGAATTTTAATTCGTCTTAAGTTGAGGTGGTAAGCGCTAAGGAGGAAACCTGAACTTCTATGAGTGCAAGGTTGTGTAGACACTAAAGTGATATATATTTGAATCCATTTCGACATGACATCAAATCAAATTTGTTTATTCTTAATGTATTTGATCTTATTTTACTGCACAAGTATTGTTTCTAAAGTAATATTTGGAAAACGCATCTAATGATATATATATATATAATGGAATTAAACTTATATACCAGTATGTGATTCACTTCAAGAATCCCATAAGACATAACAGAGACAAGAGCAGTCGCTTCTCATCCTACTAATGATGAATGGAATCTCTTCATATCCATCTGTCCGGGTTTTGCCTGAATCAACAACTGTTCACCTGCTCCACTTCACACATGCTGTTTCTGGGTTCATTTGCTTTTTCTTCAAACATGCAGGCTAAACCAAATCCAGGCACACTCACAACCACGAGAGCAAGCATGTGCACGTATAAGCCTGGCTTTACCTGTTGGGTTTGGGAAATAAAATGGAAGAGTCAGGTTTCCGGATGAAGTATTCGTCAGAAGCTATGCTAATTGCAGTGACTTTTTTTTCCCGGCGGGGTACGGTCTCCAGAGACAGGGGGGTCTCCACCTTTGGCCGCAGCATGCCCAGGTAAGGAGGGAGCATGTGGATGAAGATCTAGGTGGAGAGTAAAGGCAAAGAAGAACAGAGATACTTTTACAATTCCCATTAAAGACAGTTCGGCCAGAAGACTGTTTCCATGTGGAGAGATCCCCAGGTTTTAGGAACAACCTCACCTACTTCCAAGACTGCGTGGAGGGGGACAATGATCTGGTGAGGTGAAGACTCCAGCAACATTTAAAACACAAGGGAACAGCTTTATTTGCAGACCAACACTTTCGGCTTGTGGCCTTCATCAGGGTTGCCGAAACACCATGTTTCCATGCGCAGTCATTTATATATAGGCATGTTGTATACAGCGCTTTGAGTACTCCGGGAGAGTAGAAAAGCACTATATAAGAATCAGTCCATTTACCATTTATCATATTTGTCAGCATGGCTCTGTTCTAGGGTTTTCCTGCTCTTCCACACATACATGCAAAGTATAAAGTGATAAATGTAGAAGCAGGAGCTGGGGTGGAGGCGGTGGCAAAGCAGCTTGCAAATGTGATACTGGGATTTCCTATTCCTATGAAGTTACTTAAATTTGAATTTCTGACTATGTAGACATTAACATGTATTTGATTTTCTACAATTTATCACAGTGAATTGCTGTATTATCAGAAAAAGACTGCATGCAATTGCCAACATGCAACATTTCTGGCAGGTTTTTGGTTGGTATGCTTAAAAATCTCATCTCAGTAAGATAACTTTTGTCTGATTGGCTAATTGATTAGTTTAAATTTAAGGGCATAAGTTGGACTAGAAAAAGTTGATAACTTGCAATATATGTTATTTCAATACACAGTAAAAGTCACATTAATATCGAATCATGAATGAAATATTGTGTTAATATCATATTGTGGCATGTCTGGTGATTCCTGCCCTCTCTAGATTAAATAGTGCACCCTATATAAGATCAGCTTAGCCTTCAGATGCTGTGGACTGGCTCTGAGATTGGTTCATTTGCTGGAATTGTTGCTAGGCTTTTCTTTGTGGCCTGTCTGAGCAAACTCTATGCTCATCTTCAGAATTTAGCAGTTTCGAGATGTTAAAAAACACATTTCATAGCATTCATTTATGAATGTGTAGATGTGCATTTCTTTTGCTGAAAAAAGACCACAGAAGGTTATTTGCTGTATATTTTCAGTCAATAGCTTGTTAGCACTCACACCTCATGGATCCATCATCTTTGCTGGCATTAAAAGTCCATTTGTTAGGATTCTTGTTTCATGATTAAGGGGACAGCTGGAGTGCACTTGCCCTGTATTTGCCTATTAGAGATGACAAATAGTTCTAAATATTGAATTTTGCAGTAAGATAACCTTTGAAAGCAGTTGCTGCTGAATGATGTGGGTGGAGAAACTAAATGGGTAATGCTTTCCAGTTCTTCAAAGTCTCCTTTCGAGGTTTTCTTCGAACACAGTACATAAGTCTGTGTGCTTCAGTGAAGCACTTCAGTAAAGGATTCAGGCTGTCCTGGGCACAAGGGAGTGTAATTAAAACAGAAAAAACAGTTTGATAGGACATGATAAAAATTAAGTGCGTTGAGTCTTCATCAGAAGCTGTCGGACTTGGAGCTCCTTTGATATCAATATCAAGGGAGTCAATGATAAAACAGCACGTCAGGGTTGAACTTTAGCCTTGATCAATATCATAAATGCTGTAAATGGCTGCTCTATCTGCGCTTTGAAGTGCTTTCATATTCTTTTTGTGAAAGAACTCCTGGCTCACCAGTATTGACAGATGGATGTCAATAATAGCCCCCTGGCGAGGAACATAAACTGGCAAAAACTCAATAGCGAATTTAATAGTGATTTTGAGTTCATTTACAACCAAACGTCCACGCCTTTATACAACTTCCAGTATGCGTCAGTTTCACCTGCTGTTTCTGCCATGTTTCCTAGCTCTCAGTCCGAGGCAGCACATCAGTGAGTCACTCGCTGGAGCCTGATAGACTTGACTGAGAGCTCTGAGACATGATGGAGGGTCCTTTTTTAATGTAATTTAAATAAAATTTAATAAACTTTACTATTTTTGTTCACTCCCACAGCAGCAGTAAAGAGTAGATGGTCACAGACAGTCGTTGGTGAAGAAAATGGAGCATTTATAGGAAAATCTTTCTCTCAGGAGTTTGTTCAGGCCAGAGTGGAAGTGGAATGTGTGAGATTTCAAGTCAGAAATGCCGAAAGAAACAGACGGACTGACTGGGACATTTATGAACATTTTCCATAGAAATGATACAATGGCACTATCAATTAGACATTCAAAATATTGTTAGTAATTATCATAGATCAAGCAGAGAAATGTCAGAAAATCCCCAATTGTCTCTCAACTTTCTTCCTTACTGATACTGTGTGACATCTGTCTGATTTCCCACAGCTTGGCTGACAATGAGCAGTGAAAATAAGAGAGGAAACAGCACCTCGGAGAGCAGCACTTCATCTACAAAGACCGTATTCCTCAACAATGGCTGCTAAAACTCTGATAGTATTGCTGTTGAGTGTGTGTGGTGCTCGGGCAGACACCACAGAGAGACGTAAGCTCTGCACTCGAGAGCATCTAAAGCATCACCTGGTGATGGAACAGAAGGAGGAGGTGTCCTAGTCGTCTGTAGTGACTGTCTGGAGAAAGAAAACGAAACACTGAATTCAGCCACCAAGATGGGGGTGGAATAAAGAGCAGCACAGTTAATGTCTACCTAGAGATGGGCTGAAATGCTGAAATAGGATATGACCATATTTGGAGTGTCACTGTTAGCTGTGTCACCAGGTGCATCAGTAATTAACTGTGATATTAAATGTGCAACAAATTTTAGCAAGCAATAATGGGATTAAACAAAAAGCATACGTAGCAGAAATCTGAAGAGCCAGCTGCTTTGTGTCTGAATACAAGCAAACGCTGAAGGAGAAACATAACTTTAGGCCATAAAAAAATTACCCCAGTACATTTCATACTAGTCATTAATAGGGATTAATATTGAAATCAGATATGGAAACAAACACCATTTAACAGGCTCTAGACAGCCTACTACATAAATTTGGTCATTTTCTCTGATACACACTCACTTTAGGACTGGTGGCCATTACAGGAAGTTTTTTTCCTTAAACTTAAATATTTGTTCTTTTAGTGGCTGATTGACCAGCCTTAAATTAGGCTTTTGAAACACAGAAACAATAAATACAAAATTAATCATTCGTTTCTTTCTAATGTTTTGCGTCCAAAAATGTCTTCCTTTCACATTTTATTGTTTCTTTAATTACCCACGAGTAGGAGTGAAACAGAATCTATGCTCCTCCTTTTCCTCATCAATCCGGCGCCAAGCAGTTCAATTAAGCCACGGAAATCTGCCCAGTGTGTGGGAGCCTTTCTGTGGTGAATGTACCCTGAAACCATGACAGAACTTGGACCAAAGCACAGAGCTGCTACTTACGCCTGTAATTAGCTTCACACAATGTACACTGGGGGCAACAGCAACTGATGGAGGTTAATGGTATAACATGACGTTTAAAGTGTCGAGAACTATGTGGACCTAATTGAGTAGTCTGCCTCGACCCACGCTAACACAGCTTTCAAAGCCAAATTAATGCCAAAGTTTAATTCATGTATTTCAGGTGCACAGTCTTTAACATGATGACCCATTAGCCATTTGAATATACAAGACAGTGACCATTTTCAAGATGCTAACAACTGCTGGTAAAATATAATTTTTTGAGGTGGAGTCTTGATTTTAGTTTTCATGCATGTTCACAATGTAGAAATATACTTCCTAACCCTCAGGTTACTCATAAGCTTCTTTGTATCAAATTAGTAAAAATTTTTCCCCAATTAATTTACTAAAGGGGAAGTAGAGGTACTATGGAGTAGAGGTAGTACTTTTTCTGTGAGCCACATCTCATGATTGGTCTTTTCATGTACAATCTAGTGTCTGAACTCAGCCTGACCCTGTAGCCACCCTTTGCTTTGCACACTCTTGGCATTCTCTCAATGAGCTTCATGAGGTCGTCAGTCTTGAAGGAGTTCCCAGAGATGCTGAGCACTTGTTGGTCCTTTTGCCTTCACTCTGGGGTCCATCTCACCCCAAACCATCTCCATTGGGTTTAGGTCACACATTAAGAAGCCAACAAATTCCACAAATGAACCCCGAAAACCATTTCAGCTTCATCATCAAGCTCACTGAGACGAGGCCAAGGGTTTGCAGCGCTGTCAACAAAGCAAAGAGTGGCTGCTTTCAGGAATCTAAACTATAAAACACATTTTGTTATTTATCACTTTTTTCTTTGCTAGATAATTCCATACATCTTGCTTCATATCTTTCATGTATTCAGTTTGTATCTACAATGTAGAAAGTGTTAAAAATAAAGAAAAACCATTAACTGAGAAGATGTGTCCAAACTTTTGACTTGTAGTGCATTTACTGTACATATCCTAATCAGGAGTTCAACATTTTAACAGCTTGTATGAGGAAGCTGTTGATCAGTCTGGAGATTCTGCCTTTTATATTGTCATGATCCTGAGTCCGTGACTCAGTGATTTTGTGTTTGGTGTATTTATTGTTATTATTTTCATTATTGTTTGTGGGCTGTTTTTGAATGGTTTGTGTTTTGTGTTTTAGATAGTGGGTTTCTGGGTTTGTGCTCCCCCTGTTGGTCCCTGGTGTTAGTGTTCCCCTGTCTCGTCAGGTTAATCAGGTCCAGCTGTGTCTCCCACCTGTGTGTGTGATTTCCCAGTGTCCCTCTGTGTATTTATAGTGTGTGTTTGCCTCTGCATTACTCTGTGAATCCCCTGCGTGCTCTCCCTGCTGTCCTCCCTTCATGTTCAGGTTTGTTGCTCTTTGGTTCAGTTTCTCCCAGTTTAGGTCATCCTTAGTTCTGTTTTGCCATCCCCACTTTATGTTCGGTATTCTTAATAAATCACCCTCACATCTGAATAAGTGCTGCATTTGAGTCCTCCTTCCACACATCACATGGCTGCTGCCCCAGTCGTGACATATATTCCATGACCATCTGACTGAGTACAAAATAAAGTTAATTCACAGAAAGTTAATTCTGTTGATCTGGACGCAACCTGCAAATGGACTGAATCTACTTTCTAAGATTTGTAATAAAAGTGTCCTAAAAAGATCATTGCTTGGCCTGTGACTATCAGGAGTAGTCATGCTTGAAGGAAGTTGGTAGGTGTAGCTTGGTTGTATATATGATTCACTACATTCAACCAATTTCTAATATGGAAAAATGTGTGTCTAAAAATATGGACATTACATTAAAGTCTCTTTAGCATTCGTGCAATGTCTTGTTGCAATTATCTGGTGTTTTTTAACTGTAATTTAAACAAAACATATAACATATTGAAGTCTTGTTGAAGTTGGAAATGCAACTCACCTTGGAGTTGCATAGATAGATAGATGGTCTCTTGGGTCACACTAATTAGAGTTGATGGTCCTAACCTACCGCTTGCTCTACTTCCTTGCTGACAGATAATTCAATGTTTAGAAGTTTTTTTCATTTATCACATAGCCTCCCAATATCCCCCTGTCCTTTCCAGCTCTCCTCACAGACATGCTGGCCACTTAATGACTTGCCTTAACGTATTTTCACAATGCAAATGAAAGGTGGTATTCTGACAAAACCTCTGACAACAGAAAGAAAGATTGCTTGTGCTTCTGGGCTGTTCTGGCACAAATGAACAACCTACAGTATATATGCAAGACACTGTAACAACACATGCTAGAAAGACAAAAACTATTTCTTAAGAGACACAGATATTATTTCCTTTCAGAAGTCTTGTATGATGATGTGCCAAGCAGGCAAAAATTAAGCTTGTGTGACCCTGAAATGTACGCTCACCTTGCGGACCCACATTGGCATCATGTGGGTGTTGGGAGAGCGATGGTGGAGGTTGAGGACAACTACGCTGAGGATGACAGAGAATGTGACCAGGACCATGGTAAACATGATGTAGTTGACGATGATGGGAACACCCAGCGAGGTCTCGGGGATCTTATCAGCCAGCAGCAGCAGGAACACGGTGAGGGTGAGCAGCACATTGATTGACAAACCCATCTTCTCACCTTGCAAAGAAAAAAAAACACAATTATTTAGGAAAGTCAGAAACAGCGCATTTCTTGTTCCTGTGTTACGACTCATTAAGCTTTACCGGGCCAAGGTTTGTTCCATTTTCAACTCACTGAGATTCGAGGAGCATCTGGTGAATGTAATTTACTAGCAATGATGCTAATGAAAAATTCATCTCCCATTCTAAGTGAGGCTGATTGGGTGACACAGCATTGGCTCTTTAGTTCATTCCGTGGTCACGTACAAACTGTGTACGAACTGTGTTTGTAAATGACCACAGGCCTGTACTACGAGGCCAGATTTCATCACCAAGGTAACTTCGGGGTTAACCTGCAGTTTTATCTACTGCAAAAGTGGTTCACGTCTTACCTGGGTGCATCACATGATAATTTATGCTTTATGCTTATCTAATCTCCTGCAAAATTAGAGATCAACTTAGTTCTCCAATAGAATTGCATTACCAGTCCTGGTGGATCCCTCAGACCTCTGTGCACATGCAATAGGAAGATTTAAGGTTTTCCAGTAGCATCTAATGTCTCTTGGTTTCTTAGAGACAACTTTTTTATTTAAATTTAATGTATTTCCGTTTCTGTGTGTTGGCCCTGCGACAGACTGGCGACCTGTCCAGGGTGTACCCCGCCTCTCACCCTATGACAGCTGGGATAGGCTCCAGCGCCCCCCGCGACCCTGAAAAGGACAAGCGGAAGCGAGTGGATGGATGCATGGATTTCTTTCTGTTGGCTGCAAACGATTTACACCAAGACCCAGGGTTAATTTAGCAAGTTGCTAACCAACTCCGTGTGACGGCTTATCCTGACTGTCAGCGTTGGGGTAAATGAATCCAGATAACAGAAAGGCATCCTGGGTATGCTGAACTTGCTTCATAGTACAGGGCCCAGAAGGGTTGAGCTGGTAGGTTAAGAGAGCAGTTTGAAGCCTCTCACTGAGAAGCAAAGCATCTCTTTCTGCATCACTGGAAAATTAATGTAAAACTGGAGGAGATTAAAAAACAAACCCTACGATTCCCTGTGCTGTTTATGTGTCCCTTTACTGCGTGTTCAAATCAGTCATTTCATATGACCCTGGTTCAAGACTAGTAGGAGACACAAATCCCTGTGAGGGTTGCATCAGGAAGGCGATTCAGCAGAAAGTTCCGCCAATCAAATATGCAGATACATCTCTGGTGGCGACCACTTGTGAATACGGGAGCAGCAAAAAGAAGCTTTTGCTTGATCATCCCAATAAGACTCTAAGTGGTTGTTTTTAAAGGTCACTTGCCTGGTTGCTTTTTTCAGTGAACAAAGCAGATGGCACACACTGGTCAGTAAACTATGATACGTTTAGCAGTTATCCTAATCAGACATTTTCTGCAATACTTTTTTCCCACACGTTCCAAAAAATTTAAATAAAAATATTACAGAGTGTTAAAATGACTTTTTATAGCTATTTTAAACTCCTAAAAATAGGCCTACATCATTGTTCAAGAAAATAATAACTTTATCAATGTTTAATATATTTATATACTAAAATACATGCCTACATCAATGCATAATGACAGTATCATGTCAATGAATATTAATGCAGCTATGCAGGAATGCAGTATGTTATGTTCCGATCTGTGTACCTTATTGAGGTTCATGCATATTTGCACATCTGTGGGTTTTGTACTAAGTCAAACTTTAATATCTCAGGTTGTATTTTGCATATGTGTGTCCTAATCAATCAATGTACCCAATGAGCAGGCTTGTCCAAACATAAAGGTAAGCGTATAAGGGAAAGGACAGAGTCAAGCCGATTGCTCTAAGCTGTTTTTCTACCTCCTTCATTTTAAAGGTTATCAATTCAACTGTGTTCCACGAAGCACCTATCTAATCTGAAATTGGATCCGTTTATAATTAGCTAAATGCCTGATTGCCCATTTTAAACCGACCACACAAACTCAATTGGGAAATGGTATTAGCAGTTTTACATCAAGGTGGAGCTTGTTTACGATAACATAACGATAACGATCACATAAAGAGAGCTTTAATTCATAGTCATCAAGTGATCTGAAAGCAATTTCTGTAAAGTGTTTACCTGCATCGGGAGGCAGATAGAAGTTGAAGATGGCGATGATAGTAATCAGGATGCAAGGGATGATGATGTTGATGATGTAGTACAGAGGCTTCCTCTCGATGATCAGGTAAAAAGTCATTTCCTCATATTCGTCATCAAATGTGTTCTTCCTGCTTGGCTTGTGTCTTACGTACCACTCACCACTCTCTAGAGAAACATCCACAGCTTAGATTTCTATTAATTTTAGCGCATTTAGTAATCGTATTACACTAGCAACACATTTGCAAACCACAAGAAGGGGTTATGCAAAAATGCGACGCTTTGAATATACAGTAACATGAAAATACATCTGAAGTACTTCTACTTAAGAATATATGTATCACGTCATGAGTGCTCACCACTGAAAGACTCGTCCAGCTGGATCTCCCGAATCTCCTTGCCTTTTGAATTCAGGGCATACTGCAGGTCGATTTCTGTTGAGTCATATGTGTAAGAGCGAAACTGCATGGTGCAGTTCTGCCAGTCGAATGGGAAATATGTTACCTAGACACAAAAAACTGGCATTTAAACGAGTTGGAAACAACGTCCAAGCTTAGATGAAACTGGATGGAAGATAAATACATAGTAGATCTGTGTAAATTACCTTGACTCCACAGGAACTGCAGTACAGAGCAGGGGGAGTCCAGGTTACCCTGCCATTACTGTAAACCTGAACATGGACATGCAGGGCCACATCAAACTGTCCATCATTACTGAAAACAAAACATGAAATACAAATTAGCCAGTTTTGGTTAATAAATCAAACTATATCACATGTTATATGTTGAGGTAATCTGTAGTATGTTATGGATGGTGACATATCACAGAATTCCATAACATATCTTGAAACATAGCACAAATTGTATTGTGTCAAATGAATTGCATTTGTTCTGTTGTCTAACAGTTAAATAAGACTCTTCTTAGACGAAAAGTCCCTGCATTTGTCATTAGTTTCACTTATATGTGTTGCAACAATTGCTTCTCTAAGATCGTTGCTGATGTTTTACCTCCTTGGCATTGTGTTAACACACAGCTGAATGCTCCAGACCTGCAAACTGCCAAAACTTCTACTTTTTAGAGACACGGTGACACTTGCTGATGATCAGTTCCTCAATTGCATTAGGCTGGTGACATCTGGCTGCTATTTACTGTCTTAATTTCTATAGATGCACTAAGAACATACTCCACAAAGTTCTGTGAAAACTTTTTCTTTTCTTTATCAGAGGTCTGTATTTATATAGTGTTTTGCTCCATGTATGATCTGCTTTGGAAAATGTGTTTTTAAGAAAACTTCAAAAATGTGACAGAGCAATTGAGTAAAACTGTAACAAGAAATGACTTTTTGGTTTCACTTTTCTGTAAAGGTCAGAGACACCCCCCCTCCCTCCGTACTATGGGAAGTAATCTATTTTGTGCTGGAGATGGATGGTTTATTGTGACTTTGCTTTTACAAAGATAGCTGAGAGGGCTTGGTGAGGAAATCCAGGCAGCATAAACTAAAATGTGACAAACAGTGAGGTGTCTCTGTTCCGCAGCTGCACCACCAAGGCATTATTAGAGTACTGAAGCAATAACAACTCTCTATGCTGCTGACTTAAGTTATAAAGTTGCAAAATAGCAGCAATCAAAGTTTGCATCTCAGTTGTAGTCTCTGTTTTGTTATCATCTCAGTTCCTCTGACAAAGCTTAGAAAGAGACAGACAAGGCAAAGTCACGGCTGTGTAGAATATGAACATTTAGCTCCACTCCCACATCTAAACATTGTAATTGGCATTAAATGGAGATTGCACACTTTTTATGGAGCACTTTGACTGTAAGTGCAGCGCTAATGTTGTTCCTATACTAAGCTGTCGGGCTCATAACACAATGCACAACAAAGACATCAAGTCAATTAGACACAGATTTAGCCTTCTGTCAGTGTACAGTGTTTGAGTTTTATGTCTCTGATAATTGAACAATGAGAAGCTTGTGTCTTTACCCCGGGCCCTCCTAAAAATCTGTCCCTGTGAAAGTGCTGCTGCTAAAATGGCCGGCATTGAACAACCCAAGAGAAGCACGCGCAAATTTGCATTTGTGTGGACGTGCATATTTGTGTGTATCCGTACGGTTCCAAATGAACGCCTCACAAGCTGAAGTAGCTGAGCGGTGCTATCAGCTCAGTTATTAGGGAGCCATGCTGCTTAATTGCCTATAAAGTGTTGATGAATGGAGCAGTGGGGATATTTACAGTGGTGTTAATGGGAGCGTGTCTGCGTGAGCCAATATGGGGAAAAGACTAAACTTGCTGTTCTGAGTATCTAAATCTTTAATTTAATGCTGTGTTATATAGTTTTTCCAATACACATGAGCACTACTATAATTTACCTGGCCCATCACCTAGTCTCCAGTGGCCTGCAGCTACAAGCTACAGGGGTATGCAATTTGTCCAATTTCAAAACAATATAGTACGATGGATACGGATTTGATATGAAAATATTTACTATATGGCAATACTTGTTTATTTCACTCAGGTAGGGGTAAATTAGTAAGTACAAAAGGTTGCAAACACTGCATACAAATACAAAAATGGAACAAAGAGATCAAAAACGTTCTCCTTTCAAGTCTTTGTTAATGTTAACGTTGATGCTAATGCTAATGCGAGTTGCAATGCTGATACTTACTTATTGATGAGGACGATGTCAGGAAGCCAAACCTTCCCAGAGGGGATGCGTAGCACCTGAATCCCATTGTGCTCCTTCGGTTTCCATGACAACCGATAATCTGTCCATTCCTGTTTGAACATTTTTATAAAAGCTTGTTTTTTTTTAATACGTAGGGATGTTATTATCCACAAGTCCATGAAAAGAGTTGGGATTAAAGCAGAAAATGACAGCAAGCAGAAACTTTTCTTTAACAAATGCAACCAATTTGTCATTGTATCACTTTATCTTTCATTTCTCCACTTCTGTAATTAGATTCCACAGGGATGGCTTCCCTGTGCATTTGTCCTTGCATAACAAAACACAATTTGCATATTTTTTCATTTTGCCTGCTATTATGACTACTCCAACTGTTCTACTGATTATATGCACAGTGTGCATTGGCACTGAGCTGTACTCGAAAGACGAGGCCCCGTGTTAATAAACATACTGCCACTGGAGTAGGAGTCACGGATGAGCTGCTCAGTGTGATGTGAAAGAGTTTTTCAGTTAGAGTACACTCAGAAAGCTGTTGGATAATTCATTCTATCGGCTTAAGATTTACTTCAATTTGCAAGTATGACGAGCAGGCATGCAAATAGACTCACCAGATTCATGACAACAGTGGTGCTCATTTCTTCATTTTTCATATTCTGTTATAAAAATGCGAAAATATGCATTTCAGTATGTACTTCATAACTGTTTGCTTCAGATCGTTTTTCATTTTGTAGGGATACAGATACAGAGTTATGCACAAAGAACACCCTAATGGCATTACAGGTTTTGTGGTGGTGAGAGTTTGAAAAATGGTATTCAGGGCAGCTGTGGTACAGGAGGCAGAGCAGGTTGTCTACTAATCAGAAGGTCAGTGGTTCAATCCTCAGTTTCTCTAAGGTGCATGTCAACGTATCTGTGGTTAAGATACTGAATCCTAATTTGCCTGCAAAGCATTCAATGAAATGTGAAAGACAGGTTTTAAAACAGCTCTTAGGTGTAGAAATAGGTTTGTGAATGGGGCTTATAATAAGAAAGCACTTTGAGTGCTCAGCAAAAGCAGAAAAGTGCTGTAAGTACCATTCCCACCAAACACCATCCATCAGTTTAATGGACTAAATCCGGTTAGTCAATCATCAGTCTATGAAAAGCCTTCCATTTGCATGAAAAGTTAGGTTTTTAGGTTGTTGCAAGCATTTAATTGCAAGAATTGGTTACCACTGTTGCCTCATAATAAGAAGGTTTTTGGTTTAGACCAGGGGTGGGGGATCTCCAGACCTCAAGGGTCCTGCAGTTTTTAGATACGTCCTTGATCCAACAAAGATTATTTAAATGGCAAAATGACCTCCTCAACATGTCTTGAAGTTCTCCAGTGGCCTGGTAATGTACTAATCATTTGAGTTAGGTGTGTTGACCCAGGGTGATATCTAAAACCTGCAGGACACCGGCCCTTGAGGCCTGGACTTCCCCCACCCCTGGTTTAGACTATGCTGCCAGCTGAGGGCTTTCTGTGTGGAGTGTGCATACTGCATGGACTTCCCCCCACAGTCAGGATACATTCTACTGAGGTTAATCGAACCTCAATGTGATTCAAAATTTTTTATTTGTTCGTCTTTCAGCCTTAACCTTTTGATGGAAGGACAGCAAGTACAGTGTGATGTCTAAAAGATATCTAAATAATACATACAGTTCAAAGTTAAAACCAGGTTAAAAGTTAAGTTTTAGTAGTTCATACTGTTAATGTTAATACCTGTGTCATTTTTTGCCTCTGGAAATGTGTTTGTTACATCACTGTGATCAGACAGCCATGACATACACTCAGTGGTGAACTTTGTAGTAAGCGCCTTTATATAGTTAAAACCATTTGTTCCAACAGGCCAGGCATAGCTGGACTGGCCATCGGGCATCATTTGCGTTTGATTTTTCGTTTTTATGGGCCGATGTTTTTTTTGTTTTGTTTTGTTTTGTTTTTGTAACGGCATGAACAATGAGAGGTGATGGATTGGCCAGATGCTGGCTGATGTGTAAAAATAACTCAGTTGTTTGGTGGTGGCTGTGGCAGAGCTTCCACAGAGGCCAGCAGGTGGATGAGGGAAGGAGAGGCAGGAGGAGCAGAGACCCGAGGCGGCCGCTGGTCCGAGTGTCAGGTGAACTGAACTTCAGGTAAGAAGTTATGACCTGCAGTCTATCTGGGTCAGATATAAACCAAGTTTAGGTGGAGTTTATTTTCATTGTGCTGACTTTTAACAGTCAGTTACAATAACTCGTACTGCGTGCTAGCTAGCATGACGGAGTTTCTATACAGCTGGGTGGGTGCTTTGATGTTACTGATAGTGAACTTTATTTTATTCATTAGGTTAGTTAGTAGAGTTGCCAACCGCTCCTTAAAAAATGGAATGGTCCCTCATTCAGAGAAAACATTATGCGTTTCGTATTGAGCTGAGAAGGAACACAGTTTGTCCCGTAGTTTAGCTATAATGGAAAAACACACAAAGCTGGATTTATTCTGTGTGTTTATGCTGCACAGCTACTTCAATCATGAAACTGATCAATGATCAGCTGATCAGCTTTTCTGTCTTGTTTGTTTATCGCTCACTTTGCGCCAGAAACAGGAAACCAGCGGATGTCGCGGTAAACAACAGCAGCACGTTTAAGCTTGATCAGCTGTTGTTAAAATTTATTTAATATTAATTTCTAGTATCAGCCGATGTTTGCTGGAGCCACAGCTGTAAAAGCTGCTGGTCATGATAATGGTTTGGTTATCTGGTGAGAGGGAAACATGAAGATGAAACCAGGAGATGTCCTTACTGAATCATCAGAGCTGTGATGGAGAAACAGGTTTACCTTTTAGGTGACATGAATGAGTTGAAGGGAAGTTATGAACTGTTTATGAGAGACAAATAACACCAGGATCCTTTTCTAAGTAGCTGACAGCTGGTAACTATGCAGGGGCGGGTCTGGGCAAAGTTTTGCCAGGGGGGCCAGGTAGGGCATTAACAGGGAGAGGGGGGCAAAAAGAAATACTTTTCTTTCTTATTCTCATTTAAAATGTCTCGCTTTTAAAAAATAATTATCTGAATCTTACAACCAAAGTTTTTATCTGATGTAAAATGTATAGAAATCATACATATACCAACAAGAGGGTGTACATCACAGCGTCTGTTTTCATTCAAAGGCTTTATGCCTTTTCCTGTAATACCTGGTTGGCCCGTCTCTAGTCAAAATGCCTGGGCCGATTTTTTGTCCCAGTCCAGCCCTGAGGCCAGGGGACATGATGTTGCAGCGATAGGCAATACCACTTTATTGAAAGAAGGGTTTGGAGTTGAATCTATTGGTTGAATGAGTAGTTTATGTTTGTGTTTAGGCGCGACCTCTTGTTGTTACAAAGGTGTCTAAATGACTTATTAACTAAATTGCAATATTACTCAGATTATTTTTTTTTTTTTTGCAAGACTTTATTGGAATTTTCTTTTATTGGACTAGTTAACATTATTGCAGAGGAATTTTTAATGTTTTGGGAATTTTTGGAACCACTGGGATATTAGTTTAGCTTAACAAGCAGGGGACACATGTAGTCTCTAAACAACTCTTTTACAAAAGGACTAAGAGGCAGAGACATGAGGGGATTTGCTGCATGAGTGGCATTTTTGCATGTACAAAATGTGACATATTGCATTGTGGGACTGTTGTACCCATGATGTGAAGGTCAAGTCATGAATTCTGGCTAAGCTTCTCTGCTCCTCGGCCTGCTATTTAAAACCCCAACTGGGACAGCTGGGACCAAAGCATGAGTGGGGGCAGCAAACGTTGGATGTCTTCCTCATGCAAACACATCTTGCTACCTCACACATGTCATTGCCTGCATATCAATACCCGTCAGGCCCAGTGTTAATAATAACTCTGCAGTTACCCAGCTGGACTAGTTACTTGTCAAACTAAGAATCCAAGTGGGTTAGTTTTCAAGACAGGTCAACTCCACAGCTTAAGATGATCCACGTGACGAGAGAGGAAGAGAGAGCGTGACCTTGAGTGGAGGTGTAAGGAGTGTGGGTGTGTGGATGCACTATGTGTGTTGGTTTTTGATTGCCTAGGAGAAGAGAGTAAAGGGGAAAATAAAAAGCTCATAAAGTGACCGTGTGTGAGTGTGTGTGTGTACGGCTTATCCTTTAATGCAGTCACACAGGCAGCAGCCCAATCAGTGCATGCCACTAAACACTATTTCCCAGCATGAATGAATAAAACTACAGTACTTCACTACACCTCAGTAGTAGTACTCATTTTTGCCATCTGGTTGTGAATTTAAATTCAGATGGCACTGGGATTCATTCATGGTGGAGAATATGGAAGATAAGCTTTACATTTACATTTCAGAGGCAAAGCCACAGAAAAACCATCGTCTCTCTGGCTAAGAGTTCCAGCATGAAGTTACTGTAGCATGGTCACAGACTTTGATGTGTCCGATTATGACAGATTCATCTTTTCAGATCTTGGAAAAGATATTAAAGGAATGTAGCTTCTAGGCTAGACAGTTTCAGTTCTTTATGATTAGGCTGTTCTACAAGCTCTCTGAAAAGCCGTCAGTCGATTCAGAACACTGCATAAAGAGCAGTAACAGCGTCTAGTAGTATTAACTTCTCTTCACTGGATTTCTGCTAAATCCAGACTAGAAGTAAAATCCTTCTCATATATAGTTCCTTAAATAATTAAGCTCCATTGTATCTTCATGACCTCATAACGTATTAGCCAACGGAGTGCTTTGCTCTCTTCATTTTGTTCAGACTGCAGTCTTACTTAAAGGACAGGTGGTTGGGAGTGGTTTCTTCCTGTTAAAAGGGAGTTTTTTCTGACCACTGTCACAAAGCAGATGTTCATAGGCAGTCATAGTTTGTTGAGGTTTTCTCCCAAATGCTGTAGGGTCTTTACCTTACAACATAAAGCACCTTAAGGCGACTGTTCTTGTGAATTGTCAGCTAATGGCAAACATTTTGGTGATGGGAATCAGCATTAAACTGGTCGAAACTTCTGTTACATCATGCTGGGTTACAGTCAGTCCTGGGTTCTCGAAAGGGGTCGATGGAGACCTGGCTTATAATCCATTAGAATCAGCCCTTGTTTAAATTTATTCTACTATGCTAGAATTTAGATTTTTTTTAAATCTGCAGTGACCTGCTGTTTACTGTGTGTACTTTTGTGTTGGGGTTTTGGGCCTCACCAGTCCGACGAAGGATGTGAGGATCATGCCCACGCGAACCACCACCCTCTCTTCAGGGGTACGAGCTGGTCGGACCTTAAGGTTGTATTTGGAAAAGAGGCTCTTCATCAGAGTATTCTCTGATTCAGTTGCACCTGTAATACACATTGACAGAGGTCAGTTGTGATGGCAGGCTTCAAACTGAAGTCCTTTAATAATTGCTAGTCATTCACTCAGATTTAGCTAGATATGTCCCTCCAAAAGCCTCAGCCGCTGCTGACTGCATTGATGCACTGAATTAATAAAGGAGTTCACTCACTAGATACACACTGGTGACACTGTGTCGCCGAGCAAGCTGTGCTGTGCATCAAAATATAATCAATCGACGACTGTCTCAATACCGAAGTCAATAGTGTGCAACAAGTGGATGTTTGATAAAAAATTTATTGATTATTCATTTTGATGATTACTATAATGTTTCAATGTAAAGTTCCTGATTGTTTAATACCAAAAATTCTGTTAACTGCTTTTACAGACCAATTTCCTAGGTCCAGCCAAGGGGTGAAAGGTCAGCTCTATGTCTTTCTGCTTTTTGCAAATTATGCTATGCTGTTGACTTCACTGACCAATGACCCCCCCAAAAAAGTGACTAGATGACAATTACCACCTTCAAGTCCAGAATCAATCAGTCAGACCTTTCAGTCAGAAAAGCTGTACTGCTATTGGATGTGGATAGACTACTTTAAGTGGAATTCAGGATTGACAGATGGATTGGCTTACCATGTGAAGTAGTAGTAGTGCATTCCCACATTATTTTCTCTAATTAAAACAAGTAAAAGACATGTATTTCAAATAAGTTCCTGAGGTTCTAAGGTCCTGTTTTTATATCAATGCTAAATGTTTCGCTTCAGGTCTGCATAATCGCAAACCTACTCAAACACTTGCATTCCATTGCATTTTCATGCGTAATCCCTGATTTACTTGCAACATTTTCCTCCTTGGTGTTGGAAGGTTAGAAGCATTTATAATCAGCAGCTCTTGTGACGCAGCATTCATCACGTCTGGCATTGCTGTGGCCCCAGCAGGATCTGACCTGACAGGAATAAATGATGACGATCACCCAGCAAGGCACCCCATTAGCTAGGCACAAGGAAGCATGGCTGCTGATGGAACGGGAGGTGACTATCGAAGGCCAGAATTTAGCATTTTTTATCTCACTACCCAGCTGAGATCACTTGGTAAATAACAAGACTGACTAAAGAATTAGCTAAAACTAAAATACTGGATGGTTGTATAACCAGTTAAAATTAAAAAGATTTTGTACTATATTTTTCTTTTATGGAGAGAATATGTGAGTATCTGCTTGAAAAGACCCAGTTATTCAGCTTTTTTCTCATAAACTCACCGAGTGAGTAGTGGCTCAGCAGTGATAAACGTGGTTTAAAATTGAAACTGACTGCAATAAAGTTCAGTATACACTACATCCTTCTCAGAGTGGTTTGAGCACACTGTCCAGTAACCACCGGGCAACTTACCAAATAAGTTGTATGAAAAAATGAAGTTTGTCACTCTGGAGCTCGTGTGGATGCCGCACCTCGATCCTCTAAACTCATCAACTTTAGCTGTACATCAGCTCCTGTCTGCTAATGAAATAAGTTTGTCACTTGTCTCAATAGCAGACACGTCTTGGCCTAATTAGGGCTACTTCCAGAACGCACAGCACGATTACTGTACAGTAATGGTAAACTCGTATGAGCCAAAGTTCTTGAAGGGACCTAACATGGGCTACAAGAAGTGTAATGTGGCCCAAAAGCTACAACATACCTGCAACAGTACCTGCATGTGACCCACCAAAGGTAACCCTGTGACTAAAGGCAGTCAGACTTACCCGATGAGCCAATGCCGTCATTCACGACTTGTTGTGGCCCAAAGAGATTTGCAAACGTTTGTTGCTATCTGAGTACATTCCATTACATGCTGCTCCACAACACTTCTCACAGTTTTCTTCCCTCACCAATCAACCAAAGACTAGCCTCCTCCTGTTGTCAATCTGGAAATAAACTCTTACATCTTTTAACATTTATTGCAACCAAGAGGGAAGTAATGTTTAGCTCAATGTTTCAAATTGGGACTTCAGAAACCAGTGAGCAACATCACAATAGCCACATCCATCTTTTATATTGTCTGCTTTTCAAATGCTAGCATGCTAATGTTAACAGATCAAAGAGGTACAGCCTCACAGAGCCACTGAAGGTTCTCATTTTTATGTTTAATGACCATGTTTCTGTGCTCTTTCTGTGCTCTTTACACAGTTACACCAGCACGATATGCTACATGTCTCTCTTGATAAATGACTCACTGTGATTTCTGCCATTTTCTAAATTAGCCCATGGGAAAAGACATTAAACACTCAAACCAGATTGATAAGCTAAAGAAACATGAGCAGAAGAAAACACATAAACTGCTGGGCCTGTATTAATGTCTAGCCTACGTCGAAACGTGCTAATAAAACATTTTTATTGTACAGTATTCCAATAGGAACTGACATTGTGTCAGAGAAATCATATTCTCAAGTATTACTGTAAAGTTTTCTATTATGAATTTGTTCTTTTCTGGTACTTTCCATTCTATGATCTTATTCTACATTAGATACTACACGAGTATTCATGTTGGCCTTGCATGACAACTAACGCTTTGTTACATGAGTATACTGTGTCAGCCTGTACTTACCTCCCAATGTGCTCAGGCTGTATAAGCAACATGCCAGCAGGAACAGATCCAGGCTTTTCATGATGAGGCCCAAAACCAAACTCTTGTCCTCCCTGGAAATAGATCTTGAATGAGTGAATCAAACTTCTTCCCTGCTTAGCTTTCTTTACCAGTTCAGCTCACTGGAACTCTACAGCTAAACTTTGACTTGGTCAGTACTCAGTTTGTACTGTTGTTGTCTGTCAGTCAGGCAGCCATGCCAGCTGCTGTGTACTCCAATTACCTCCAGGAAGGGGTGGGGCTTTGGTGAAGGGGTTGGGGATACACACAAGCATCAAACTGGCAGAAATTCTTGTGAGGTTTTATATGCAAAAAAATTGTATAATTTTTTCTGGTATATTTCCTCTTCCAAAACCCTCCCCAAAAAGTTAGATTGCTGTTTATGTAACTGTGAAGCTAAAAGAGATTCTGAGAATTTTTGGGGGAAAAAAGAAAACCTATGAAATGATAGTTGACAGAATGACAGTTCAGCTGTTTTGGCTTTCTGCTTCAGAAAACCATGAAGCCAGTTCTGTAGCCACATTATAAGATAAAACTCTATAATTCAGAGGAACAAAAAACATACATAAACAAGGTCCAAAATTGCATGGGCCTCAAATAATCTGAAATAATCTGACTATTGGATAATAATTTAAAATTATTTTTTTTGGAAAGGGAACAATCAGGTTATTATCAGTCCAAATGGCATGGATAACGTTTGTACCTGTAAAGTTCATATTAAACAATATTTACAGGTTTTAGAGCAACATCCAGTCCAAAGGTGACACGATGAAACACAATGTCAAACCGCATTCTGCATATATTATTATATAAAGATGAAATAGGTGCTAAACTAAGCTGCCTGCTGACCAGACCTGTCACCTAACAAAAAACATGTAGTGCTTTATGAAATTAAAATATTAGGCCCAAAACTGTTGAGATGCTAAAATCCTGGAGTATATCAGACATTAATTGGAAAACATTTGGATTTGAAAGCTGTTTCAGTAAGTGCTCTCCTCAGCTCCAAAACTCTTGAATGCAAAAACACGCTGGCAGCTGCCATCTTAATAATAATAACTTCTTGTTCTCAAGAGTTTTCACTATCAGCTCATTTGATCTATTTAATGACTTTCTCTTTTCTTTTTCTAATCTCATGACCCTTTGACCTAAAATCCTATTTTGTAATATGTCACTGAGACATTACCTCCAGCTGAGTCTTCTTCCCCAGCTTCCTCTTGCCTACACCCACATGCTGCGATCACTTCCTTTAATTGCTTAACCTATTTGCCCAACTGAGGGGTTAAATGATCCTATTTAAACTGTATTTCAATTTTTTGTGCATTCAGTTCTGATGTATGTTTTGGTTCTACAGGACACATGCAGAACCAACAGACCAGACGTTAGCAGCTGTTATTCTCTCAGTATAAAGTCAAGTTGATGAAACACTCCAGACACTGCTGTATTTTCTGATTTGCCCCTGCAGTAAAACATCTACATCCCCGTCTTTATGTCCCTCCTCTCATCTCTTCATGCCAAACTGCTCTTGCACACATTCGTCGACCATCCACGCCACCATAATTTATGACACACTGTCACTGCCATTTGGCCTGCTGCCAATTTAATTACCATAGAAGCTAACTATTAACAGCTAGCGCCCGGTGTCAAGTCACACATCACGTCACCGGTCAGGGGAGAGTGCATAAAGCTTTTTTTGGCAGTAACTCAAACTAGGACTTCATGAGAGATGATTATTTAATTCTGAAGTAGTTAAGCTAAATTACATTGATTGTTTATCTACAAATATGAGTAAAAAGAGATTATGTGTTAACCTGTGTTGTGTAACTTTATTCTAAATGTTTGGGGAAGTCATTATAGTTTATTCACTGAAAGTGTCAACTTTCCTCCTTTTTGTTCATCTGTATGTATATTAAAAAGCATCAATTTAATCATTTTCTTTTTATCTTGTTTTATCCTTTCAATTTTTGCATTTTCTTAGAGTTTCAAAATAAAAGTCTGCCAACTGCCAACCGAGGTCAACTAAAAGTGCACTGTAAAAACATTGGAAATTTTTTACAGTGCAAACAAAGTACACGATGTGATTTTCTTGGCATGTTGAAGCTAAGCTGCAACCTTTGAAGAAGAAAAATGAAGCCAATGCAGATCTTTTTGCTACTTACTTTCTGTGCTCGAGTGAAATTCTAGTTACCTCTGCCAAGGAGGTCATGTTCTTTGGTAGCATTTGATGTGTCTCATTATTCTGTTTGTAAATACCATAGCCTGAAAAGTGTTGAATAAATTATGATGAAACTTTTTAGGGGTCTAGAGTAGGGTCATGTTAACAGTCCATTAAAATTTGGCTTACATCCACTATGTCATGGTCCTGGGCCATGTTGGCCCAGTGTTCTTAGTTTTCTTGTATGTTTGTATTTTGTTCCTTATTTAGGCCATGTTTTCTGAGTTGCCCTGTTGTGTTGTTCCCTAAGTGTTTTCCCTTCATGGCTTTTACCCCCTGTGTGCCCCTCTGTGTATCTGTGAGCCCTCGTCTCTCCATATGTTTTATTCCATGTTTCCCCTGCCCATTATGTCCAAGTTCTCCCCGTGCTCTCTCTCTCCCCCCTGTGTGCCCTGTGTATTTATGAGCCCTCGTCTCCCTTTGTGGTTGTTTCATGTTTCCCCAGCCCGTTATGTCTGTGTTTTCCCCGTGCTCTCTCTCCTCCTGTCTGAACCTCTGTGCACTTCCTGTTTACTTTGTGACTCTCACGCCTGTACATGTCATGTTCAGTTCACCCCGCCCTGTCTCGTTATGATTATCAGTGTCACCTGTGTTCCCCGTGTGTTCCCACTTTCCTCGTTAACCCTCTGTGTATTTCTGTCTGCGTCTCCCTCTGTTCGGCGTGACGTCGTCCCTCATGCTGTGTGTGGATCTCCCTGTGTCTTGCTGTAAGTTCTTAGTTTGTGGCTTCCCAGTTTAGTTTAGTTTGTATGTTTGTTCTACCGGCAAATAAAGCTGTGTTTTGAGTTCATTCCCTCGAGTCTGTGAGTCCTGCATTTTGGGTCCAACTCCCGCCTGCCGCACAGCGATTCATGACAGTACGACGTCACCACAACATGGACCCAGCAGACTTACCCGGGGAGAGCGATCTGATACGTGTCCAACGCCTAGTCGAGTGGATAACCCACACTTCCAATACAAGGGCAAAGATTGTGGGGATAAATGTTATCGAAGCAATCCTCAAAGGAAATTCTCATCTCCGCCAGGTCAGAGGATGTTTGGACTTATTGGCCAATTTGAATTAAGCCCGGGAGGCGGCGCGAACTCGGGAAATATCAGACTTGGCCCAGCAGCAACAGACAACAGCCACCCTGGAGCAGCCGCGTCAGTTTCACCGGCCGGATGTGGTTTTGCCCGGCCCTTTGGAGCCATCTGCGGGGAAGAAGCGTCGATCACGCCGCGGGCGCACCACCCCACAGCCGGACGTTCGGACTTTTACATCGCCGGCTGTGGTGAATAAGGACTCTTTTTCTGTGTCGAACCGTGGGACTATTCGTTCAGGGGTTGTGTTTTGTGCTACGGATGGTAATGTGAACAGTTTATTAGCTGCCCAGCCTCCTGAAGCTCTCTTAGCTGCCCAGCCTCCTGAAGCTCTCTTAGCTGCCCAGCCTCCTGAAGCTCTCTTAGCTGCCCTGCCTCCTGAAGCTCTCTTAGCTGCCCAGCCTCCTGAAGCTCTCTTAGCTGCCCAGCCTCCTGAAGCTCTCTTAGCTGCCCAGCCTCCTGAAGCTCTCTTAGCTGCCCAGCTACAAGCTGCGTCTCCTGTGTCCCCGCTAGCACAGTCATTAACTCCACCACAAGCTCCATTTTCACCTCTACCATCGCTTCAGTCATCAGTTCGGTCTGCCACTCAGTCGCCCTTAGCTCCATCATCCACACTACCACCTGTTTCTCTTCCACCACAACCGTCACTACACCCAGCCATTCAGGCTGCTACTCAGTCAGTCATTCAACCCATAGCCCTGCCATTAAGGCACTCTGTAGCCAAGCCATTAGCCACCCGACCCGCAGCCAATTCAGCCGCTCTTCCACCCGTTACACCTCCACTACAACCATCACTGCAGTCTCTAGCGCAGTCTCCTGCAGCTCTGCTTTCCCCAGTGCAGTCTCCAGTGTCCCCAGTGCAGTCTCCAGTGTCCCCAGTGCAGTCTCCAGTGTCCCCAGTGCAGTCTCCAGTGTCCCCAGTGCAGCCTCCTTTAGCACAGTCACCCACTCAACCACCAGCACCACAACCGTCACTACCTCTAGTTCATTCCCCTGTGAAGTCATTAACTCCACCACCTACTCCACTCTCACCACCACCGTTACTACAGACATCAGTTCAGTCCCCTGTGCAGTCATTTACTTCTCCACCGTTAGCAGCTCAGGTCCCCGTGTGTCCGGCAGCTCAGGTCCCCGTGTGTCCGGCAGCTCAGGTCCCCGTGTGTCCGGCAGCTCAGGTCCCCGTGTGTCCGGCAGCTCAGGTCCCCGTGTGTCCGGCAGCTCAGGTCCCCGTGTGTCCGGCAGCTCAGCTCGCACCTGAACCTTTGGCCCAGTTCCCCGTAGCAGTGCAGTTTTCTAGCCAGCTTAACGTTGAGCCCGGGGTCCCAATTCTCTCTGGCTCTACATCGGCTCCTGCTGGAAGCTCGGATGAGCTCATCCAGCACTCCGCGGCTCCCGTGCCGCCATCTACCTCGTCCGCTGGGGGTTCCAGTGGGCCCAGCCAGCACCTCCTCGTCTCCGCTGGAGGGTCCGAGGGGCCCGTTCAGCCGCCCGTCTCCGCTGGAGGGTCCGAGGGGCCCGTTCAGCCGCCCGTCTCCGCTGGAGGGTCCGAGGGGCCCGTTCAGCCTCCTGTCTCGTCAGCAGGAGGGTCCGAGGGGCCCGTTCAGCCTCCTGTCTCGTCAGCTGGAGGGTCCGAGGGGCCCGTTCAGCCTCCGGTCTCCGCTGGAGGGCCCGAGGAGCCTGTCCAGCCGCCACCTGCGACCGCCTCGTCGTCGCCTGGTCCGGCTGCATCCGAGTCTTCGTCATCGCCTGGTCCGGCTGCATCCGCCTGTGCTTCTGCTACGCCTGGTCCGGCTGCATCCGCCTGTGCTTCTGCTACGCCTGGGCCAGCCTCTGCCTGTGCTTCTGCTACGCCTGGGCCAGCCTCTGCCTGTGCTTCTGCTACGCCTGGGCCAGCCTCTGCCTCTGCTTCTGCTACGCCTGGTCCGGTCTCAGCCTCTGCTTCTGCTACGCCTGGTCCGGTCTCAGCCTCTGCTTCTGCTACGCCTGGTCCGGCCTCGGCCTCTGCGACCTCGTCTGGTCCGGCCTCGGCCTCTGCGACCTCGTCTGGTCCGGCCTCCGAGTCTTCGTCCTCGTCTGGTCCGGCCTCCGCCCGTGCTTCGCCTGGTCCGGCCCCCGCATCGCCACCGTCTGGTCCTGCCTCGTCTGGTCCTGCCTCGACTGGTCCTGTGCCCACCAGGCCATGGCCAGCACGCCTGAGACTGGAGGGCCGCCGCTGCCTTGCGCGCGGTCGGCCCCCTGAACTGCTCCGTCGTCTCCTTCGCCGCCGCCGTTGCCTTGCGCGCGGTCGGCCCCCTGAACTGCTCCGTCTCCTTCGCCGCCGCCGTTGCCTTGCGCGCGGTCGGCCCCCTGAACTGCTCCGTCTCCTCCTTCGTCGCCGCCGTTGCCTTGCGCACGGCCGGCCTCCGGACCAGCTCTGTCACCTGTGCCACCCACCTGGTCGGCCCCCCGACCGTGTGACCCGTGAACTCTTGTGCCTGTGGGCTCTGGGTCGGCCCCCTGAACTTTATTTGGACTGTGGTCATGTGCTCCTGTGTCTTCTGTTGTTTGTTTTTGTTTCCCGTTCTGGTCCCTCCGTCCCGGTCCCCCGCCTCCCGCCCTGGGTGGGTTGTTTTTTGTTTTGTTTCTCGGGTTTGGGCTGTCGGGAGCCAGCCCTTGAGGGGGGGGGGGTACTGTCATGGTCCTGGGCCATGTTGGCCCAGTGTTCTTAGTTTTCTTGTATGTTTGTATTTTGTTCCTTATTTAGGCCATGTTTTCTGAGTTGCCCTGTTGTGGTGTTCCCTAAGTGTTTTCCCTTCATGGCTTTTACCCCCTGTGTGCCCCTCTGTGTGCCCCTCTGTGTATCTGTGAGCCCTCGTCTCTCCATATGTTTTATTCCATGTTTCCCCTGCCCATTATGTCCAAGTTCTCCCCGTGCTCTCTCTCCCCCCCCTGTGTGCCCTGTGTATTTATGAGCCCTCGTCTCCCTTTGTGGTTGTTTCATGTTTCCCCAGCCCGTTATGTCTGTGTTTTCCCCGTGCTCTCTCTCCTCCTGTCTGAACCTCTGTGCACTTCCTGTTTACTTTGTGACTCTCACGCCTGTACATGTCATGTTCAGTTCACCCCGCCCTGTCTCGTTATGATTATCAGTGTCACCTGTGTTCCCACTTTCCTCGTTAACCCTCTGTGTATTTCTGTCTGCGTCTCCCTCTGTTCGGCGTGACGTCGTCCCTCATGCTGTGTGTGGATCTCCCTGTGTCTTGCTGTAAGTTCTTAGTTTGTGGCTTCCCAGTTTAGTTTAGTTTGTATGTTTGTTCTACCGGCAAATAAAGCTGTGTTTTGAGTTCATTCCCTCGAGTCTGTGAGTCCTGCATTTTGGGTCCAACTCCCGCCTGCCGCACAGCGATTCATGACACACTAAGGTCATCCAAAGCAATGATGTATTGGTCAAAAACAGACAAAAAGCCTTATAACCTATAGCTAGCGTCTTAATAACTGTAGTGTGTATTATCAACATATGCTGCATAAAGATTCAAAAAATCATATCACATTTGATCTCACTTGTGCGTTTTAAATCTGGCTTTCTTTCAAGCTGAACCCAAAATGCTTTATATCTTTAAAGAAAGTATTGTCAAAAGAAAGAGTGCCCAGTTAGTTAGAAATATATTTTAGAATAATATTTAATAAGCGCAAGTTATTCATGTTATCCATTACTACTCCTACAGAATGTCTGTGGAATCAAAGTAACAGTTTGTCATGCTCCTTTTATCTGATTTTTACAGCACTGAAATTTTAAAGTATTTTTAAAAGCAACAAAATAAATTTACATAAATAAAATGTTGTTCCCATAAAAGTAAGTATTACCTTGGCAGAGGTTTGTGCTTTCCGAGTTCTTCTTGTGTTTTATTAGTCTATTACTTCGACTGGCTGTGACTGTGAGTGTTAGAGTTTATGAAGACAGCTTCCTAACCAAGCTGATAAATTCACACTCTACTCTTCCATCAAATATGGTAACATTTATCTCCCAAAAATGGCTAATATTGAGGTTTTAACGTGTGGATTACATAACCAGGGGGCATTTACATCCATCTTCCATACTATATCATATTGTAAACTGTAGTGGAGCCATCTGCTGCAGTCTCACTTTGGGAAATAAGGGCACATCCAAAAGTATCTTCTTGCTCATTAAATGGACATTAAATTGACTTGGTTTGCATGTATTGAATGTATATGTATGTAGATATTTAGATGTTTTTTTAATAAATCAAACATAGAGCTAATAAGCAGATGTAATGATACAGAAGACCTGATTAAAAAGAGAAAAAAACTCCAGAGACCAGTGTTACAATCATACAAATATATTAGTTTGTTTTATTCAATTATATCCAATAATATGTCTCCTTTGACTTTGGGTAAGTTATTATAGAAATAAATACAGATCATATAGCAAATGCAGAGAGAAGAGTTTGGGATAGTAGAAGTGTTGAAGAGGGGGAGGGTCAAGGGGTTAAAGGGTGTCAAAGAGTAAATATTGGGGAAGGATTGTTTCTTTGAAGGTGTCCAGTAAATGATTGGCGCATGCATGCTTGTAGTCAAGCCCATCTGTGATCCTCCATCTCAGCCCACAAGTCTGAGTCTCCGAACTCCCAGGGCTCTCTGTAGTCCTTTTCAGCTCCTTCCTCCAAGCGATCCATGGGTTTGGATGGTGTTTCAATGTTGTGTTGTTCCACCTTGCCAGCAACAGAGGGAGTTACTGCACCCCAACCACATTTGCGTGTATATATTTATATAGAGAGATATATAGATATATTTTTTGCCCCATTTTGAATACAAAAATAGTGTCATTGTGGCTTTGATAGCTGGAAGACTGAAGCACTCTTTTTGCATTTGGAAGACAAGAATATGTCTAACATTAAAATAATGTTAAGATGATTTCCTTAAAATTCTTTCTGGAAGACTCACAATAAGTTGGATCGTCCATAAAAACCAACAGAACGGAAAAAAAACGAGTGACAGATTGATCAGAGAATAACACACAGACACAAGCACACACACACACGTGAAATGTGTCCGTGTGCATGTTTGAAGGACAGATGACAGTGAAGGTCAGAGGTTGGTCAGTCAGGCGGTACGTGACAGACAGGTGGATTCTGGGGGATCGGAAGGAGAGGGTTTGAAACCCCACAATTCTCATTCTTTACAGATCTAGCTTTTTAGTTCCACAACATGAGAGTAAAAGACACAGATATGTATTTAAACAGCAACAAAACCACATCAAATCAGCAAACACACGTGAATGTGACTAACCAGGAGTTACGTGGATCACATGTGACCTCACATCATATCATTATAAATCACAGTAATTCCACGAGAGTCACCCAAAGTACTTAGATTGACAAATGACACTTTAGAAAACAGGTAAAGAAACACTACAGAGTAAAGTCACCACTAAAGCGTGGATGGTGCATTAGCTTGTAAGAGGTGAAGTCCTTCCATGATCTGCTTGTAAAGGTCACCTGATTTAGCCACATCTGCGCTGGCTATGCAGGGGGTTGTGTGTGTGTGCGTGTGTGTGTGTGTGTGTGTGTGTGTGTGTGTGTGTGTGTGTGTGTGTGTGTGTGTGTGTGTGTGTGTGTGTGTGTGCAATGCAGATGTGTTCAGAGATCGTGGGGTGTGCCTTTAAAAAAAAAGAAAAAAAAGCAACAACAAAAATGCAAAACTTTTATAGCTGAAGTTTCATTAATGCTTCTCAGGGTGTGACATTGAATACTCCAGCTCTCAAATTTAAAAGCTTTTTTTTTTTTTCATTAAAAAAAAACACCCGAGGAAGGCGTCACTCTTTTGTCAGAGCACGTGAGTCTCTCTCTTCCTCCCTTTCTCTTTTTTTTGTGTTTTCTGCTGCATTGCAGATGTGGTGAGGGGACTCCACCTCGAAGTAATGCACGCACGCACGCTTAAACAGCTCTGCTAGCTCACACACACACACACACACACACACACACACACACACACACACACACACACACACACACACACACACACACAAAAGAGGGCAAAGTGTTAGAAAAATAAAAGCTCTAATAAAACACGCAGTTGTTTTCTCTATATCAATATTTCTCCCCTTTTTTCCACACCCTCCCAGATAATGTGGCTGCACCTTGTTAATAAGAGTTTATTGCTTTCTGCCCAAGGACTCATGCTTATTGATTTGGCCTCTTGATTTATTCTCTCTCGCTCTCTGTACTTTATTCTCTCTCTGCTTGGATACACATAAAGGACACACAGAAATATTCAGTAACAGCTACACAAACATTACATACGATTACCAGAATTGGTAGGTGGGATATCTGCACACACACACACACACAAACGCGCTGCCTCCAGGTCAAAGGGAAGTCATATTAGCTGTATGCAAAAAAGGCTCGCCGAGAGGAAATGGAACTTCAAAGAGAGGCTTTGAGGCGCGAGGTAGCCACTCTACAGTATGTGACACATGCCTCTCTCTTTCTCTCTGAGTCCTTCACAACCCCAGATGACCCTCTCACTCTCACTGCAGTTGTAATTCGCTCAGTAAGCAGGGAGGGCCCTGACTCGGGAGAAATGGGAGGGAAGGGAGTCCCTGGGGGGAGAGGTGTGTGCGTATGTGTGTGCGTATGTGTGTGTGTGTGTGAAGGGTGCAGCTGCATCAGATAGACATCATTTAGCTCCCTTCGATATCTAGGCGCAAGCTGGCACACCTTCCCCATCCCTTTCATATATAAAGAAGCAGTGACGCCGAGCTCACCAAAGGGCCAATATTTAACGCTTAGAGCTGAATCCGGAGACATTCATCAGCCAGTTAAAAGCAGTAAATTCAGCCACGGGAGGGGAGTGGGGTGTCCACTAATCAAACATGTGCTCAGAGAGACGGCCGCCGAGAGAAATGGCAAACTTTACATCCTGTAATTTACGCAGAGTCGTTTGAAGTGAAGCCTGAAGGCTGAGAGCGGACGGGCTGATTTCAGGCTTCACAAAAGACTCGCAGGACAGAGACGGAGGGAAAAGAAGGTGTGTACGAACACAGCATAAAACACACACACACAAACCGGTGCAAACACGTGTGGCCACACAAACCTTCCACCCGCTATAAATGATTTAGTAATTCTACTTTTCTGCCACCGCAAAAGTAAAATCAATAAGACTGCAAACAAAGCAACATCCTCTTTAAGATCACCACCATAGCTTGAAATAGACTAAAAATAACAGATAAAACCTTCCAGGATTAATCTGATTACTTCTCAGTTGAGCTTAAAAAATCACAATAATGACGATGATATTATTAACTGGAAATCTGAGTTGTTACTTAAAAAATATGGGTACTAACATCAGTAATCAGGCTGCACCTAGTATTTAAATAACAGTCGGATAAAAATCAAACGTGTCTACATATTTTACAGTGGGACACTCAGATGTCTGATCCAGCTTTAAGTGGCTGATGGATCATTTCTAATGGATTGCATTTAATTGCTGAATCGACACACACACACATGCAAAACACACCGAAGTTTAGTTAGCTTTGAATCCATCATTCACTAGATGTCAGTGTTGACTGACGTGGGGTCAGTGAAGTGACAAAGATGGACTGGTTTAACAAAAGTTTGGCTTTAAAGTCACTGTATGACATGACATGAGGCATGACACAAAATGTTCACAGCCCTACACTTACTCCATAAAAATTTAATATTTTTTTCCTTATTTGCTCTCATGCAGCTTTTATTTTGAAAGTTAAAGGGCCCCTCCAGTGATTTTCTGTATTTAAGAGTCAGGAAAGGATTACAAATGGACTAAAAAAGATATTCTCACTCTCACGAGACAAGATCCAAACTAGCAGGACCCCACATTTCCCATATTGACACCTCTCCACTTTCATTGCTTCTTACGTTCTTTTTAGCTTTGTATCGAAGGTTTTCTGTCAAAAGACCACAAACCTAAAAATGTGGATCAAGACTTCATCACAGTCACTTTACCCTCAGAGGTGTGTTCAGACAGGACACGGGGCACCTTTTTGATGAGATGAGGACTGGTTTAGCAAATGAAAACAGCTGTGGGCTAAAAAAAAAAAAAGCTACTTTTATAATTACCTTTATGAATGTAGCAATATCAACAGTATTCTAGAATAGAGGGTGACCGCATAGTTCCTGGCAAGATGAGCTAATGGCTGAGCTCTCACATAAACATAAAGAGATGCACTGGCTTGCCCTTAACTGGTATATGCTTTTTACTTGTTTGTAGAATAGTGCTTTATAGTTAGTTTTGTAAAATGCTTGAGAAAAGATTATTTCATTTTTCTTATCCACTGATTTGAGCTTTAGCATTTTTTCTCTCTACATGGGATTAAATCTTGGAACTAGCAAACGAGACCGTCATGGAGTGAGGTTTTGGGTCATTGTCCCAAAGGCTTTTATAGAATCTGACGTTTTCGTGCAACCAGATAAGTCGCCCCCTGCTGGCCATTAGAGAGAATGCAGGATTAAAGCACTCCTACAGCGGCTTAACTTTGCACACACGAGCCAAGTTTGTCATTTATCATCGTAACACCAATGCCTTTGGTGGTGCTCTGTCTGAACACACTTTCAAACGTTTGTTTATCTATATGGTAAAAATAATCTGTGTGAAATCCGTGCTCCTTAAACTCTTCCACAAAGATTATTTAAACTAAAACTTTAGCCCTTAACCTCCTTTTAAAACCCAAAAACAACAGTCATGAGACATACATAAAAAAATATTGGAACATAGATTTCCCAGCCCTTAAAATACATAATATAGATGTTACAAAAGCTCTGTTTGTTGAGTTACTCCTCTCTCCATCTAAGAGAATCCAGTCTCAGACAGACTTGCTTCAGTTCTGGGAGGAGGGAGCCTCTTTTAATTAAACACTAATTACTCTGCAAATAATAGTCAAACACTGTGTTCTGGATCGTGTGATCCAGGGAGGGTGTCTGGTCAAACACATCAACCTGAATGTCTATTTAACAGTTTAATTAAGGTCTTCAGTGTGAAAGTGAGGTTTTAACAGTAGCTTAAGTACAATAAATTAAAAAATATATATTATTTTAAATCATATATGTATTGAATCACCTTCCTTTATATCCTTCACCCCCTCTTTTATTTATTTCCTCTCTCTCAGACCACTTCCTTTCCTTTAAGTATTCACTGGATTGCTCTTTCCTTCCTTCCTTTCTTCCTTCAGGAAAGCAGAGGTACAATTTGCTTCAATTCTCAGGTAGAAGATTACATTGCTCAGCACCCTCGCCTCCATCCTGATTGGGTTATCAGCTATTATTATTTACAACCACAGGTTGCATGGGGGCAGAGGATTACGCGCATAAGGAGAAGCGCTAGTAAATGTGTGTCTTCAGGCAAGAGTGTCCACCTTAGCATAATTCCCTTTTAAATCTCTTTTTGTTGTGCTCATCATCATAATTATCCTCCCTAAAATTTTCTCTTCTTCTCTCGCTCATTTCTTTTGTTTCTCTCTCTCTCTCCCTCTGCCCTGATCATCAATCTCGCCTCGCCTTTACCTCCCGAACACAAAGGGCTCCCTCGCTTCCCACAGTACATAAACATAAGGCAGAAACAATTACCCTGCCTGGCATATTGTAGCAAGTTTGATATGAAAAATGATTGCTTTTTGTGTTCAATGGAAACAACAAATGGAAATGCACCAAACAAGGTCTCCGGAAAGAAAGGAGTGAAATATTAAATATGCTAGTGATTTTCTTTACCAGGACAGGCTAACAAATAAACACTGGCAAAAAGATGTGAGACGCTTAAGTTTCCTTTTTTCAGAGCCATCATTCTTGTACCATCATCTATGCTCATACAACTTTAATTATTTTTGCCTCAGTCATATCATGGGATCACAGTATATAAGCTCTAAATAATAACTGTAAGGACGTGACAAGTAAAGAAGGCTTGAATTCCTCTTTGCATCAAAATCAAACTCTCTGGGAGAGATTTACTATAAAACCAAACCCCCAAAAAACTGCAGAGTTCATTTCTAAAAATGTTAAAAATTACATTAACAAATGATTCCCCGGCATTAGTTTCTTTAGTTAATGTTACAGTAATTTAACTGAGTACCCTACACTAATTTATGTATGAAGTATGGGAACTTTATATGAAAAATCAGTGCAGAAGAAGCTGAAGAAATCCTGACTTTGGTTCCAGCAAAACAGATCATTAGTTACTACATTTCCCATAATGCAATTTGGTGGCATAGTTCATTTAATTGTACTCTTTCAAAGTACAATCTGCTTCCCAAACTGATATCTGGGAATACATGCAAATAAAGTCTCTGAAAATGTAACTTTTGAAACTCCCAAACTTATACCTGAAAACTACAAGTTTAAAAATTAAAATTAAAATTTTTAAATCTTTCTAAAATCAAAGGTTTTTATTCAAATAAGGATCACCTTGGTATAAACCGAAGGTATATCAATCAACTAAATTTCATTTGACCATTAAAGTGAACCTTTTACATTGTACTTACATGATAAAATAAATAAATAATAGATGGAAACTTACATTAAATCAAATTACTTAAAGTCAGCATTTTGGGCATTTTTTTATTTTTTGAGTATTGCTGCCTCATTGCTCAGGGGGAACTGAGCTTTTTCCACCAGAGCTGCTTTCCATAATGTCTTCTAACTTTATCTTTATCTTTAAGGAATAAACACGGTTTATTTGAACAATGCTATGCAGCGCGAAAATTTGGGGAAGTGTAATTCTCATACGGATGCAAGATAACTCTTAGTGTATGACAAATTAGTGAAACAGCTTAAAACTCAGAAAATGCAGACACTTTCAGACTACTTTACTCACAGCGCTGCGTAGCCAGCTGTCATATATTATTTATCTTTAGTTTCAAGACAGCCACTTGACATTAAATCCAATTAAAAGGATTACTGATTGTGATTTATATCCAATGAAAGGTTGTTCTGTTAGTTTTAGCCTTTCACTGGAATATCAGTGTATGTGTGAATATTGACTATTTCACACAAAATTAGGTCAAAATCTCAAGTCAGACCCCCTGAACATGATGGCAGAGTATGATGAAAAAATACAAAATTGGCATTTCTATATATATGTGTGTGTGTATTTGTGTGTGTGCAGTGAAACAAAAGATGATTTGCACAGATAGTGTGTGGCCCTTGAGGGTTTGTGCAATGCATGGCCGGCCACAGTGAAAACAGCTATTGCAGCACAATCACAAACCGCACAGCCAGGCTCCATTACCAACCCATTTCGCTGATGATATCCTCATCATCTCCCAGAACCCGTACACACACTCACCACTGTGTCATGTTAGTGGGCGCAGTCACGAGCGTGCGTGTCACTTTGCTAAGTGTGTTAAGGTGTGAGATGGTTTTCAGCGGCCGATGCTCATGGACATCTGGGCTCTAAAGTGTGTGCACGTGCTGCACAAACCACAAACATGCATGTGTAGATGTAAGTGTATAAATGAGTGTGGGTTATGCGGTTACGCAATGTGCCGGGGGAGCTTTTGACCCCTCGTTTAAGGGTCGAAAGATTCTGATCAGTCCCAGACTCCATTAACGGAGCCGCAGAGGAGGGAGGGGCTTTCTTGTGCCGCAGAGTGGAAAATTGAGTCCATGTCACGAACTAATAAAATCGTAGCAAAGGTGAATGGAAGAAGGGAACACACACACACGCATATAGGACTGACTCATATTCAGGCTATCTCACAAAGTTGCTGACGCACACGCTGAAGATGTGGAGTGAGCAGATGGCTTTAGAACCAAAGGGTCTGTGTGACAGCCTCACATTAGCATGACTCTTTGTCAAGCTAACCTTAGCATTAAACCCCATAGGGGAATAAAGACGTAACCCAATTGTGGAGCATGTGCAGCAGAGGGACAGATTTACCCAGTGCACTCTTTGTGTTAAACCCAGGAAGACTTTGTTTGGATATTTGGTTGACTGGAAGGATCTCAATGATGATGTCTAGAGGGTGTGGGGGGTTTTCCCTTCCAGCTGGTTGAACACGCTGTGGTGACATGCTGTACAATGTTAGGCCACTTTTCACCTCTTTGCGGAGTTATTGCTTTTAGATCCCAGGCTCTGCTAATCATAAAGGTCATTAAATAAGAACATGGTGGGCTGGTGTGAATGGGCTTCTGTAAAGGTAAAAGGGGCCTCCCACTGGCCAACTCCACTCTGCCTGGACTTGCTTCTGCTTTTTACCCAGTTTGTCACCAGTGCATTATGGGATCAGTATTACAGGCAGCATGTGGGGGGGAGGGTAGCCCTAACAAACTTGTTCAGGTGTCCGCTGGTGCCCATTGTCCACGTGTTGTCTACCACTCCTCTCTCCTGTGTCTCTGAGCGCTAGGAGGAGGAGGTTTTGGTTTTGGATTGAGGATCTTTCTTGCCGTTCTGGAGCACAGGCGAATCACTGGAGGTCTTGGGCGTTTTTCTGGGCGGACTCTGTTCACCAACGTCATGTAGAGAGGGCTCCCTGTACATAGCCACTGGGCAAGGCAAGTTTATTTTGGGGAGGGAGAAAGAAAAATTAGAAAGATTGGACACATAAATGCATACAGTATATTATATCAGTCTCTGGCTCTCTTCCACAGCATGTCTTTTATCTTGTCTTCCTTCTCTCACCCCAACTGGTAATGGCAGATGGCCCCGCCCCTCCCTGAGCCTGGTTCAGCTGGAGGTTTCTTCCTGTTAAAAGGGACTTTTTCCTTCCCACTGTCAAGTGCTTGCTCATAGGGGGTTATGTGATTGTTGGGTTTTTCTCTGTATGTATTATTGTAGGGTCTACCTTACAACGTAAAAAAAAATCCTAAAAAATCAGTAATATTCCAGCAGCTGGGGCGCCAAAATTATACCAGAAAATAACAGAAAATAACTTTCCCATAAAAATACGGTTATTTTCAGTAATGACAATACAGTTTGTTGCCCTAATTTTACATGGGATTTTGCCTTTTTCAAGTGCTTTTAAACATTAAATTAGGAACATTTTAACGTGATTAAACAATGAAATTACCCATAAACAAGGTCAATGAATGTGGCAATGTGAATAATAATACTTAAATGTACAGAAATATACAGTTAACAGTTGGTTTAAATAATAATGGATTGCATTGATATAGCGCTTTACAATTCCCCTCTGGCCATCACCAGTAGGCGGTAGGTAAAGTGTCTTGCCCAAGGACACAACGACCGAGAGTGTCAAGGCGAACTGCCAACTCTTGAGCCACGATCACCCTAAATCGCAACAATAATAATAATTATTTGATGTAAAAAAAAAGTTTATAGGAATTATTTTATATATTTTTCCATAGCATTACATTTGAATTTAACAGTTCAATCTTTCAAATAACTTACACATATTTGTGAAATTATGATACATTTGTGAAAGTATTTTAACAATCTAAATATGCACATGTACAGACAGATACATTTAAAAAACAAGAAAATTATGTTTTATGACATTTACAGTAATTTTACGTTAATTTACATTTGAAATGTAAAATCACAGTCTATTTATGTAAATTTAATGATAATCTAGAAGAACAGTACAAAACTGTAAAATACACAGTAAAATACTTTTATATTACTTTTTTTTTTACAGTGTACAATATAAAGAGCCTAGGGGTGACTGTTGTTGTGATTTGGGGCTGTACAAATAAAATTGAATTGAATATATACAGTATACTGGCTAATATGGATTACTTTTAATTCAATTTAATTTTATTTATACAATCACAATAAGAAAATCGAGTCGAGTAAGAGTCGCCTCAAAGTCCTTTATAGTGTGAAGTAAAGACCCTATGATAAGACCCTACAATAATACAGAGAATAAACACACAATCAGATGACCCCATAACACGTGAATTATACTAATACTAATGCGGCATAGAGTAACTGACGCCATAACCAGAACCCTATTTTAACCCTACGCTGCAACCTTCTACGTAACCTTGAGTGCTTCTTCTGAGAAATGTAACTACACGCTGGGATGACGTATACCACAACAAGTCTAAAGGCATGGAAGGTTGTGGTGTAGGGATTAAAGCAGTTTCTGGTTACCAGCTAGGACGTAGGTTTCCTGCAGAAGTCTAAATTTAGCTTAAGATCAAACATTTGGCGACAGTGGGAAGGAAAACCTCCCTTCTAACAGGAAGAAACCAGATCCTGGCTTAGGGAGTGGACATTATAACATAATAGAAAAGCAGCAATAGATCCTCTATTATTCATTTTTGCCACTTCTGCTGGTGTTTTTCCTTGTAGGTTGCACTGTCTTAGGTCAAATCAAGTCAAAGTTTATTTCTACAGCATAACACATTCAAAACAATCTCAGCTGACCACAGTGCTGTACAGGTTATACAAAATATAGACTACACACAACAGTTAGAAAATCAGGAGTAAATAAACACTGAAAATCATCAAATAAAGCCTTAGTGGGCATGGGTTATAAACCCCACCATCGCTGAGTGTGCACTGATCCATGCTCACTATCTGCAGGTGCAGCACCTGTTCTGTGCCGGGCAACGAGGAAATATCATGCACTATTAAATGGCTTTTGAAAAACGTTGTAGGTTTTTATTGTTGCTGTTATAAATTCTACTCATAAAGCATAAAAGAGAAGAAAAGGATGATAACAAGTTTCAGCGGTATGTTCTCTAATAATTGATGATATGATCTCAATACATGCATCTAATGTTCTGCACTAAAACTCATTTACAGAAAAGACATGATTCACATTTGTGACTCAGATTATGATGATATAGTAATTTCCTGACATGCTGATGTGTTCAAACTTTTCAACAATGGATTGAGGTCATGAGTAGATTATGAGTGTTACTTTATTCATGGGGGTTTGAAAAATGATCAACGTGAAGTGATCACGTTGATCATTTTAATGTAACTTTTAATCTCTATAACTTATCCTGTATCTTTATTATTTTCATATCCTGCATGAAGGTTAAGGAAAGTAAAAAGTTTTCTGGACTGATGAAATTTCTTGCTTCCTTTGTTACAGTTGCTATTTTTTGTGTTATCCTTGGTTTTCCTTCTGTATGACCTTTTGTCTTTTTATTTTAGATCTTTTTCTTTGCCCCCTTGTTGAAATTGAAATTTTTATTGTTTTATGATAGAGAGCAACATGCTTTACATGTACATACCGTACAAGCTTACCTTCAATAAGCTTGGGCAGGAAGTGAGCAGCTCCCTTCGTCTTCTTGACGCGGTTCCCCTTCATGACTTGGCCGTCCCGGTTGATGCCGATGTACCAAGCCCGCCCTGACTGGGTCTGTCTGTACAGGATGGATGAGTAGGTGACGTAGTAGTTCTCAAACACACACTCCTTAAACTTACACTCAGGTGTAAAGTGTTCCTGTAAGCAACACACACACACACAAAAAGACACGTCAGGTCAATGGAGAAGAATAACACATTTGGAGATTGCATCATTTTTTATCTGTTCTATTATTTATATATTTACTCTCCGGTTCCACTGGCTCAGCTGGGAATGGGAGGAAATGGGTTCCACATTTCATTGTGACAGGTTTACAGGAACATCTGTGGCATGCACACAGACACACAAACACACACACACAGACAAACTCAGTCCCAACATGTACATGCCTCTTTGCCATACGGACAAAGTGTTTTGTGAGCCAGCAGGTCATAACTCAGTCTCTACGGTTTACCTGTAACAAACAACAATCAACTGGATCCTTCACCTTCTTCATAGTTTAATGACGTCGCTGTTGGCCTTCAGCTCACACACACACTCAGACACACACATACACACACAGAGCCCCCGCATTAGGCAATACGTCAACAGCGGGACATCCCCACCCTCCTCCCCTTCATCGTCCTCCCCACAATCTCTGGTTACAGCTCTCACATATTCCTTCTCTATCTCATATTCCGTGTCTCTTCCACTTCATTCTCTCCATCCCTCCGTCATTTGGTAACCTTGTCCAGGAACAAACCAATTTGCAGGATTGATTTCGAGCCTTGATGTGACGGGTGAGCAGAAAAGGCCTGAATAAGGAGTTTGCTCCCTCTCTTTCTCTCCTTCCCACTCTCGCCCCTCCTCGCCGTCTCCTATCTCGTCTCCCTCTCTCCGTCTTCCATTCCAGGCCCAGATCCTCACGCCTGCCCATATCCATTGTACCACACATAAACAAGCTAATTACATCGACTGTATCGCCCATTCTTTAATTACACATCCATTCACTTAGACAGCCATTCATTCCCTTGCCCACCCATTACCTTAGCTCTATTAGCACAGAGTGAAATCCAAAGGTCTGCAGTGTCTCTGAAGGTGTAATCAGATTGCTATCATTAACTTCGTTTCGCTGCAGTGTGATGTGTCTCATCTTCTCTGTGCAGTGTGTGTGTAGGAACTTTAAAGGATTGTAAGGTAACTTTAAAGCTGATCAGCAGCTCATTACCACCCCACCACCACCATCATCAGACATGCATGCTCAAGACCATTAATTGATTAATTATGTGAATTAAACTGAACCTGAAACAGATAAGCAAATTTAGGAGATCCTCAAAAGTAAGCAAGTGTGGTAAGATGCAGCATCTTTTCTGTGATAGGCTCTGTTATTTTGCAGACTACAAAAGGTCACATGATTAGGAGAAGTAACACAAAGTGATCACATTGCATTAAATTGTGTGCTTTAAGGATTTTAAAGATAACCCTGGCTTATTTTAACTTGTTATAGTTTTCAGTGGATGTTTCATCAGCTCTGCTGTTTTGACATTTTTTCTGTGCAGGATCTTTAAAGACTTTATTGCAGGGTTGTGAACACAGATGTATAAACTGACTGTATTCTAATACCCAGTGTTCTTGCACTCCTGTCAATGTAATTTCCTGGTATAATTTTCACATGGAAACTCTTCTGCTTTACTTTTTCATTTTCTTGGGACACCCCATTTATTACATTTTTTGAAAAGTGGAACTGGCCCACATCACAGTTTCCAACAAGGACCATGTTTTCAACACAGGGTCCTACTGTGAAGTCCTCAGTTTCCTCAGGGGAGAACGTTTGATGGAAATGACTTGAACTGCTCCAGAGTGCCATCATGTGCAGGCACATCTACATTTGAAGATATATGATGACATATATGATGACTTCAGGTGCATCAAAGCAATCCTCACTCATTGCCTCTCCGACAGTCTTTCCACTTCCAAAAAGTTCTAAATCATTTTGAGCGACCAGTGTGTTGACGCAGTGCTCCCTACAGCTTTCTAACAAACGTCATTTTTAAACTGTTTTAAAAGGAGCACTTGGATTGGTGGTGCATTTTATATCAGGTAAAACATAAAACAGCTCCAAGGCCCTCACTCTTCACGTACAATTAACATGCCTTTATTCTCACGGCATCACTATAGTTCAGCGGTCCCCAAACTTTTAAGCACCACGGACCAGTTTAATGTAAGACAATATTTTCATGGACCGGCCTTTAAGGTGTTGCAGATAAATACAACACAATAAAATGATACGCCCAAGACAAAAACTGTGGTATTTATTATATAATAATAAACGCAAATTCGCTGTGTAATTGTGTAACTTTATTAGCAGCGTCCTCCTGAAATCTGCCAACAACATTGAGAGTAACATCCTCCTCTCTGCCCCTTAATTAATCTCTGGTCGCTATAGTAACACGTAATTATTTCTTTCAAAATAAGACACAACTGCAACACGAGAAAAAACTATAAATTTCACACCCGAGGCTCTACTCTCGTGGCCTGGTACCAAACGACTCACGGACCGGCCCCGGGGGTTGGGGACTGCTGCTACCCATATGGAAAAGATATATATAAATCTTATGAAGTTTGTATCTGTCTCGTGTGAAACTTGTATGAAAAGCATACAAGAGTGACTCATGACATATTCCTGTTCAGTGTGTTGAACTCTGTTGAAACCATACACTACAGTATAACCACACCAGAGAATATAAGCGTTTTAATTGTATATGAAAAGAGATTGTTTTGGTGGTTTGTGGATATTTTAGCTGTTTCAAATTTTGACCTTTACTCGAACTATTTTAAGTTTGCTTTGAGGTAAACCTTCACTGTAACTTAATGGTGCAGTTATGTGTGTGAGATCATTGTGACTTTTCTGTTAAGCATGTGTCATGTCAGCAGCAAACCAGATATCAGGGCTACTTTCCCCCACATTTTAAATTTCTTGGGCCATTTCTTATAACAGTTACTGTGTTTTTGCTAGATGTGCAAAATGTGCTTGTGAGTGTCTGGTGTCTTCTTAACATCTCAGCCTCAACAAAATGCCAAGTCCACTCAAAGCTGAGGTGCAGACTGATGTTAAAGGGCAGGCTGCTCCCTCATCTGTCATCTTGACTCAGTGTCTATGCTGACAGAAAATAAAAACAAACTAAGAGTTCGGCGTGGGTAAGACCAAATATATGGTTAGCCAGTGCTTTGAATTCCTTCTAAAATAAGTGTTGACATCTTAAACATGGGTTTCAAAAATCTTAGTTAAGGAAAAAGATCTCCATTCAGTACACAGTCAAGTATGGTTTTAAGACAATCAAGTTGTTGTTGCATCTGCCAGCCCACATTTTACACCGGCAATTTAGGCACTCTGGGCTTACTACAGTCTGCTCCTTAATGATAGCTATCCCAACTTAGAGACAAAACAAAATCCAGAGACTACAATAAAAATAATACAGAAATATAAAATATTAAAGTAACACTGAAAACGAATAAGAATTAAACGTATAACAAGTAGCAAGAAGACTTCTGGTTTGAAAGCTGGTGCCTCTGTGTGATGAGTCGGCATGTTCTACCTGTGCCTGTATGGGTTTCATGCATGTTAGATCAACTTATTTCAAACTGGCTGTAGATGGGAGGTAGATAAAGTGCTTAAAGTGTATAGTAAGTGTAGTCCAACTAGAAAACTGGCTTATATAAAAGCCAGTCCATTCCCAAAGCGTAAGAAGAATGTCAGGTTTAAAGAGAACAGCTTGATTTGAGTCACTTACTGTGCTGTCAAAGTGTAACTACAGTACCACACAATCGGTATATACAGTATTACTACACAAAAGTGTACTAAGCCTTCAAACTAACACACTATCTGGAGTGGGGCACTAAAGTGAATATCTGCATGCATGAGCACATATAAGACTCTTTTTTCAGTTAGATGGATTGTCTGAATCATGCCTGTATATGATTTAAACTCAGTCAGAGCAGTAAAAATCTTGAATAACAGGTTAAAAAAATATTACAAGTTACTTCAAGTGTAAAAAAGTACATCCTGACAATGTTCACCTGCCAAACAGCCAAGATTTAAACCTAACAAAGGAAACAAGAAAGAAAAAGCTGACAATCCAAGACTAACCAAAGTGATACCTGTCAGCCCCTCCTTTAAAAAACAGAGAGCAGAGGGTTTTATTTCCTGTTAAATGATTTAAAATACAGACTTAAAATACGGATAACTTTCCACATATTTTATTAGAAATGCCTAGAAATGCTAGAAATGCTTTTTAATGAGTAATTCATGACTTCACTGCAAATTTCACACTTTCCAAATCAAGGCCAAGGTCATAGTATGTGTGACACCAGTGGTCTAGATATTTACAATATATTCCATTCATTTTCTCAGTTCATTGTCCTGTTCAGGGTCTCAAGTTGACTGGACCCTATCCTCGCTGTACTAAGGCAAGAGACTGGGTACACACTCAACAGGTCGCCAGTCTATCACAGCCCTATTAAATAGTTAATTAACAGATATTTTTCTCCATCTCACATTAGTGACTAAAAAAAGATTAAAATGACTTCTACTGTATCGAACATATCAAATAAATCATATAATTGTACGCAGAAGAAAGCTTTGTGCACGTAGTTAAAAGCATGCACTCAGGGAGAGATCAGCAATGCTGTTTTATAGAGTTTAGACTTTTCAAAATTAAACACTAACACACATTATTCAAGCAGCATACACACAGGGGACAGATGAGCATCTGTCTTCATGATTTGCTCTCAGTGGACTTCAGGCTGATTTTCTAACTGATCATTTCCCCTTCATCAATGCTGAGGAAAGGCAGCCATCCTCGTATCTCTTCACCGAGGACACCAACAAGCCTCAGTCTAATAACAGAGAATACGATCTGTCACCTGAGCCCAATAACCCCTCATTCCCCTCATCCAAGAGACAAACTACATTAAAGCATCTCCAGTGCAGTTCCTCTTGTGTTCAGCAGGTGCTGCTCCAAACACACAGCCGGGGCTTCTGCTGCTGCTGTAGCTCCTGATGCTACAAAATTAACCGGTGTCCACTTGTCACTCTGTAACCCCCTGAAGGGCTTCGTTTAGCCTGCTAAAAACCACTCGAGCTGGAGAACAGCCACGAATCCACCCAGGGATTCTTTCTCTGCAGCTTTTTAACAAACCACATTTTAAGGAGAGTTTAGTTGAAATGTCCCATCATGTTGTATTTCATACCTCTGGATGCAGAAGTGGATATAACCCTAACAAATAATAACTTCTACAACTCCACAACCTACTGGCAGCCTTGAAGGTTGTTTTAGCAGAAAAATATAAATGTCTAGTAAATCTCAGGGGTTAGGATGGAAGGAAAAGAGGAAAAATTGCTCATGCATTCACTAAGAACAGACTGAGTAGAGACAAGTCCACCATGCGCATTTAGGTGTGTGTGTGTGTTTGTGTGTGTGTGTGTGTGTGTGTGTGTGTGTGTACATCTACTCATGCGTGTCTGCTGTTGTGACAGAGAGACATGACAGATCCCTCTTACATCAGTGGGAGGCCACCCAGTGCCAGATGACATGCATATAGACACACACAAATACACACACCACACTGACATCGATAGTGACGGATGGACAGATCACTGGGCGAGTGATGGGAGGGGGGGGACAGGGGGAGGAGGTGTGGTAAAAAAAATAAAATAAATAAATTTTAAAAAAGCAAATGAGGATAAAGGAAACGAGGGGAGAAACATGACAGCTGAGGAAGGAGAAACTGAGAAAGTATTTTAGGAATACTCTCTTACTATCATCAAAAACATCATTCAGCCCTGTTCTCAGCAACACAGCTGCTATTAAACAATGAACCTCACGTTCACTTAGATGGGGGACTTTATGTGAGACCTTTGCAAAAAGACAACAAGCTCTGGTGCAGAAAAAAGACAACAACCTGGATTAGGGTTCCATACGACATGTGACACGGCAGGGCAACACAACCAAGCGTGAATAACTTAAAACAATTTGTAAGCTGAGCTGACACTGCAGGTTAATCAGTGGCCCTCAATCAAAGCCACAGACACTTAGGGATTGTGTCCTGGGGATGCTGCTGGTCGGAGATACGTGTTACATGTTTTATTTAACATATTAAAAGGAAAAATTGTGATAATCTGAATATGGGCTAAAATAATGAGCCTTCATTTGGATAACAACAGGAGTAAGTCACGGCTGTGGAGTCAAGGGCAAACAGTTTGACTGCCTTACACAACTCATTATGTGCTCTTCCTATCTATATCTTATATTTTGTTACAACCTTTGTCATGAGAATTAGTATCTCTTTAAAAAAAATATTGTTACATTTAAATCCAGCAGCAGATCCAGATCATATCCAGTTTCCGTTTTTTTTTTTTTTTTTTTTTTTTTTTTAAAGGCACAATAAACTGCATCAAAATGCAAACAAAAAAACAGCTTTGGTGGAGTGAAACCAATCAGATGAGGTGCTGAGGTGTTTAATTCCTGTGACCCAGTAAAGTCCTTTTAAGACATCAACTATGTAACATTGCCGGCTTCATTAGGCAGTTAAAGTGATGGCTTTGCCATTCACATATGGGTGACTTTTACATTAATGCGACCTCATTTGAACATTGCAGCGACTGTTAAGGAAAGAGCTACAGTACAGGACGCCTCATGCGCCCGTACAGGAAGTTATGTGAAATGTGCGAAGCTTGCCCAGACCATCTCCTCCTCTACTTGAAGGGAGTTGTTTTTTTATTTTAGCTTTGGACAATTTCTGAACATATGTTATATGTATATAAATAAATATTCCTAAAAATATAAAAAGGTTTGGCTCTATGCCAGGGGTCCCCAATCGCAGTCCACGAGGGCCGGTGTCCCTGCAGGTTTTAGATCTCACCCTGGGTCAACACACCTGAATCACATGATTAGTTCATTACTAGGCCTCTGGAGGACTTCAAGACATGTTGAGAAGGTAATTTATCCATTTAAATCAGCTGTGATGGATCAAGGACACTAAACCTAAAACCTGCAGGGACACCGGCCCTCGTGGACCCCTGCTCTATGCCTTATCTCTGGTCATTGAAATCACTGAACTGAACTTTGGTTGTGGTGTTGGCACCTTTGGGAGCATTTGAATTGAATTATCTGATAAATAATGTGGTCTGATGTGTATTACAGTCTTCCGGGGAGTTTGTGCTTCGGTTTTACACTAATTAGTATGTACATTTTAGGCTGTACAGCTTAACAGTGCAGCTTGCTAACCAAGCGTATTAGCATTAGCATAACTTCTAGCATCAATCTTATCCAGTCGTTAAGTGATGATGTGACGAATCCTACTTCCGGGCCTAAAGTAGTCTGCGTTTAATATGGCTTTTGTGTTGTTAACATGTTTAATGTTTTGTATTTTCTTCTATTTGATCTCAAAAAGCTCCTAAAACAGTCAGTGATCACTGTTGACCTCCCTCGGCTTTTATTACCACTAATCATTTATTTAAGCTCAGTTTTTAAAACCTTAGGATGTAACTACAGCCCAGCCCATGCAGCAGTATATGAATGACTAACCTCGTATTGTGGATGGATTATCTCAGTTGTTCTCCTGGCTGAAGTTTGGTCCTTTTACAGCATCCTGCCATGCGATTACAATTGTTCCTGACCACCGAGAACAATCACGTTAACTTTTATCGAGGGGAAAAAAAGTTAGCTTGTTTATATTATGCTAACATAGCTGTGGCGCTAGCGGTCACGTAGCTCATCATTATATACCAGCTAGCCCAACTTCAGTAACCCTACAAACGTCACTGCTGTTTAGTTTTCTGTCTTCATTTATGTTGGAAGTGATAATAGAGCTGTACGTTTTAATTTGTTTCCAAAACCCCGCAGTCAGGACATGCTATATTGTATTTAGATAGAAGCTAGCGAGCTAACTTCCTGCTAACTTCTAACTCCGTTAAATGTCATAAATTCCGTTTTCATGGATGCCTGGATGTTAAACTCAATTGTTACACCTGGTAGAGCAGAACGCTGATCATTTTATTAAAGATGAAAGACTTTAGACAGTTTTTCAACTCTCAGTAATGCCATAGTGATCGTTTGATATATGGACCTGCAGCGGAGTTTAGGCCCAGACACGGCTAGTGACGTCAGACTGAACAACCGGATAGTTGGGGCTGGATTAGGTGACCCTTAGTTACACGCTGGTTCTATTCCACAGTGTCGTTTGTCCTGTGTCCCTCCCCTCACATCCAACCAGTTGCAGCAGATGGCTGCCCCACCATGAGGTTCTGGAAGTTTCTTCCTGTTAAAAGGGAGTTTTTCCTTCCCAGTGTCTCCAAGTGCTTGCCCATAGGGGGTCGTTTGGTTATTGGAGTTTTCACTATATCATTGTAGAATCTTTACTTTACTATGTAAAACATAAATAAACGGAATTGCATTGACTGGAATTATGCAGCTAACATGGTGTTGACCAAAATGGTAATCATGAGGTTTCAAAATCCAGAGTCCAGAAACTAAAGTGTGAAGTCACAGTTGCTAAGTTGATCACATTCAAGTATTCGTAACACACACAAGAGAAAACTTAATTAAAAAAAATCGGATTACCAATGTCTGTAGCCACTTGGGGCAAGCAGAAAAAAACTGTAAACACAACATTCACACAATCATTTCATTAAAAGGGCGGGACAGTCATGCAAGCGTTTGGTAAACAGATGCTACTCTACAGAAATCTGCTGATAATTCTTTGTGGGTTCGTCTCCATTCACATTACATTTAGTAGATGTGACTACTATAAGATGAGTGCACATTAACGTATTTGGTCAAAACTTTTGTACTGTGCACATTTTCATCAGCGTCAAAGTGACACCGAGTTATTTTAATCTCCTTTGTGTTTCATGTAGACGAGTGCATCGTGTCATCACAAAGGTCTACAGGCCAAATTTGGCTTCACAACTTTAAGTCCATCAGACGACTGTCAGCTGAAATTATCAGCCCTCGTTTCTCTGTCACATCTATCTTGTCTTTTCACTTCACAATCGAATAAAAAAAAAAAAGAAGTGTCATAAAAATATCCTGCAGGGCACAAAAGTTTAAAAAGATAGCTGGGTTGTAAAATATTCTGAATTGAACAGGAATTGTTTTCTTTCACCTGAAAGGCTCTTGGTTCTGTGCATATTTCTACTTTAGTTGTTATTCTGAAGATGAATGAAGATGACTGATTAATAAAACCTCAAATCTCAAATATTTATTAACAAAATAAAGCCATGGAAGTGCAGCATTTTGGCAGAGGACATACGTGACAGAGGAATAAAACAACAATGACTGTGTCTCTGTAAAGTGCATGTTGAATATTTACCTACAGATGCAACTCTTGTCAGGAGGATAACAATCTGCACACAGAGCAAGGTTAGCCTCACAAATGCTTGTTTAGAGAAAAGCCGATTATTATCTGAGCAAATGAGTAGAAAAACAACTTTAATTGAGGACAAACAGCTGAGGAAGCATCACAGGAGCTTGGAAAAAACAATTCTCTAAAGATAGGCATAATTATCATTTATTATATCGTTTATGGACAACATACAGCCCTGCTGCTTTGCTCTTTCGCACTATCATCAGCGCCATTCTTTCAAACTGTGCATTTAAGCAGCTGCTCAGCTTTTAGGTAAGGAAAGTTCCATCTCCAAGTGAGCGCTGTACTCTCTAGCGGATAAACTAGTCAGCTCGAGTGCTAAAAAGCATCAACATCCACAGCTATTAAATGAAAAACAAGCTCTGACATTCAAAGCAATTTTGTCAAACCAGAAAAGAGCCTGTTTGCTTGAGTTTTAAAAGCAGCATTTTTCTGCTTGACTTGGACTGCCACTGTACGCGGGGCTGTTAGGACCTTTTTTTCAGAGGCGAAAAGATGCTTCACTCTGAAAAAAGGATGTGTCATCCTCATTGTAGCTGTGTAAGTATGCTCTATTGCTGTAGGACAGTATGCTACAAAAAAATAACAGGATTCACAAAAGACTGTGTAAGCTGCTTCTGAACAGCCTCTCAGTAACATTCTCAGGTGCATTTGGATCTGAGGAGGCTGATGCTGAGGAGGCTGCATCTATTGTAATTATTAAGACAGACAGAGGGAACTCAAAGTATTAATAAAGAGTGACAGTTTTTAATTTTATTTATGCATTTTTAGGTCAATAACTGTCCATCCAAGCTGTCTTTTCACTTACAACTCCTAAAGTGGCTGAGTTGCCGTGGCTCCTGAACGCTTCCACTCTGCAGTAAAACCACTTACAGTTCATGTAGGAGGGAAGACGTTTCCTGATCTAACCTGTTGTAACAGTGGCGTCCCATTACAGTATCGTGGTCCTGGAATGAGCTATTCTTTCACAGATGTTTTTAAAGGCAGTTTGCATACTTGACTATATAGATTTGTTGCAATGAGACTGAAGACATGTGAATGCAAACATTAAGAAGTGTGGTCCAATGCTTTTGTAGATGGTGGTATGTTATGGTCACGGCAGATAGCCAGCCCTCCCTGAGCCTGGTTCTGCCGGAGGTTTCTCCCTGTTAAAAGGGAGTATTTCCTTCCCACTGTCGCCAAACTGATTGCTCATAGGGGGTCATAAGATTGTTGTTTTTCTCTTTATGTTGGGTTCTTCTGACCCTATGTATTATTATAGGGTCTACCTTACAATATAAAGCACCTTGAGGCGACTGTTGTTGTCAGTTGGCGCTGTATAAATTAAATTGAATTGAATTGAACAGCACAAAAGCAGCAACTTAAAGAAATATTCATAATTATCAATTGGCATTGAGACATTGCCTAAATTAATAACTGTAGTTCTTGTAAATAGACTGATTCTTATATAGCGCTTTTCTGCCCTACTTGAACACTCAAAGGACTTTATACAACATTATTCACACAAGCACTTCTTCCTACCTAACATTTACATACTCACACAAAAGTATTGGGAATCAGAATACATTGTCATGCAGACTGGAGAATCAAACCACGAACCTTCCAGTTAGTAGATGCCCTGCTGTTCCTCCTGAGCCACAAGTTCATCCAAGCCATTAATACAGCAACTGGATGCTGACAGGCTTCTGACCACACAGTAAACTAAGGATCATTTCCCTCTACAGCCCACAGTGATTATTTTTAAGAAAACTTGTCTATTGCTTCACTGAGTTTAAAGTTAACTTTTCTCAACCATGGGAAAGTACTGAGATCTGACAACATAAATAAAATAACATGACACCGGGGAACACCAGCTGCCACAGATTTGGATATCCAAGTCATGATCCAGATTGCTCTCAGATACAACGAGCTTATTTCTCTTTAAGGAACAGTGAATTTTTTGTTATCTGACAGGATAATAACAACCCAGCTGCTTTTTCTAAAAGTCTGTCCTCTGTCTTTTCTCTGTTTTCCACCTTTTGGCCTCTCGCTGAACCCTCTCGTGCATCTGGGTTGCCATCCTACGGAGAGTAGAAACATTTTTTTGGCAATGTCTTTTTGTTGATAATATTTTGGTTTTTACAGGGGACGGCATAAGGAGCTCGATCAGGCATGAATGGTCATGATATCCAGACAGACATTTGTGGCATCACACATAGATACCGGAACAAAATATATTCAGCATGAATGTCTGTAAACACATGTTCATGATATTTGTCTGCACAAAAGATGAATAAACAAGTGCACATGAAGCAGAAAGCAGACTCGTAATAAGCAGAAAAAAACCCCGCGCACACAAAAAAGCCGAATGTGATGAGAACAGCTGGAGAGGGTGCAGGCGGGTGTAGGAGGGGGAAGAAGCAGAGGGATACGGAGGGAGGGATGTCCTCTGCTTCTCACCTTGAGTGCCAGACCCTCGCTGTGCATTTGGGGATTTTCCAAAGGCAACCAAAGATAACCCGTCTTTACCTGTACACTGCCTTTTATATCTTTTTCATCTCTCCTTTTATATTAGGCTTCTACCCCCCGACCATCCTGTTATCCTCTCTTTATCTCAGTATCATTCCTGCCTTGTTTCACATTTCACCCCATTCCTTCTTTGTCACGTGTCTGCACATCTTAGCTGCCAGATGAGACTTAGTTTGGGCTGTGGGGTGGGGGTCAAAATGCAAAAGACCAGGGGAAAGAGAGAAAGAAAGAGAGAAAGGTGGAAAGGTAAAAAAGAGTGCTGACTCAAAGAAAAAGACATAAGCATTTTCTGATTCGATGGGTGGGTGAGGAAGGTCAGAGGACAGGAGCTGGGAGTGTGTGTGAGTTTTTGTGTGTGTTTGTGTGTGTGTGGGCAGGCAGCTTTCAGGTCATACTCTAAGTAGACTTTTTTGAGAGAACTGACTAATTGCCAGTTTGCCACCTGTCAGGAGCATCAGTTTGTGCGTGACAGGGCACATAGACATGTATTAGTATGGGCTGAGGAGAAGCTGGCGGATGATTTTACATGCTACATACATATTGGGCATCCTAATGAGGTTTAGCAGTACTTTACCAACAAGCAAGCTTACATTTGTCCCCAAGCTGCAGCTTTGAAGCTATTTAGAACCTGGTGTATACAGCATGGTATATGAGATACTGTTTCCACTGATGCACAGATCGACAGAAAGATTTTCTGAGATGATTTTCTACAACATGGCTAATTCTGTGAAATATCCTTAAGTGTCATGCTTCCTAAGTCTAACTATGCAGTTTTGTGGCATAAATTACTCATATGAAAGCCCTGTGTTCATTCATTAATCAGCTCCAGCCTCCCTTCACAGACATTTGGTCTTTTCTTGGAGACAGGTGTATATTGCTAAACAGCTGTTGGAGATATGTAGGGTTTCTTTGCTGCAACCTGGGAGAAATACAAAGGTATTTAACAGGTTATTGCTAACTGTCTGTCCTCTCAGCCTGTAGTGGGTTTTTGTGTGTGTGTGTGTGTGTGTGTGTGTGTGTGTGTGCGTGCGTGTGCGTGGTGGTGGGTTGTTATATTTTTTCAGTTTTTACTACTGTGTAGGTTTAAGTTACATCTCAAAAACAATGAGATGTAACTTGCTTTCAATCTTTAATAGGTCATTCTCACAACAAGTGCAGTAGACCTTTAACATTGCGCACTAATTTTACGTTACAGTTTGAAGGTAAATCCTGAGTTTGACTCCACCTGATGGGGTCCTTTTTATGTGGAGTCTCCCCGTGTCTAGAGGATGGATGGATGGATGGATGGATAAAAGACTGTAGCTACTTTATTCAAGTCAAACATTCCTGGCTTGATGATATTTTGATGTAACAGTGCATGACTAATACAATAGAAAGTCCTCTTTGGAAATGAAAGTCTTTAATGCATTCAAGCCCTGCAACACTCATGAAAATGGCAATAACGCTCTGTAAGTTTAAAAATGTGAACGTGCAACACGGGCAGGGAAATAAAGAAAAATAGCTGAACAAAAGCCAGCGTATTTGTTAGAGGTCAAATAAACATATGATAACATGGAAGTTTTGCTATGACAAAATTCTCTCTTTTGACAAAAAAAATTGAAGATGTTTAGTTATAATTGTCAGGACACAGTGCCACAAGCAAGAAGATGCTGAATCTGTTGCCAGAAATAAGCGGGAGGTATCTTAGCCTGATCCTGGGTGTTTTTTGCTGCCTAACTTTAACCTGATGTCTGACTTGTATACACTAAATGCTGTTCAGAATGAGTATGTTGTAGTCTCTTTCTGCTCACTGTTTTAATTTCATACAATACAGACGAATGTATCAGAGCTCATAAACAGAGTATAGAGCAGCTGGTTAACCAAACATTTCCCACAGCTATTGGTAGGAGCAAAGCAGAGGTAAAAGACAATGAATTTCACACTCACACGAATACAAATGTAACTTTATAAAGGTGGTGGAACAAACAAACCAAATAACAAAATATTTTATTGATGTTTCCTGGATAAATATGTGGGTCACAAATAGAAACTACAGTATTTAACTGCTTGTGGTAGGACTCGACTTAAGCGGTCAAAGAAGTGCAGGAGACTGATGCTGTCCAGTGTAGCAAGTGATTTATTCACCATTCTGTGGCCCAAGAATATTTACAAAGAAACAAATAAGAAACTCAACTCTATAATAAACTCAATTCAAATAAACATAACTGAACTTAAATCAACGGAAATTAAGGTCAAACTGCACACAGCTACACTGACCTGAACCCTTCTTCTGAAACACCTGAGTTCGTCTGCTTAAATAGTCCCCTTAATCAAACACTTTCTCCTCTGGACTATTCCATTCAGTAGGTAGGTGAGATGAACATGATTATATTCATCCTCTACTACTCCTCTTGACTGGCAACATAAACTCTGGTGTAATCAATACATATCACAACATTAAATCTATTTCTTTATAAACCCTTTAAAATCAACTTTATTAAATTATAAGAATTCTTCCCCTCCTGCCCTTGGTCTCTTCCTGTGACCTCAGATGAACCCAGAAGGTATAAAGCAGGAAGTAGAACTACATTTCCTCCTTTTGCTTCTGGAAGACAGGTAGGTAAAGGTAAGTTCAAACAATACAAATTAACAGTTGAAATAAATAACATGTTAACTTAACAAACTTGCATGAATTGATTTAAACCAAGATGTTATATTATATAATCTGTAAAAGTGCAGAACATAAACAAACCCGGGATAGTAGATGTTTGCCTATTGCAGATTACATGTGAAATATGGTTAAATCAAAACAAGAATGTTAACTAAGAATGTAGACAAATGGTCTTCTCACCCACTTTGTCACACTCCCCCCCCCCCCCCTTAAGACAGTTACTCTGAGTCACGGGACAGGAAATCAGCAATGACATTCTTATGTCCAGGTCTATACTGGACCTGGAAACGAAAAGGCTGGAGAGATAAATACCATCTTGTTATCCTGGCATTAGTGTCTTTCATATTATGAATCCATTGCAAAGCACGATGATCAGTCTCAAGAACAAACTCTTTCCCAACAAGATAATATCGCAAGGTGTCTAGAGCCCATTTAATCGCCAATGCCTCCTTTTCAATGGTCAAATACCTCATTTCCCTTGGAAAAAGTTTTCGACTGATTTACTGGACAGGCAACTGCTGCCCTTCCTCTCCTTGCAGTAAAACAGCTCCCAGACCCACCTCAGAGGCATCTGTTTGTACTGTGAATGGAAGGTTAAAATCTGGACACTGCAAAACAGGTTTCTGACACAAACAGTCTTTCAAATCATTAAATGCATCCTCAGCATCTTTCGTCCACCTGATCCTTGTAGGACTAGATTTTCTTGTCATGTCAGTCAATAAAGCTGCTCTTGAGGAAAAATTTGGAATTAGTCGACGATACCAACCTACTAATCCCAAAAATGATCTCAACCTTTTCTTTGTGTTTGGCAAGAGTGCTGCAGCAACTGCATCCACTTTTCCAACCTGAGGGCAAATGCCTCCACCCCCTATTACATAACCCAGGTACTGCACCTCGGGCTTGGCGATGTGACATTTCTTGGCATTTATGACAAGTCCAGCATTTGTGATACGTCGAAACACATCAGCAAGATGTTTCAGATGATCTTCCCATGTACCACTATAAACAACAATGTCATCAATGTAGGCAGCTGCATATTGTTCTGCACCCTTCAACACTCGATCCACCAACCTTTGGAATGTAGCTGGTGCTCCATGCAAACCAAAGGGCATCACTGTGAATCTAAACAGTCCACTCGGCACTCTGAATGTTGTTAAGTCCTTAGATGAGTCTGTCAAGGGAACCTGCCAATAACCTTTACAGAGGTCAAGGGTAGTCAGAAATTTAGCATTTCCCAAACGATCAATTAGTTCATCAACCCTCGGCATTGGATAAGGATCAAAAGCAGACACAGAATTTAACTTAGAAAAGTTTACACAAAATCTAAGCTTAGGATCATCTTTCTTTGGTACAAGCACAACAGGGCTACACCACTCACTGTGCGATGGCTCAATGATTCCTGCAGCCAGCATCTCCTCCAGCTCACTTTTCAACTCAGGCAATAGCTTAGCTGGGATACGACAAGTGGTATCTCTAATTGGCCGTTGGTCTGGAGAATGCAAAGTGATTTTGTGTTCAATGAGGTGTGTACGACCTGGCTTTAGACTGAAGAGTTCTTTGGTCATAAGTGATTGCACCTCCTGACGTCTTTCCAAAGGCAAATGGTTTAAATCTGGAAACACAGTTTTGACAGCTGAAGAAGGGAAGTACTGCTCCTGAGGCTCTTCCTCATCCACAACTGTACGTGCCCACATGGATGTTGAGTCCTGTGGCTGGTCAGTCCACTCTTTCAAAAGATTGACGTGGAACACTTGATGATTCTTTCGACGGTTTGGTAAATGAAGCTCATATGTGACTGGGCCTGTCTTCTTTGTGATTTCATATGGCCCCTGCCACTTTGCAAGAAGACTGCTCTCAGAAGTTGGCAAAAGTAGAAGAACTTTCTGTCCCTCACGGAAGACTCTTCTTCTTGACACTTTATCATATCTTTGTTTTTGCCGCTGTTGCGCATGGGCCAGATTGTTATTAGCAAGTTCTTGGAAATGTTCTAGCTTGTCTCTCATTTTGAGGACATGTGAGAGTTCACTAAACCTCTGCTCTGACATCGAACCCTCCCAAGCTTCTTTCAGAACATCCATTGGACCTCTGACAGGATGCCCATAAAGTAGCTGGACTGGTGAAAACCCAGTAGAACTTTGTGGAACCTCGTGGTAGGCAAATAACAAAAATGGGAGCCATTGGTCCCAATCTGACCCTGTTTCATTCACAAATTTCCTGAGCATTGATTTTAAGGTCTTGTTAAATCGCTCCACAAGGCCATCAGTCTGTGGGTGATAGGGACTGGTCTTGACACCCTGGATCCCTAACAAACTATATACTTCTTTAAGCATCTTAGAAGTGAAATTGGTCCCCTGATCTGTGATGATTTCTTTTGGGATACCTACTCTGGAAAACAACTGAATCAGGCAGTTAACAATCTGACGAGCCTTTATTTTCTTCAGGGGGAAGGCTTCAGGATATTTTGTGGCATAGTCACAAACTACAAGTATGTACTTATGACCTGCTTTACTCTGTTCTAGTGGGCCAACAATGTCCATGGCAATGCGTGAAAAGGGTGTATCAATGATGGGCATACTGATAAGCGGAGCTCTATCTGCTTTCCTGCCTGGAGCTGTTAACTGGCACTGTGGGCAAGCTTTACAGTATTGTACCGTATCACTGAACTGTTGGGGCCAGTAAAATCTGGGAATCATTCTAGAAAATGTTTTAGATTGTCCCAAATGTCCTGCCCAGGGAATGGAATGACTCATTTTCAAAATGGTAGATCTCAAACTCTGGGGGATCACCAACTGGTCACCAATCTTGCTACGGCGATGCAACAAATCTCCCTTAACCACAAACACTTCCTGCCTTCCCTCAACTGTAGTTGACTCTGGAACACATTTAGAGAACAATGGTTTAAGTGTTAGATCCTCTTTCTGAAGCCTAGCAACCTGACTAGCACTGGGGAGAGACTCAGTCTTTAAAGGATCTAAAATGTGTTCAGCTACTCTTGTTCCCTTCACCTTTTCATGTCTTCTCTGTCTCTTGCTCTTTTTTGGTTTAGAACGAGTGCTAGACTCGTCCAATGGGGCATCCTCATTTGCAAAAGGTAATTCATCCCAACCCAAAGCATTAACCTGTAGCTCCTTAGCTTTTGACCTTGTGACCGCTAACAAACTTTCAACGGTTTCAGTCTGACAGGGATGCTTGGCTATTAGCTCTGTGAGTATTGGGAGATCACGGCCCAACACCACTTGATAAGGCAGCGTTTGCAGCACTCCCACTGAAAGAGTGTAACACTGGCCTTCTACTTCAATTGCAACTTCAGCAACTGGGTATGATACCTTATCACCATGAATACAGCACACATCCACTGTTGCTCCTGAAAAGATCACATCCCTGGGAAGACTGTCTTGTCTAACCAGAGAGCGATTACTTCCTGAATCTAACAGAACTACACAGGGTTTGTCTTCAACAAATACCCCAATTGATGGCTCACGTTGCTGACATTCAATTTCATTTTTGTGATTCTCACTGACTTCAGTTTGTCTAGCAGAACACATGTAATTTTTACTAACAGACATCTTTGTACACTGAGCTTTAAGATGACCTATCTGACCACACAAATGACATGCTTTATTGGTTTTATTTTTTGTCTCAGATCTGGCAGGATCTGAGTTATACCAGTTCTGTCTTGTGTGCTTAACTTTCAAGTCAGGGCCACCACCTAACTTGTTGAATGGCACGTTGGAATTTGACTTAACTGGTGTGAAGTCTTTTGATGGTCGACGAGCTGCTAAGAAAGCTTCAGCCAGTTCTGCTGCTTCCTTGGAAGTCTTTGGGTTACGTTCCTTAACCCACGTCCGAAGATCAGGATTCAAAACCTTGAGAAACTGTTCCATGATGATGGCGTCTCCGATTTGATCCTTTGTCTTTGTTTCAGGATTCATCCACTTGATGTACAACTCCTTTAGGTGGACCTGCAGCTCCCTTGGTGTTTCCTCTGCTCCAAAGGTACTAGAACGAAACCTCATTCGATAGGTGTCAACACTTATTTCATATTTCTGCAAGACAGCACACTTTACTTTTGCATAGTCCATAGTGTCATCAATATCCATGGCTACATAAGCGGAACGTGCTTTACCAGCTAGCAGTGGTGCTAGGTGAAGAGCCCACTCATCTCGCGGCCACTGGCAAGCATGAGCAATTCTTTCAAAGGTGATTAAATAATGTTCAATGTCCTCACCTTCATTGTAAGGTTGCATTTTTGGCCCCTTCCAGCCTGAATGTCTCACCAGTGTTGAAAGCTGTGCCTCACTGCGTTGATGTGCCGGCTCCAAGTCAAGCCTATTTGATTCTTGTGTGCTGGCAGATGGTTCTGGAGTAGGTGCTCTCGAAGAAGCCGATGTAGATGCTTGTACTTCAAGTAACTGATGCTCTAGATTGCCATGCTGCATCTGCTGTTGAAGCTGGGCAAACTGATGCCGGATTTGCCTCCATCTATCATCCTGGCGCTTGTGCTCTTGCTCCAGTTTAGCATCGCGTTCAGCCTGCTGTTGCATCAGAGTTTGCAAAAGTTTGGACAATTCAGCCACATTCTCTTGTCCAGAAATATGGCCACTTATTGCCCCTTGTTGGTCGCTGCCATCTTGTAAATCATCTGCTTCACATTCTGGAACATGCCCTCTCTTTGCTCGGGTAGACATCTTCTCCACTCCTTAATTGGCCTGGAATCCCACTGCTGCTGCCACCAAATGTGGTAGGACTCGACTTAAGCGGTCAAAGAAGTGCAGGAGACTGATGCTGTCCAGTGTAGCAAGTGATTTATTCACCATTCTGTGGCCCAAGAATATTTACAAAGAAACAAATAAGAAACTCAACTCTATAATAAACTCAATTCAAATAAACATAACTGAACTTAAATCAACGGAAATTAAGGTCAAACTGCACACAGCTACACTGACCTGAACCCTTCTTCTGAAACACCTGAGTTCGTCTGCTTAAATAGTCCCCTTAATCAAACACTTTCTCCTCTGGACTATTCCATTCAGTAGGTAGGTGAGATGAACATGATTATATTCATCCTCTACTACTCCTCTTGACTGGCAACATAAACTCTGGTGTAATCAATACATATCACAACATTAAATCTATTTCTTTATAAACCCTTTAAAATCAACTTTATTAAATTATAAGAATTCTTCCCCTCCTGCCCTTGGTCTCTTCCTGTGACCTCAGATGAACCCAGAAGGTATAAAGCAGGAAGTAGAACTACATTTCCTCCTTTTGCTTCTGGAAGACAGGTAGGTAAAGGTAAGTTCAAACAATACAAATTAACAGTTGAAATAAATAACATGTTAACTTAACAAACTTGCATGAATTGATTTAAACCAAGATGTTATATTATATAATCTGTAAAAGTGCAGAACATAAACAAACCCGGGATAGTAGATGTTTGCCTATTGCAGATTACATGTGAAATATGGTTAAATCAAAACAAGAATGTTAACTAAGAATGTAGACAAATGGTCTTCTCACCCACTTTGTCGCACTGCTAAATTGATAATATGAATTAAACATAATCTTTTCATTCATGAGCTACATAGAAGTTATTGGTGTTGTTATCCCCGCACAGAAGTCTTCACAACATCTCTGCAGGAAAACAAAGTGAACTAAATATCTTGGGGGAAAAACACACACACACATACACACGCTGCCTCGTAGCCAGTCTCTACAGAGAAAGGAGCTGCTTGCTCTTATAGAACACAATGCAATGATGGATGTGGTAACTTTCTATATCACCAAAGACCATCCATCCCAATTAACTGGTTTTGTGAGACATGACAGCAAAATGCCACAGCATGAGATTTATAAAGGAAAGCCCTCTTACAGGAATTAATTTACAGTAAAAAGCTTTGCTACTTGAACCTTTTCTAAATTATGTTTTGTATCCTATAAATTACTGTATAAAATGTGTCTACAAATATAGCTGTCTGCTTGTGTGCATGTTACCCCCTTTGTGTGTGCGCGTGTTTACTAGTTGCTGGTACTGATCAGAATGCAGAACTTGGATTTACCCTCTCAGCTCACTGGGACGGCCGTAACTCTTGTCAAATCATAGCAAGGCCATTGTGCCTGCTCTGGCTGTAGCTGCAGCATTATAAAGCGGATATGAAATCTTCCTTTACTGTTTTCCTGTGCCATCCCTTTCTCATTTCTTCCACATGCCTACCTGCAGGCATTCGTCACCACCCCTCTCTCCTTTTTCTAATTCCCGTCTCGTTACCTCCTCTCCCGGGTTGGTCTTGTGACCAAAGGCAATTTAGTGACCTGTACCTCAATGCATTTCAAAAGAAGTTCCCAGTGGAGAGCTTAGAGGAGGTCACAAACAGTGCAGAGAACACGAACGAAGGAACAAAGGAACAAGAACATGAGAGAAATAAACTGCATTTCTGTAACTACTCTCAAAAATAATTGGTGATAATAACAGTGCAGCCAACTAAAAAGCTAGGGACAGTCAACTCATAGTGTAAAAAACATATGTAGAAGTGGCTAGTTAGCAGGCTAGCTGGTAAACTAGTCTAACTAATGCAAATCTTCAGCATGTTGGGCAGTTAGCTTAGCTTAGCTTGACTGCTAAGAGGACAAACATTTTCACTGCTATGACTCCTTTCTCCCAGCAATCCACAAACTTTTACATACAAACACAATTTACAACATACAAACAGTTTGTATGCTGCATTCTTTGTTTTCTGTATTTGTATTATTTTAAGGGTACCAAGAATAACCTCAGACTAATACCATGTGATTAAGTCCTTTAGCATTTGTAACAATTAGCAGAAGGAAAGAAGGAAATCCCGAGATGTTGCTTTTACAAGGTCTGAGCAAGAAGAAGGTCAGTGTGGATCCACAGCTTAGCTAAACACCTACTGTTTTATCGTCTATGCAGCTGCTTCCATCCATTATCCTTTATCAACTAGACTATGCTAGCAGAGGTTCTCAATATAGTCTTTTTACTTTAGAAGGTCATATTAGCCCAAACCATAACTACAAGTGTTTTTTATATAGTTCTTCTACAGTATTTAAAGCTTAAATTTAAGCTGTGAAATGTGAAATGTGAAATTCAAAACCTGTGTTGGAAAATGTCTTTAACTTACTTATGTGTAATCGTGATCCTGCAATAACAGCTTATTCAGATAGTACAATATGTTTCGCATGTGAAAGAAGACAGAAGTGGGGCTCTGCTCGTTTATCCTCAGGGTGTATATTCGCAATGTCATTCGAGCAAAGTTTTACTTTGTCCAACTTTCCCCTGTTAACTGCGGAAAGCTTGGCCAGAGCCGGTCCCGGGTATCGGAGTTCGGCCCAATTATGTCTGCCTGCCTCTGTCAGATTGTTTATACCTGGTTGCACATGTGTGTTTGTGGGGATGTGGAGGGTGGCTAAATTGCACAAGGGAATGTGAGTGTGGGTGTGTGGTGTACAGGTTCATTTTGTTGCTTTGTGTGTGACTGCATCTCAAAACACCACCCGCACCCCTTTCACACATCACTCCTCCATCCCTCTCCGCTGCCATCTCTCTACCCCGGAGGCTTTTCCAGAGCATACGACTAATAAAGTGGGCCAGGTCCACGGCTGAGCACTATTTTTATCAGAAAGCAATTTTCAGGAGGTGCCCACAGGTAAGCGGGTCCCAGCCGCCTCAGACAATAGAACCATGACAAGGAGTTTCCCCTCGCCATTAACCTCTGCTGAGCTGAACCACATGCCCCAGTTCTCCAAGAGCAGTGCCCAGCCACTGCACAGAACTCCACAAACCTGCACAAGCCTGCTCTCTGTCCCAGAATTAATATTAATAACTTAAAACAAACATTCCTTTGCTAACTACTTGGTATCAGAATGGATGAAGGGCAGATAACTGCAACATGCTCATTTGCTCTTAAGTGCTTTCTCAGTATGCATGATTTAAAATTTGTAGGCAGTCAGACGAGACTGAAAGAGAAGTGCTAGATGGGGAAATAAAGAGAGATGTATGGTGGCCAGATGAATAAAGGTACTGCAGAGGTGAAGGCGACAGGAGGATGATAAAGAGGAATTGTGTATTGCTGGGGATGTGTAAAGACAGATGGATACACACAGACCATCTGGCCTCTTTCCTCATACAGCTGGACTATCTGTCTCTTGAAGGAACGAAGTTTATGTTTGTGCATGTTATGATCACGGAGTCAAGCTTTAGCTATCACTGAGATAAAGCATCAATGTAGGTTTCATAGGGCCGTGGGTTAAAGTGGGCAGGGACTATCAGGAACAGTATTCTGGCACATTCAATTAATCAACAATTAAACCTACACAGTAGTATCAGTCTAGTGACTGTAAGAGTGAAGATGCTGCATTTGTGTGTAGATGGTATCTAATGTTTGCGTGATTTTCAACATCAACGTTTGTATGCTAGAATAAATACAAATAAATCTCATTTGTCTGCAGCAAAGCATAAAAAGCATTTTTTGGAGGGGATAAAAGTATAAGAAGGGAGGGTTGACAGCAGAAAGGAAAGGTTTCAGGATGAGGTGGAATGGGACAAAGGGAGAGACGAGGACAAAGAGGACACAGCAAGGACGAGGACTGCAGATAAGGGACACATCAAGACAGTGATATGCTAGTGACAAAAAGCAAGGAGGGAACAGGAAAAGGACAAACCACAAGAGACGCCAACAGACACAAATGTTCAGACGGAGAGTAAGACAGACTGACAGGCAAGTAAAAGCTATACAAGTGAGATGGGGGGGTGGGGTTAAGGAAGGAGGAGGGTGGGGGAAGAAAGATGAGCATGGCCGTGGTTGTTGCTCCCAGAGGGGACGTTATGTTCGGTCCAAGTCTGGGGCTGTCAGGCCATCCTTCTCCCTTTCTCTCTCCCCAGCATTTCGTCTTCCTTCCTTTCAACAGTCAGCCCAGTTTGTTATTACTGGTGCTAAGATTCAGCCATTCCAGTCAATCAAACTGCCCCACCGGCCACTCTATTCTTAAGGAGTTTAAGGGGCCCTCGCCTTGAATACTGATTTTCATGAAAACCACCTAGCATGGAAGAAAATCCTGAAAATGTTACATCTGTATCAGCTTTTAATTCATCTTTCAATTCAATCTCTAAGCTTATTTCTAAGTCAGGATCTCATTTTTAAACAAAGCCCATTTCCTTTCTGCATATTTTTATGTAAATGCAAAAAAAAAAAAAATCCAATACTTTGTAGTGACTCACTCCTCTTCTCTCCTTCTCACCTCTATTATCATCTCACTTTATCCTCCCGAAACAAGAGGCTCATGTAGGGACAAAAGGACATTCGCTCCATCATTTAGCCTGTCGCTCCCACACTGCCTTGTTTATCTCGTGCACAACAACTTCCTGACCTATGCTTTAAGGTATTACAAGCGTGTTATTTTTTTTTTTACAACAGATTACTTTGCAGCAACGTGCACACGTCCCAGCCTTTTCTGCCTCGCTAACTGCTACAAGAAGCAAGGCAAAGTTGTTTGGTGGTCTTTAAATATCTCTCAAGGCCGCCTATTCTTGCTGAGGCAGGTAAGTCAACACTCGAGAGAGAAAAATACTTCTTCAATCATTTCTATTTATTTTTCCTTTGAAGGTTCTTTCATTAATGCTGTGTGTGGTTGTCAGAGAATGTCTATACTGTTTAAACAAAACAAGCTGTGGAATTGGGTGTTCATTGTATAATGAAAAATATGTATTATTCATGATGCGCGTGTGTGTGTGTGTGTGTGTGTGTGTGTGTGTGTGTGTGTGTGTGTCACAGCACAGTGCCATCTAAAGCAATCAACCTCATGTACTGTATATAGACGTTTACTGTTTTCTAATGGCAAATATTGGTATTTGAGTCATTGCTGGCTAGCTCCTGTGCTTAGGAAGTGATGAGGGCTGAAAGTAACTTAAAAGCGCCACATTTCAGTGCACCCCTGTGCACTTTCAGGGCCTGTAACTGGGATATTTTCATAATATGAAAGCAAAACTCTGCATGGCTTCATTAGATGTTCTACAGCTATTGTACAAAACAAAGCAGATTTGGAGGGGCTCAGGTGGGAGGCCCTGACTGATTTCCATGAAATGAGTCATATTTCTTTTTGATTTTTAAAATAATACCCATTTCACAGGATAAACTGTCCACTCAGCTGGGATACTTCACTCAGTTCACTTTCTTTGAAGTGCTGTCTGTTCCACAGTGAGTGCGTTAGCAGTAATAGATGTCTTTAGGCAACTTCCCCCCCAAGCAGACAGAAAATTGAGCGATTTAGAAAGTGAAGCCATGTAAAACTGTAAAACAGATTTTAGCCACCTGAGAAATACTGGTTTAAGTGCCTGCTAGAGTCAGAGCATTTTCAACACTTTGCCATCAGACAGGAAGAAGGCAAAGCCATGCGCTCCACTAGCTCCACTTCAAGCTTTTCATTTACTGTCCCCTTGATTGGTTAGTTCATCTATGATGCTGCTCCTTAACGAGTTATTCGCAGAAATCAACAAACTTGGTCGACTGCTGCATTTGTTCTACTTCAAAAAAAGTGTGGTTCTAATACTGGATCCTGGTTCCAAGCCACGTTGCGTTACAGAGCAGAGAAGGATAGCTCTGAAGCTTTGACCTTTCTGTTTGTGGAAAGGAGAAAAATTTGCTTAAGAGACTCAGTCGTTTTGTATCTACTTATTTCCTTGCTTCCTTTCTGTCACTGGCTCCTTTCTCTTTTGGCGTGCAAGATAAAACAACAAATTAAATGCAAAATATATGATTAAGTACACTGACTTAAACAAAATCTTTGTTTGAGGCTGTTTACACAGCTTGCAAGATAAACATCACAAATATTTGAAGTATTTAAATGGTGTCATCATTAAATTAGATTAGGTGATTATATTAAATCCCGGTGATCCTCGTGGGGAAAATGAGCTGTGGCAGCAGAGGAGTGCTGAGTTTAAAAATGAGAACAGATCAGATGGAGAATACTGAGGAAAATTACAACAAAGGAGCAACAAATGGGAAGGATGCAACTGATGAATAAAGATAAATTACAGTTCTGGGGGAAGACCAAGGCAGAAAACAGAAAACTACTTTTCTCATTTCTCTGAGCCGTTGCCTAAAAAACCCAGAACGTGCTTCATTTTCATGTCTTTCAAACAACTGTTGGAATTATTTACCGTGCATGTTGCAGAGCACATGACATCTACCACAGAGGCCAATGAAAGATTAATGCTGAGTAGCCACTGCAGTGATGTCGTGTATGTGAGCTTTTCTTATTTTACAAAAGGGAGAAGGACGGGAACAACTTTACACCCCTTGGTTACAATCCCGCTGGAGAATACTTCAGTCAACACTAATATAACCAAAGTATAAATATATTGTATACACTTCTGTAAAGCATCTTGGTTGCCTAGTTGTGCAGTTGCTATTTTTCAACTGATTCTTCACATTAATGTAGTGCTTCCATCAACTGATCCTTTTTGCTTTTAGCCAGAAACTCATTCTGGACGATACAAATTGGTGTAAGCAGAACTCACAGCAGATGTTGTTGTAACCACAAACTGTACATAAAAGATGGACGTAGCAACCGTGCTCTCACTCAGTCGTTTCTGAACTCTAGTTTTTTGTTTTTATATTCAGTTAATGTGTTTTAGCTACAGTTTTCAGTTTGTAGGTTTTCCTTTCAGACACAGTTTATATTCATTTTTAATCCGTGTCTCTGTGTTTGATAAGATACAGGAACCAAAGCAAGTGGGTTTAGGCACAGAAACTGCTTTGTTGAGGTTCACATGTGCATAATGTGGTTTGGGGTTAAATGCACATATTAAAAACATGGTATGGATCCGTTCTGGCTGGACTCCAAATGTAAGTAGTTATCGTGAATTTCTGTGTATGTAGATGTCAACGCTTGCAGCTGATAGCAACAGATCCCACATTTATCACTGACTGATAGCATGTGATTGCAAACTTGATCTCATTGAATTGCACACTGATAGCAGAGTTACTGTCTAATTGCTGTATGGCTGTCAGTTGCCTTATGTTAAGCAGAGCTTCTATACTACTTACTATCAACTTACTACATTATGTTTTCTATATTGCCTTTTCTTAACTATTCATTAACTATTAGACACAGCCAGTTAAAATAACATTGGCTCATTTTTCATTGAACTTATTGTCTTTTAACTGAGACACCAATGTTTCATACCCAGTTATCAGATAACTCCAACTTCAGCTCCAAGGCAAATGTAAAACAAACCAACCACCAACAGGCATTACCTCCAAAAACAATGAAACTTTAAAGGATGCAGATAAATTAAACAACAACTGAGTATTTCTCCTTCTCCCACGTCGCACAGCAGTTTCCACTAGATGTTCATATTAAACTCTCTCTCTGAGACCACTTCCTAAAATTCCCCTATCTTTCAAGAAATTATGCAGGCTCCTAAAACACTAATGGTTGCATAACAGGATGTCAAGACTCCACTCTCCCTCTCTCCAGACCCCGAGGCCGGTGAGCACAAAACCTGCCTTGGGTCTTCTTCCCCATCTCTGTCTTTGGGGCTCACTTGTGCAGAACAATAGCAGAGCAGCTAGTTAAGGTGAGGGAGAGCAAAAAAATAAAAAAAATCCAACACCACTCCTTTGTCCTCCGTCTGTTCCCATCTCAGAGGGATTTTCTTAAACATTTTTTTCAACACTCTCTTTCCCTGTGGTTATTTCCCTTAGTGAAAATGGGTCACCTTTCTTTTTGTCAGGAGAATGCTTGGGTAAATATAACCTCTGCATCTGTGTGTTTGGAGGTGTGTGTGTGTGTGTGTGTGTATTCAAGGTTTTTTATGATCGAGAAATGGTTCCAAGCCCTGGAAAAGTCATGCAAGGACCATTTTCTGGGTCTCATTAGGGGGGAAGGTATATTTCTTCAGGGACTTCCAGTGTAGCATGAAGATATCCAGTCTTTTATTTTTTTTGTTCCATTTGCTGGTTATTGTTTATCAAACAGGTTAATTCAGGTAAATTCTAAAAATAATAATAAAACAAAATTAATAAAGAAATAATGAAGTCAATTATCAGATAAACTGATTCATTTAGACAAACCCCTCATGTGTCCCCCACACTGCTAGCAACCAAAGTCTGTTTGACAACTGACTACAAGTGATCAAACCACCTGATTATAAGTAGTCTGTAAACAAATGTTATTACAGTTACTTATAATTATAAGTAACTTACAGTTACTTATAATTGCATCTTTCAGCTGGTCTCTATTATTATGAATAATGATATTAATGTAGCATTAGCTTGCAAAGTCACCTAGCAAAACAGCTAGCTTGGTTTAGCTTTAAGTAAATGCTAATGTGCCAGTTCCTCTGACACTTGAGGTAGTCTCCAAAGCGTTCAATTTCCATATTAAAATGTCCAAATTCAGCCAACGATATAATATGTTTGTAGTTGTTTTTGTTTTAATATTAAAGTGCTAAACCTAAAATAAACTAAGTTAAAGTAAGTGAACTGGACCTCTTCACCATATTTGTGGTGTTTGATAAAGAGATATCTGGCAATGAATATCACCTGCTGCATGTTACAGCTCATCCAATAATTTTGTGGTCCTATTTTTTTTCTTCTAGTATTTATTGAGCTGTTACTAATTAGCAGGCATCCATCTGCGCATTGCACCCATACTGTCTGTGGACATGGCTCACTTACCAAGTTTGCTTGTGGTTGTGGACAAGTTCTCATCCACATATTGTCACTCCTGACACCAAAAAGACAACATGCTAATGTTGAAGCTTCAAAATGAGTCCAGCGATCAATAGATAGTATCAATGAGGCTACATTCAACTTATCTATACATGCAAACATGAGGTAACAAACCTATTAACTAACTTTACTTAATATTATGTAATTTCTAGGCCAGGATGACTGTAAAGTAAGAACTGTCTTATGCTCAGTGCAGCTTGTGTTTGACAAAGTGAGAAGCTGCTAGAATTAAGGACAAACTGCTGTTCACATACTGTATGTGTGGCAGCACAGGGGGATGATTTATGTGTGTGCGCTCTTTCCAGGCTTGTTTTTGCATTGTTGCTCCTGACAGAAACCCTTTACCTCCCCTCCTCATTTCTGGCAGTATGTGCGCAGGCAGCGTTGGATGGACTTTGAAGTGAGCGCACCGATGCACTTCAAACAAGATCTCACACACTTTGCCATTTTGCCAAGAGGACGAAAAAACAGCTGGAAAAAAAAAGAAAAGCTTTTCTCTGCATCCTGATAGAGTGCACTCGGATCACCTGTTATTCCAAATCTGTGGCTCTGCTGCTTCTGTCTTCACATCAATACGAAACCTCAGCGGGAGCGTCGTTTGTGCTTTTTCAAAAAATGGTGGCATACAAGTGCTGCTGTGACCGAGAGCAGGAAACTGTTTAATGTACAGATCTTTACAAGCGCTGCGCAGATTCAGACGTCTCCACCTCTGCCTCACTGACTGTGAGCAAAGCTGGTTATTTAGAAAAGTTGTGTGTATGGAGGGAGATTCATGTTTCACTGAAG